>NC_137874.1:4764546-4849546 GCF_963924005.1 Protomyctophum bolini | reverse complement strand
GAGAGAGGGAGAGAGAGAGGGAGGGAGCAGAGAGAGGGAGAGAGAGAGGGAGGGAGAGAGCAGAGAGAGGGAGGGAGAGAGGGAGGGAGAGAGCAGAGAGAGGGAGAGAGAGAGGGAGGGAGAGAGCAGAGAGAGGGAGGGAGAGAGGGAGGGAGAGAGCAGAGAGAGGGAGAGAGAGAGGGAGGGAGCAGAGAGAGGGAGAGAGAGAGGGAGGGAGAGAGCAGAGAGAGGGAGGGAGAGAGCAGAGAGAGGGAGAGAGAGAGGGAGAGAGCAGAGAGAGGGAGAGAGAGAGGGAGGGAGAGAGCAGAGAGAGGGAGAGAGAGAGGGAGGGAGAGAGCAGAGAGAGGGAGGGAGAGAGCAGAGAGAGGGAGCGAGAGAGAGAGGGAGAGAGAGAGGGAGGGAGAGAGCAGAGAGAGGGAGAGAGAGAGGGAGGGAGAGAGCAGAGAGAGAGAGGGAGAGAGAGAGGGAGAGAGAGAGGGAGGGAGAGAGCAGAGAGAGGGAGAGAGAGAGGGAGGGAGAGGGAGAGCAGAGAAGGAAGGGAAAGTGTGTGGGGGGGGGGTGACAGCAAGGAGGAGAGGGGAAAGGAAATGGAGAGTTGGGAAACACGAGAGCATGAGAGATGGGGAGGAGAGGGGAGTCAGAAGAAGCAGAGAGAGAGAGAGGGAGGCACAGCTATAAGGCTATAAAAAAAAGGAAATCGCACGTACGGCCGTACGACCGTGCCGTTCGAGGAGGAGGAGGAGGGTAGAGCTGATTTCCCGACTGGAAAAAAACGTGACGCATAAATAGCTGGGAAGCGTTTATTTTTTTTATTTTTTTTGCCGGGTGGCGGCATGCATGCATGCAGTGCAGTGCAGGCGGTCCGTACGACGAAGTATGAACGGTGGCATGGCTTGAATCGGGAGGAGGAGGAGGAGGAAGGGAAGGGAAGGGAAGGGAAGGGAAGGGAGAGCCTGCGTCATCCTTCAGCTCAGTGTCACCAGGGACATTTCTCTGCACTAGAAATGACTGCACTCAGAGTGGGAGCGGGGGCTACACGGGAGGGAGGAGGGAGGGTCGTTGTTTAAAACAAGCTGAATGAGAGGGGAGGACGCCAGAACACATGGCCAACACACACACACACACACACACACACACACACACACACAGTGCATGCAGCTGGCTGATTTGGATCACTCACACTCTCCCTTTTTTTTAATCCATTCAGTACGGGAACCCCTTTTGCTATTGAAAAATATAGCAGGTCTATACAAGCTCATAGATTTGTAGAGCTTGTAGATCTGCTATTCTTTTTGAAAAATCGTGAAAACGTGTGCACATTTTTTTTCACACAGCGAACATCTTTCGTTCAAATCTCTGCTTCTATAATGGGAAGTCCCTGGAACAACATGTTTTGACATTGGTGGGGGGGGGGGGGGGTCCGCGGCCAATTTCATATCACTCTGGGGGTCCCTTGACATGAAATATATAGCCTGAGAACCACTGATATATATAGTTTTTTTTTCAGTATTTTTTTCAGTATTTTCTGAAAACTGTCATGATTTATAGAAGGCATTTGTGTCGTCCTCAGGTCTAAATGGGTTAAGGGGGACCTGCATGCAATTTTTCCTGCAGCAAATTGTATTGCGTTTATTGGTTGCAAATGGTCTTCCAGGTGGCAGGCAGCTATAAGGGGCCATGATGCCATTGGTTATGACATTTTACTTGACGATTAATTGCCATGCAGATAATTGCGATTAAAACAATTTCATTGTGCATTTTGGCTTTGAAACTTATACATCCTGTTTGCCTTGTATAGGCTTTGTAAACATGAACTTGCACAGGGCAGATATGGAAAATGACTGAAATATAGAAATTACATATTTAATAATTTTACACTTTTACACAATGTTTTTTGCGGAAATAGCCGATCTACAAGCTCACAAATCACTGTGAGCTTGTAAATCGTCTATTTCCGTAACGTAACGTAAAAATAATGAATGACGATTGTGCAAAATAACCCAATTATCTCAAACACTTTTACACAATTAGGTGATTATGTCATAATTGTGACATCTGTGTGTAAGGGCGACCATCTCTAAGGCATCTAGAAGACTCCATTATATATGCTCCCTTTGGGTGGTGGGTGAAGATCCATTGTGAGTCACAGAGAACACATGCCAACACAACAGTGATATGTTACCATGCATTATGAAGCTTATTACACACACACACACACACACACACACACACACACACACACACACACACACACACACACACACACACACACACACACACACAGTAATATATACAGTGATATGTCAGCATGCATTCTGAAGCTTATTACACACACAGAGTAATATATACAGTGATATGTTACCATGCATTCTGAAGCTTATTACACACACACACACACACACACACACACACACACACACACACACACACACACACACACACACACACACACACACACACACACACACGCACACACACACACACAGTAATATATACAGTGATATGTTACCATGCATTCTGAAGCTTATTACACACACAGTAATATATATTATACAATTATGTTACCATGCATTCTGAAGCTTATTACACACACAGTAATATATATTATACAATTATGTTACCATGCATTCTGAAGCTTATTACACACACAGAGTAATATATACAGTGATATGTCACCATGCATTCTGAAGCTTATCACACACACACACACACACACACACACACACACACACACACACACACACACACACACACACACACACACACAGTAATATATACAGTGATATGTTACCATGCATTCTGAAGCTTATTACACACACACACACACACACACGCACACACAGTAATATATACAGTGATATGTCACCATGCATTCTGAAGCTTATTACACACACACACACACACACACACACACACACACACACACACACACACACACACACACACACACACACACAGTAACATATACAGTAGGACAGTAGATCCATGACGTGCTAGTAGATGATGGAAACCACGATAAGAACAGAATGAGCAGGAACACGCTTGCATCTCATATCATACTCATACTATACGTACAGTCAGTCCCTCTGATACAGTAGTAGACGATCATCATGTCATGGTTATTAATATGCTCATGCAGCTGTGTGTGTCGTCTGAGTCAGGCAGCTGAGGCCAGTGTGTATCTGATTACACATAAAAGACTGCTTAGAAATGTGGTGGCGAGCGTAGTAGGCTATGCATTTAATGTTGCTGTTAATACCTGTGAATGAAAACCATTGTGCGTAAAATAATTGCGACCATAAGAATTGTGACAGGCCTGAAATACACAGTATAACGATTATAGTAAAAGATAGTTTTCTTATTCAAGCTATAGCTGTGGTCAAGAAATACCTTATATTACATATTTAATATTAATTAGATTCACAAGCTTAATTATAATAATAATAATAATTATGCAATTAACTTTCCTCTTCTAACGCGGATTTGAACGAGGTTTTCTGCTGAATTAGGCTCATAGAGCCCGCCTGCTTGCTCAAGAGACAATAGAACGCTGACGTCAATATCCCTATAGAGGGCGCTAAGTCCACTGGTTCATGTACTTTATTATTTGCATTGTAATCCCCATAAGGAGGATTTTTAGATCGCCTCATATAAGAACTGCGTTTGAAAAATAAACGAATCATCCCGGGGCGTTTCACTCATATGGATATGAAGAATCAACCGACTGAGAGAAAACGCTAATGTTACTGCTGCTGAATTAGTTACATTTCCGCTAGAAACAGACTGGATGAAATATGACTGAGTGACTGACGGTCGTAAACGATACAGAGACACCTCCCCGACAATTTCACCGATACAGTTTGTTTATTTTTGGACCACAGTTCTTATACGAGATGATTTTAAGATGACCCCTGCATGTTATTCTCCATAGAGAAACACTGCCATGAACCAGGGGATGAGCGAGTGACGTCAGGACTCTTTTCGAAATCTTGATCACCAGGTCAAAATCTGTGTCACATCCTGTGTCTAGGCGAGACGAGACATGACATGACCTTTGACGCAATCTAAATGTCTCAATAGAAGAGGAGGGAGCCAAAATAAGGCCACCCCAATAGAGCGTCGCAGTCCCGCCCCCTACCAGGTCCCAGGAAATGATTCTCCGTTCATTTCAAAAAAGTATTTAAAGACCTTTAAAGAACACTTTTTTTTGTTGTTTTTCTTCTCTGTAATTATTTGTTTGGTCCAAAATATTGTGTTTGTCGTCATGATTTGTCACAACTCGAGTTGGCTTTGTACGACGCTTACAAATAAATTACGTTTGGGAAAAATGCGTTGGGAATTATTTCCTGGGCCTGGCGTCGTCATGAAAGGGGGCGGGACTGCCGCGCTCTATTAAGTTATATATTGTACTGGTCCATGCTGTCTATACCCAGGAATGTGTATACACAAAAATGATAATAAACGGATCGCGAAAAACGGGCATCGTCATTTTGTGCATAATTATGCTAACGGTCAATTACCGAGTGCAAGTTGATTTCAATTGGTCGACCCACCGAGTAGGAGAAGCATGGGGAGTCTTCTTTTGATGAATTCAGTACATGAGGACCCCAATGGAAACACGCCGATATATGGGCTTTCTTGCAATTCATCCTTTTATCATTATTTATTGAAATGTATTTAAAGGAAAGCCCCTTGAGATGCCTCATGTCTCGTTTTAGAGGGGGTCCCCGGGCACAACACAATGAATACAATACATGGACACAACAGTACGTGTCTGTCAACACACAACAATACACTTACAACATCACAAACACATCTCCAATCCGCTCAAAACACAATCAACGACCAGAAGCATCAGCACTGCAACACCTTACAGAATACTACTACTAATACTGATAATAATAATAATAGTAATTAAAACAATAATAAAATCAAGCATTAAAGTACACATCTCTCCCCCAAACAATAAATAAATACGTCAAATCATGATAAAAAAAATATATCAGACCTTGTATTGTACTGTGCTTCCTTGTGCTTCTCCATGCAAGCTGTTAACAGTTTGACTCCATAAAACGCGCTACCCGCTATTTAATCAAATATTCTACGCCGCCGAGATTGTTTTATTACCTTTAGAGCATACGCTGAAGTATATTTGCAGCTTTCAACGACGAAAATCCGGTGAAAAATGATCCGTCGGCATGTTTTGATCATCAGTACCAGCGGCCATACACTGCGCTACAGGATCCGCCTCCATGTGGCATTGTAGTCCAAATAAAAAACCACTTACATTGAACTCAATTTCCCAGAAGCCCTAGCAGCCCAGACGATGACTCGATTTCCGGGTTTCGTCATCAGGTCCCGGATAAATCAGCGGTTTCTTTGTCATCATTTTAAATTTTTAAATTTAAACGCATTAAACAAATGTCGGGCATAGCGTTTTTACGCCCGGTGGAACACTGGATTAAACGATTAGCGGCCGTCAAACTGTTACGTTTATTAATAAAGAATTCAATCAATCACCCCACAGTGCGTGAGAGCCCAATGTGGCCCCAATTAGCTGACTGTTCAGTGTGAATGACCCAAACCCCAACATGATACAAAGTTACCATGATGTGCACGCTCCAAACAGACGGACAGACAGACCTACACACAAAGCCCTTTATTATGAGCGCTTAGCGCCGCTCAAAAATGGTCCCCTCTCCAGAGGAGAGGAGGGTGGAGCGGGAGTTATGGTGTTATACGTGCCACGTAGGTATAGGGTTCTCTGTAGGGTCTCTGTAGTCCTCCCCTGTCTCTCCTTCCCTCTCCCCCTCTTTCATTCTCTACAAGTCCATAACCAGTGTGGCTGACTCCAGCGGCCCTCATTGGCCAGCCTCTGATTCCCTGGCTCCGCCTTCAACCAATCACACTCACCAGCTGTGCCCTATAAAAGGGCTGTGTTGGGCTCAGTGCATGCTCTCTCTCTCTCTCTCTTCAACAACAGCAGTTTGTTTATAAGACCAAGGAAACCTTGCTCGTATTGTTCTCCTACTGCTGTATGTCTAGCGCATATTATGCCCTGCCTTGGGATAGATAAGATGGGGGCCTCTATACATAGACCACACGTATAGGCAGAATCTATGTTAAACCACACTAGGTAAGGGATGGTTGGTTGCCACTTTTGTATTTATCCTCATTGGACAGTGTAGCTATAGGCAGTCAGGCTTTTGTTTTCATGTCAGTCAGTTAGACAGCATTGTGTTCACCTTAGCTGCTTAGTTTATTATTTTTGGCAACATCCGTGTCCCCTGGCAGTGACAGTAGCCTACTTTTGTTTTGAAATCTCTGGACCATTTGTAAACATTGTAAATTAATCCTGCTTTAAAAACACTAAAAGTTCATAAGGTAATTTTTGCCTCGAATCCTGTGTTTGTCTCCATTTATTTGCACCTTTGTAATGCTTGGTATCCCATTCACATATCTAGCCTCTAGATATAAGGGTGTTCGTAACAATGGACTTTGACATCAACGTCCAGGGGCCAATCACAGCACTTTTACGAGACTATAATTATTCAGAAAAAACCCCAGACCACAGAAGATCCACTGATTGTTCAAAGTTCCGTTTTTGGGGTGTTTTACAGTAATTGAGGTCAGAAAACCAATGAAAAAAAGAGAGGAAAAAAATGTGATGACATGAAATAATTATTATGTCGGATTAACATACTAAATAAAATTGTACCCATTTAAAAACCAGAGCGGCACAGCATGATGTCGGACGAAAGTTTTAAACTCTTTTAAGAGTTGTGTTGTGTCACGGAAGGTAATTTTAATATCTTTGGGATAGTATTTAGTTGTTTAAGCTATCAAGTAGAACATGTATAGAAAATGGCCCATTTGTAGTATGCTACGATAATGCCAACATTGGACTGTGATAATCCATTTTTGTGTAAAGATACCTAAAAGCGATGTTTCAATGTATTGTATTTATTATATGTTGTAGTTTGGGGCCAGCATGCAGCTCACTGCAAAGGTCTCCATCTGGACGGTGCAGAGAGCAGTGCACAGCCGGCAAGAAATGAAAAGTAAGTGTGCGTCCTCCAAAGTGTACTAGACTCTAGACCAGTGGTTCCCAAACACTCCAAAGTGTAGTAGACGGTTCCCAAAAAAAGTTCCCAAACTTTTTCATGTCAAGGACCCCCAAATTGACACCAATTAGCCCCCCATTGTGAAAAGAGATGCCAGGGACCCCCCCCCCCCCCCCATGAGAAAATATTTTCACGGCTCTAGCAGTGATTCTCAACCCGTTTTTTAATTTCAAGGACCGTTTGACATGCATTAGTCTACGGACCCCCCATTTAATGGCATTTATATCTCTGGGACCCCAAGTTGTATTGTAAAATTTGAGTCATAATTTCAAATAATAGTCAAAATTTAAGTCATATATATATATACAAAGAGCCTGTTAGGGTTGGTTGTAGGTGCCTTTCATCTTTGTGTGTCTTACTGTGCCTGTACTGTGTGCCTATACTGTGTGCCTATACTGTGTGCCTGTACTGTGTGCCTATACTGTGTCTGAACTGTGTGTCTGAACTGTGTGTCTGAACTGTGTGTCTGTACTGTGTGCCTGTACTGTGTGTCTGAACTGTGTGTCTGTACTGTGTGCCTGTACTGTGTGTCTGTACTGTGTGTCTGCACTGTGTGCCTGTACTGTGTGTCTGCACTGTGTGCCTGTACTGTGTGTCTGTACTGTGTGCCACCATGAAGTTCCATTAACTGTCTGTCCGTCCATGCTGGCACAGCAACACCCACGTTATTCACACTGGGCTGTGTTTACCCATCAAGGTTAACCTCACAGCAGTGAAGTGAACCTGAGGGAAAGCTCTCTTTTCATGTCCAGCGTGATGAGGTTAACATGATGCATTGTGACAGGGAGGGGTATGGAAGTATATGGAAGCATAAAGCTGCCAAGATTCAAATGAAATGGCAAATACAAAAAGTACAATTGAAATAAGATTAATGCTTTTTCATTTTCAGGTCATTTCTTGAGACAAAAATACATCTAAAATGCAATAGCGTTTAATCTGCAGATGTGCTCATTCTATGACACAATTAAAATGACAAATAAAATATTTGATTTTCAATTTTCAACAAATGCCACGCTAATTAGTGGACAGTATCAACATTAAAATGCAATTTTAGAAAATTCAAATGAAATAAGAGAAATGCTTTTTAACCTTCAGATAATGAACACATTCAAGTGAATATATTATAATGCAATAGCATTTACATTTCATCTCCAGGTGTGCTCATTCTATGACAGAATGAAAAAGCCAAAGCAAATTTAAATTGCATTTTCATTTTCAAATTGGTGTGTGTGTATAGGCTACGATTTGAAAAGGAAAATGCAATGAAATTTGCCCCCCACCAATGTCTTAAGCCGTTCCTGGTGAGTTTTCAGTTGACTGTACTGTGTACAATAGCAAGGAAAAACGAAAATAGCAGATCTACAAGCTCCGAGAGCTTGTGGATCAGCCATTTACGGGGCGCGACCCAGCACTCTTTAAGCTATAGTGGAGATGCGGTGTAACGAACTCGATTTCTAAACGGATTTGTTCCAACGCAAAAATGGTGAGTTCCGAGTTCAGGAGACTTCGGAAAAAGGAATTCTCCTGAATGCTGCCTTCCCTCATTATGGCATGGAAACGAGTGTGGCATTTGCATTTCTTCCACCACAGTATAAATGCTGCGTTCGTGGTCTGGAGAGGGCAGTTGTTTTAAACACAGACGGGTAAAAGGGCAGGGGCTAGAAGAAGCCCCCTTTGATGTATATGTGTGCACGTCCCTGTACAGTAGCCTACAGTCTCTGCCTTCTCGTGCGTATTGATGACTCACTGCATGGTGTCTGCTAAGAGGTGACATCATTCTTTCCCGTGTGAATGTGCCAAGTATTATTTTTTTTACATAATAATGGTAAGTAGTGTGGGGGGGTGTGGGGGGGGGGGGGGCAGATAATGGATCAGTTGGAATGCACACATTTTCATTAATTCACTTGAATGAGGGAAGAGAGAGCACTGACAGACAGAAACATGTTTGAGGGGCGCAAGCCCCTCCCTATGCCCAGCTTTGTGTGTGTGTGTGTGTGTGTGTGTGTGTGTGTGTGTGTGTGTGTGTGTGTGTGTGTGTGTGTGTGTGTGTGTGTGTGTGGACCCCATAGCGACGATTTGATTGGCTGAGCACCGCCATAGCGATGATTTGATTGGCTGAGCACCCCATAGCGATGATTTGATTGGCTGAGCACCCCATAGCGATGATTTGATTGGCTGAGCACCACCAATTGGGACGTCAATTGGGATTGGCCGGAATGTGAGGATGTATCATGCGATGCATAACGATAAGAGCGCCCCTCACTTCACACAGGTGTGATTTTTGAGGGTATATTCCTGGCTTTAATGTTTGTCTTTCAACGATAGTTAGTTTAAGAAAACGCCATAGACAATGAAGAGAAATGTAATATTTGTTTTGAGGACTTAAACAAACATTAGTGCCCGTTGCTTAAACAAACATTATGTTGTAATTGATGTCGTAAGATGGCAAGAGCGCCCCTCACTTCACACAAGGTGTGATTTTTTTAATTTAAGTTGTGTGACTATAAATTATTTCACTGATCTGCTGATTCTGAACCAGTGGCGTCACATCTATGTTGCAATTCCATTGAAATTCAATGTTCAGAGTCTTGTAAATCCTTTGACCCATTCATTAAAAGCTGTTATCATTTCAACCACACGCATTATGCTCTGTGCACGTTTTCCTATAAACATAAACAACTGACCTTTTTTTAGACTCAAATTTAATTATTAAAATGAGTTGTTAAACCAAATCGGTCCAGCCCAGTGTGGCTATAACCTATAATGGGTTCTTTCTGCCCACAGACGGCGTGAAAAGTCATGTACAAAGTCCTTTACTCACTCACTGTCAATGCCCGAGGCCAGGGCTATTCACTTTGCACCGTGAATCCATTTCTCAAACTTTGGAATTCCCTGAAAGGGATCGTTCTCTCTTAAAATGTCTGACCGTGAAATGCCGTGACGTGACACTGCCCCCTACAGGACCTTGAGGTGAACTACACCTGTATCTCTATATTGGGCCTGCAAAGCAAAAGGTTCAGCTGAGCTGTCTGTTCGGGTGCAGTACTTAGTTTAGACTAGACAGTTTTTGGTTTAGACTAGTCATTGGTTAGACCAGTCATTAGTCCTACATCTACAACCTATCTCAAACCCTCACCCTAAACCTAACCTCCCACGGAGGCAGCACACCTAAACCTAACCTTAACCCATGTCTAACCAATGACTAGTCTAAACTAAGTATGCACCCCATCTGTTGTTTATGAAGGTATATAATAGGCCTACTATTTTTTCAATAAACTGGAATTATGACCCTGAACTATTTCACTCTGGACGATTCATCCGGTTTTCTGGCTAACCCTGATCATGACATTCTAATTATTGTATATATTTGTCTATCATTCATTAATGTTTTCTATTCGATTAATAAGTACACGAGGACACCAATCAAAACAAGCCTAAAGGCTTCCTTGAGGTGGTTTAGAGTCCCTATACATTTAAGAAGAACAGACTAAAGAACTCTTTGGTACATCAGTCTGTCTTGCTTTTAAACCAACATCGTTAAACCAGTGGATATGTTCTTGTTCCTGATTGTTTCTGTGGTTCTTTTTTTGTCCTGTAGTGTCGACCATTTTGTAATGTATCGTGTCTGTCATTGTATCGTATATCCTTTTAGCAGACCTTGTATTGTACAGTAGGCCTAGATACTGTACTTCCCTGTGCCTGTCCATGCAAACTGGACACACAATATTCAATCAATCAAATGAATCACGGGAGGGACCAATTATTATCTGATGTGATTTATTTTAAATATACAGGATTGCATAACTCATATACCGTAGCAAAATATGAAAACAAGTTCATCAAGAGTAAAGTAAAGGGACTTTGACTGGTTTTTACTGGGGCCAGTTTGGAATATTGCAGGCGCCACCCGTCAGTGCTCCTAAGGGCACTTGTTAATTTGATTGCCGCTTGTGAAAAAGCTACAGTAAGTAAGTAGCCTTGCCGAGCCATGAGGCCCATAGGGGCAGGAGCCTATCTCCTGTTTCTGTAGCCATGAGGCCCATAGGGGCAGGAGCCTATCTCCTGTTTCTGTAGCCATTAGGCCCATAGGGGCAGGAGCCTATCTCCTGTTTCTGTAGCGTGAGGCAGCTTGATGTACAAGTACACCCCCTGGACATGACGCTAGTATGTCGCAGGGACTTATACCTCCCAATCCAACCCTTGATGCTGATTGTCAAGCAGGGAGGGCACTGGGTCCCATTTTTTAGAGTCTTTGGTATGACCGGGCCAGGTATTGAACCCCGACCTCCCAGTCTCAGGGCGGACACTCTAACCTTACTCTTCCTTACTGTACATTATGCAGAGTGGGCTAACAAAATGTGTTCTACTTTCAGTCCAGCAATTAAGCAACGCCTGGGTCGAGTCAATTCAATTCAAAGGAGCTTTATTGGCATGAGAAAACAGACATTTACATTGCCAAAGCAAGTGTCACAAATACAATACAATAGAAACAGTTGAAAATGGGGAAAGTATATATAGTTAGAGGGGGCTACAGCATTTTGTAAATAGTGCCTGCAGATCGAGGTACAGTAAGAATATCCATGTTTTAAAGAAAGTTCCTATTTGCGCCTCGGATTATTGACCAACACAGGATTACCATAACGTATTTAAAGCTAACGGGTTATTTTATTTCTGAACACGCATGACTTGAAATTTGCTTGCTTTCATGTTTATTTATATTAGCTATAATTCCAGGCTTTGGCTAATTTGTGTTAACCCATTCAGGGCGGGAACCCCTTTTGGTGTTTTAAGCATTCTGTTATACTTTAGCTATCGAAAAATAGCAGATCTACAAGCTCATAGCGCGGCACCGAGTGCTGCGCTATGAGCTTGTGGGTCTGCTGTTTTTGAAAAGTCGTGAAAATGTGGCGCAAATCCTTGAATTTATATTCTTTCAGAGCGTTTTTAACTCAAATCTTTGCTTCTGGGGGGGGGGGGGGTCGCTGGAACTACATATTTTTAGATGGGGGTCGGCGGCCAAATACAGATAATTCCAGGGGTCCTTGACATGGAAAGGTTGAGCACCGCTGACATAGAAACATGGGTTTTTCAAAAAACTGCCTTTAAAAAAGAAAATCGGCCTCAGGTCTAAATGGGTTGCACCCGAAAACGTGCAGTTATTGGTCACCTTCACCATTCAATTAAAACATTTATAGTTTTGACGTAAAGCCCTCGTCAGTTTGACACATCGTACGATAACGACAGCCTATGTATTGTTTGTCTTTAAACAAAGCGTTTGTGTTTTACAGGGATCCCCCTGCTGTCGGGGTCCGATTCCCGGGTCCATTCCAGACAGCTATATATCGTCACAGAGAGTTCAGAGAATGTGAGACAGAACTAAAGTGACGATGAGCGGTGCTCGTTGTGCTGTTTTGTGTCACACAGCTGTTCAGGAACCTACAATCAGGTGAGTAGCAAAAGTTTTTTAAACAGCCATTTTCACCTGATGTTGTCCGAGCACAAAACGGAATAACAGTCAATAACTCACTGGGATTAATACTTTAATAATAACAGTAATAATGACTATAGAAATGCACTCTGTCGAGCTGGCAACTTGCGCCCTGCACAAAAGGGAGAGAGGTTAATAGCTGAAGGCAAAGGAGGTTAAGACCTCCTCAGGACTGACCTAATAAGCAAAGCTGCAATTATGATGTTGACTTTCGTTTCTTCTTAACCCTGGAACCCTAAACATACATTTTGTCACACTGACTAGTATCACTAAACACGGGTATGTTTTACCCAATGTAAAATATTCCATACAAATATATATTGAAATATAGCAATACATGGCAACTTGAGGTATACTCTTCTTTAATATTTCATCATGACTTTTCCCCCCAAAACAAAATATAGATATCATATCATCATATCAGAATATATAACCAATATATAAAATGAAAAGAAAAAGAACAAAATAGGATTCTCCATTCACCCTGTCTGTATAGAAAATAAATCACACGTGTGTGAAGTGAGGGGCGCTAATATATTAAAGTCTAAGTCATGTTGATTAGGTGATGTAATGGTGATGTAAAACAAACTGTGCCAACACAAAACATTAAACGCCGTTAACAATTAAAGAGACAATATGTCGTAATGAGGCACATTATGACGTACATTTTCCATTCATTGTCAATGGCGTTTACAAAACAAACATTGAACTATAAGACAAACATTAAACCTGTGTATAGGCGCCCCTCAGAAATACAAATACAAAACGAAAATAAAGTTAACGCCCTGTTTTTCAGGGCGTTAACCTACCAGTATACCTGACCTACAGCACCCTCCTGCACTGCACATGGCCATACGTGCCTCAGAACACAACCCAATCAACCTGCACACAATGGATGAACACAAAGAAGTGAATTTTAGGTGACATTCACACCAGAAAGCTTTGCTGCGATTAAAACGAACGCCGCATTTTCAGAAAGTGCACTTCGTTTGGCAGGCGTGAAGGCTCATTCGAATCCTAATGCGTATCAAAGAACCGCATTCTACTCCGAACAAAAACGGGGGTTTCGCTTCGCTTCCAATCGCACTTGATTACGATTCGGTGCAGGTGTGACTGCACTCCGCAGTAAATAAAGGAAATGAAGCAAACAATGTGGCGGGTGAGGAGTTGAACACAGTTGGAGACGGAGAAGGCATATTTTACGCAGCGCAAAGATGTCCCGTGATCGAAATGAGGACGAGTACATTAATCAATTGCTTAATTAAGGAAACGCATACAAACACTGCAGTGTATTTATAGCCTACAGAATATTCTGTCTGTCTGTGCGTGCCGTAAACATGGAGTGCTGTCACTGTGTGGGGACTGGGGAGCAGGGACTTTCATCTCGATAAACTTGTAAACATTTTGCGCTGCTGTCTGTTATCGTGCTGTTCCTCCATGGCCATGCCCAAAAGAACACTAGTGCGTGCGAGAGAGAGGGGCACGACACATGCACGTTATGAGTATAATTTTATCACCATAGATTTCACTGTGTAGGCTACCATAGTTTATGAATGGAACACATTGATAAAGGTCCCCCCCCCTGCTGCGTTTCCAATTGCTGCGGATGGCAGTGTGAAGGCAAACCGAAATATAGCAAATGAAATATGCAAGAATCCCAACTTCTCCGCCCATTCGCATCGAGTCTATACCGAAGTATTAGGTGGGAATGTGACCTTAGAGAGAGGTATGAATGGATTCCATTTTAGAACAGATTTACCGTTGGAGCCCCCTGAGTGAACATTTGTAGCATTCTTGTGTAGGCCCTTTACTGTGTATAGACGCCATCTAGGGCCCTTACTGTTGTGCTGTCAGATTCCCATGGCAAGGCTCCAGTATTGGTGTTATATAATAGTCCACACTCTTGCATCGTAAATTGTCACTTTTGAAATGGATTGTATTTTTATTCTGTCAATCAAAATAATCCTAATAATTTTATCAGGTGTGAATCATGTCATGCAGGTGTAGACAGACACCACATGAACTCAGGAACAGAAGCACTGTGCCTTCTTGAACCCCGGCAGCCATATTATTTCTGGCCCCCCAAACATGGACATTGGTTATAAATGTAAGCTAGGGGGCGCTCTTCATGTCGTCGTACATCATCCAATAAATAATGAATAATACTAATACTAATACATGATTTCATTTGTCAACTTAACCATGATACAAAAAAACCTGATCTTTTCACCATGATCATGTAAGATGACAACTGAATTTATGTGATTGGTTAAGCCCATTTGCTCGTCTTCTACATATACTGTATGACGTACATTTTCCTTTCCTCCTTTCCTTGGCATTTAATGTCTGTGTAGCCACTAATGTACGTCATATTTCAGGCACATATGATGTAAATTCTCCTTTGCATTGTCAATGGCAACTTTGACAGGACGAAAAGCTGTGTATAGGAGAGCCTCAAAAATAGCATAATATCTACAAGCTCACAACGTGTCGCGAATGCGATGCGTTGTGATTGTGAGCTTCTGTAATCAGCTATTTTTTTTGGCCAAAGAGATTTTGTATAGACGGAAAAAAGCGGTCCAAGAACAGCTGCACAGGTCCGTTTTGACTAAGAATAGAGGGTGTTAAAGGTGCGTTCAGACTTGGATATGAGCTTGTAGCTCTGCTATTTTTGAAAAATGAATTTATACTCTTTCAGAGCAAACGTTTTTAACTCAAATCTTTGCTTCTGAGGGGTTCCTGGAATAACATATTTTCAGATGGGTGGCCAATTACATATAACTTTTGGGGTTCCTTGACATGAAATATTGAGCACCACTGATACAGAAATATGGGTATTTCAGAGAACTGTCAGAATTTAGAAGATTTTTTTTTTAATTTCGACGTCAGGCCTAAATGGCTTAAGTCAGACCTGGGCCCTTTGGCTGACTCTGTCCGGCCCGTGAAAGGTTACTTGGGAATTAGAAAATAAAACGTTCTTTCTCATTTTGCCCGTCCTTATGCGTCGACTAAAACAGCATTGCTTTTATTTTGAAGCACGTTTATTCACGTACACGCAACTTTCCTGCCGTGAATTGCCGTGTGATTGACAACCTGTTTGCCATTGTTTTGGAAAGGTTGATTGAATTAGTATGACGTTTTCAAAAGGCAACCTATACATTTTTCATTGCCTAATAATAACATATACTCTTACCAGCTTGTCAAAACAATGTCATGTACTGCTCTTTATAATTGAAATAAAATGTATATTAGCCTACTCAGAATTTAGTTCAGACTTTTGGGCCCACAATATTTTCTGTTTCTCATTTGGCCCCCTTGGGAAAAGTAATTGCCCACCCCTGGTCTAAGTCAGGGGTTCTCAACATGTGGGTCGCGACCCCTCGGGGGGGATCCCGATTTTTTTTGGGGGGTCCCCAGATTTATTTATTATTATTTCTTTTTTTTTGAAGAAATTACTTTTTTTTCCTTTTTTGCAACTGAATGGCTGGAAAATGGAAATTGAGAGTTTACATAGTACACTATAGGCCTAGTGCATGGTACTGGTTTCAGTATATATATATGATGTATTTTCTCTATTATTAAGGTTATTGCATAGCAGTCAATTTGTATTAGGGGTGGGGACTCGGGGCGGGGGTTGCGAGACATGGCCAAGGCATTTCCGGGGGTCCCCAGGGCCAAAAAACGTTGAGAACCCCCATGGTTCTAAAGTGATTCATTCATCCATTTCTTGTAACTGTGAGAGTGTGAACGAACAACTGAGGGTTTTTACTCTGGTGGGCTGTGTGGGAACCAGCCATCCTACAGATACTTAACCTTGACCACAGGTTTCCAACCGTCCAAATGGATCCCCTTTAATGATAACCCAGTGTAATTACTGAGTGCACTTCCAAAGGAATGTTGCAATGAACATTGGCTTTTTTTTGCGTTGTCTTTTTTTTTTTTTTTTGTATTTTTCACTCTGACAAAAATTCTATTCACGAGCATAAGAACGAGGCAAATTGCTTGGATATAGCTCCAATGTGATGCCGTACATTGTAAGTGATATACGACTTGAAAGCCGCAAACGTATATTTATAATGAATAAAACTTTTTTTAACCAATCTTGTGTGTTAAGAGTTGTAGTCTCTTGAATATAGCTTCCATTTAATTTGAGTCACATTTTAGTCACCTGGAATGTTTTAGCTTTAGTCGACTAAATATCAAAAGATTTTAGTCGACTAAATCTACAGTTGATTTAGTCGACAAAAATGTATTTTGGTGGGCCTTGATGCCGTCATAATGACTGTTTTTACACTTGCTGAAAATAGCCGATCTACAAGCTCACAAGCTTGTGAGCTTGTAGATCTGCTATTTTCAGCATGCAACCAAGTGTAAAATGACATATACATTTTAGTATAGTTAAAGAAAGAGTCATCACGACAGCATCAAGACCCGCCAAAATACATTTTGTTCGACTAAATCAACTGTAGATTTAGTCGACTGAAATCGTATGATATTTAGTCGACTAAAATGTGACTAAAACTAAGTGAAAACTATTCAAAAAACTATGACTAAAACTAAAATGAGGGGCACGGTGGCAAAGTTGGTAGTGCTGTCGCCTCACAGCTAGAAGGTCCTGCAGGGTTCGATTCCCGCTGGGGACGCTGTGGGCACTGGCGGCGTGTTCCCTCCTCCGCGGCATCAATGCCCATACCCAAGGCGGGGGTTGGCGATAGGGCCTTTCTGTGTGGAGTTTGCATGTTCTCCCCGTGTCCCCTAGGGTAGTACCCTCACAAAAACATGCCGTAATCCTGGTCTCTAAAACTACCTCCCCCTGGCCAGCCGGGGTGCCTGATGGAGGGGAAAGGAACTGGTCGGAATAACGTGTCCATTCCACGCGCTACGTCCGGCCGGGGAAATTCCCCTCTGTCAGGTGAAAAGAAGCATCTTGGACTCCTCATGCATAGAAGGAGGCATGAGGTCATTCCGCTGCCCCCCCAGGTTGGCAGAGGAAGTGTAGCGCCCAGGATTACATTAGATAATTGGCACTGGGTGAAAAGAAAACTGGGTTACGAAATCGTGGGATAAAAAAAAAATGATATAAAAAAAAAAAAACTAAAATCAAATGTTGCTGCCAAAAACAACAGTGCAAGTAGTACTGCCTGAAGCTCAGAAGACAATATTTCCATGCATGGCCTCTTAAATGGCGTGTATAGATTTGGTCTCCCAATGCCGGAGACCCGGCTTTGAATATACTATAGGTCACTGGTTCCCAAACTTCTTCATGTCAAGGATCCACAAATTGACACTATTAGCCCGCGGACCCCCATTTGAAGAGACATGCCATGGGGACCCTCATAAGAGAAGATTTTTTACGGTTCTAGCAGTGATTCTCAACCGGTTAAATTTCAAGGACCCCCAGTTTGACATGCATTAGTCTACGGACCCCCATTTAATGGCATTTCTATCTCTGGGACTGCCAAAAATCAATGTTAATTTAACTCTGAGAAATGGAACCAAACGGACCATTTGTACTCTCTCAGAGTTACAGACCCATAAGGGTCCATTTGGTTCCAAACTATCATTTAGCTGCTGGGGACCCCCTGGAACTCCCTCAAGGACCCCTGGGGGTCCCCGGACCCCACTTTGGGAACCATGCACTGCTCTGGTCCATAGCTCTAATGCCTTCATGGACCTGTTCTCTTCCTACGCTCGCATAAATGCAGACCAGCCTCTCGTCTGCAGCGTAAATATAAAAAACGTTTTACCTATACGTGCATTGTAGAAAGATTTAATTTAGCTGTTGCCTTGGAAGCTGCAATCCATTACGTTGTACCCTTTGCCCTTTGCTGCCGTGGCATTAGGGCTATGGACCAGAGCCTTAATGCAACGGCAGCAAAGGGCATTAGGGCTATGGAATCAGAGCTTTAATGCAACGGCAGCAATGGGCATTAGGGCTATGGACCAGAGCCTTATACGTAGGCCTACATAAAACCTAATGGATTGCAGCCAGGCAACAGCTAACTTAAATCTTTCTACAATGCATTTGCTTCTTTCATTCATACGACACTATAAAAGCTTAAATAAATCCTTTTGAAAATCAGCGATGTGGTTGTCATGACAGAACGTATATAGTGCCTTAGCCTTTGATACAGGTATTTAGGGCAGGGGAGGAAGTGTGCTTACATTCCTAGAGTCTATAGTATGTAGAGGAAACATGTCATGACATTAGTACTGATAGATTTGCATGGCCTTGGTACACGGTGTAAATCACTACAAGCACAGGTTATAGTATAGTGTGCCAATGTCTAAATTAAAGAGTGCGGGATTGGGGGAAATGCGTATTATATGCTCCATACGCATTTTTGCACATCTTTAAGATGTTGACTACTTTGATTACATATTGACACTATATAGTTAACCTGTAGAATTAAACCTAAATATTATTGGATATTTATTTGTATATATTTATTTTATTTTAAGAATAGTCCCACTTGATTATTTACTATAGCACACAATATGTAGATTACATTAAATTACGAAAATGTCCAGCTGGTGTTTAAAACCCATTTTGAGCCGGAACCCCTTTTGGTGTTTTAAGCGTCCTGTAATAGACTTTAGCTATTGAAAAATAGCTGATTTACAAGCTCATATACCATTGAATCTTTCAGAGCCAACGTTTTTTAACTAAAATCTTTGCTTCTGGAAGTTCTGGGGGGCAGGTCCATGGAAGCTGGAACAACATATTTTCAGATGGGGGGGGGGGGGGGGGCACGGCCAAATACAGATAATTCTGGGGGTCCTCGACTTGAAAAAGGTTGAGAACCACTGACATAGAAACATGAGGTTTTTCAGAAAACTGTCATGATTTAGAAGTTGTAGAATCAGGTCTAAATCAGGTTAATCAGCCACATCTAATTTTGAACCACATTAAAACCATTGAAAGCAGCTGAACATTGGATTTGATTTGTCAAAATGACCACGATAAATATTTAACGTATACAGCGCAGTGACAGATACTTTATAGACTATACAGAATAACTAAGACTTTGGGTGTTTACCTCTGTGTTGCCGAAATACCTGCAGGCATTTGAGATTTTATTGCCGCGGTGCGCAAGGCTGACAGGCACTACAGCAGCCAACTACACGTAATTGCCAGTAATTTCAGACAAGAGTGATTCACTATATTGTGTGAGCGAGCTTTCTGTTTTCACATGTTGTTTTAGCACATGCTGTTAAGGATCGCGTTTCATGTACGGTAAGCTCGTGTGCGCACCATGAATGTGAATCATCAGTGGTTAAGTGTGGTTTTGTTATACATGACAGGGGTGCCACAATAACAGTAACTTATTCCAAACTTCACTAAACCACATCATAGCAAAGTGACAATTTCTTTCTATCCGAGTGTAAGAGTATATGTGAGTGTTGAATGATGCGCGTCTCACCAGGCATTCACTCTCATCAACGAGGAAAGTGTGACATAGCCTACTGTCCAGAGTGACTCAGAGATGTGGAGTGATCTCCTTCATTTGTAGGTCTCTCTGGTATGGCGTACGTAACACGAACGCACGATTGTATCAGTCACAACAAATAAAACATATAGTAAAGTGGAAATCTGTTGAGTCATGCTGGAGGTTTAGACTGTCTAGCTGGCACAAACCAGAGCCCACATTTCCGAAACTTAAGGCATGATTGTGTTGCCCAGATTATGTTTTTTTTATATACATTTATTCAAATTATTATTATTATTATTATTATTATTATTATTATTATTATTATTATTATATATTTTGTGGAAAAGGTTTGTTGTTTCTGGGTACTGTATATTGAGATATTGTGACAAATAATTAACATTGTAAATGTATTGAATAATTCAAGATGGTTAACTCACATACTCACACATTCTTCTTCTTCAAGTACCTTTTGCAGTGATTATGTGATACGGTAATAATGGACATTATAGGATAATATGATATGCCTGCTAATTAATAGAACTTCCACTAATTGACCAAAACAGCATCCGTGCACAATTTGCTGATCGAAAGATAACAATTTAACAATTAACAACAACATTGTGGTGTGACAAAAGAATGGAGACGCATAGATAACGGGGAGCCCTCCCTCCCTTTGACTGCAGGCTTTTTTTGTTTTATTGAGGTGAGAAAATTCCATGGCGAACACCAAAAACATGCATTAACATACCAGTGCAAAGCCAAGGTTAGCGAACCCGGACCTTACTCACTTATTACCCTCTTAACTACCCCTTTGGAAATATTCATCTATAATGCCCTGCTACACAGACCTCTAATAATGGA
This sequence comes from Protomyctophum bolini, assembly GCF_963924005.1. Lineage (NCBI taxonomy): Eukaryota > Metazoa > Chordata > Actinopteri > Myctophiformes > Myctophidae > Protomyctophum > Protomyctophum bolini. Next base: position 4,828,640 of record NC_137874.1, on the reverse strand, counting down.
ACGGGTAACAACCGGTCATTAACCCATCTCCACCGAGAGTCCGAGACCGGTTCTACAAAATGTCTTCTTTCTGAAAAACCTATGTTTCTATGTCAGTGGTTCTCAAACTATTTCACGTCACGAGTTTTCGAAAAAATAGCAGACCTACATGCTCGGTAGCTTGTAGATCTTGCTATTTTTCAACAGCTAAAGCATAACATAATCCTTAAAAACAACCCAAAAGGGCTGCTCCCGCCCAAAATGGGTTAAGGGGGCTTGAGGCAGGAGATTTACAAATCCCCCAGGTTTCAGCGCGGCATTGGACAGGTTCCCCCCCCTCTCGCTCCCTGAAAATTGTTATTCCATCAGGGGGCATGGCAGAGGTATACGCGATAAAAATCTCGTGATTTATTCCCGGCGGCTGATAATTACTGGTGTCTTGTCACCTGTCAAAATGAATGGACAGGGAGAGTCCGAGGCTCTAGTCTCTCCGTTGGTCTTTACACCGCGGCAGTAAATCTGACATGTTTGTGAAGCCATAAATCAGAGCGGCGCAGCGAGCGGCGCTAGCATGCTTTAGGCCCCGTTCGTTTAGCTTATATCCTTGGGTATAGCTGGACGACTATTGCATTCTGGCATGAGGGGGTTGAACGTTTCAAACACATAATCACTTTTACAAACCTATATACTTTAGCTGCCTGTCGTCAAATGAACGGCAATAATATAGCCGCCGATCTGCAAGCTTACACACGTGTCGTGTCGCGACGTGTTCTGAGCTTGTAGATCGGTTATATCCACCAAATGTTTGTCTTTTTTTTTTTTACATGCCCCCCCCCCCCCCCGAATAGGGATTCTAGGGTTCATATCAGGGGGGGCAGTCAGACAGATATTTTGTGAAGCCACTGAGGAAATCGGGATTTCCTGAAAGTTCATATAATGGCCTGTTGTGGCGCTGTCATTGGGCCCAGAAAAACCCATAGCCCCATAGAGGTCCATGTATTTGGGCCCAACTTCACCTAGACTGTATTACCTTAATAAACATGCGGTCATGAATACTTTCTGCTTCCAGTCACTAGTTTAAAGTCTCATTTCTAATGTCATAATATTCTTTTTGGAAAATTATGGTCCCATTTATTAAAAAAATGACCATAAAGTATGTTCTGAGGGGCGTGGCTACCGGTACAGTCTATGATCGGGATTCCCCTCCCACTCGAGTCAAAATAAAAACCAACGGAGAAGAAGGGGGGGAAGTCCCGCCTCGTTGTCTGGGCCAGCCAATGGCTCAGCTGGGCCAAAACGGATCTAGAAAGATGGCGACTTACAATACAAGGACTGACAGGCTTCATTTTATGTTCATGTTAGACCCGGAGAACGCTTTGTCCATATTTTTTACAGTCTATGGTTCATATACAGTATGCGGTTAAAGCCAAGTATGGAAATGTGTTGCTGCTAAAGACAATAGTCCTTGGGGGAGTTCCAGGGGGTCCCCAGGCTAAATGATAGTTAGGGACCAAATGGACCCTTATGGGTCTGTAACTCTTAAGAGTGTACAGTTTATGTACTCTCAGAGTTAAATTATCATCGGTTTTACAATAATAGAAATGCCATATTACATGGTGGTCCGTGGACTAATGCATGTCACACTTGAAATGAAAGGAGATGAGAATCACTGCTAGAGCTAGATGATCTTCTCTCGTGGGGGTCGATCCTGGCATATCCTTTCAAACGGGGGTCCGCTGGCTGATTAGTGTCAATTTTTGGGGGTCCTTGACAGAATGAGACTATAGCAGCAGGAACACTGCCAAAGACACCACGAGCTGCCAGCCAGCCAGCAAACTATAGTGCTGTGGGAACCAGCGCTAACAGAACGTGGGATGTACTCGAGATTACGACGCAGGAGCGCAAAGTATACCAACGAGCTGGCCCGGATGTATATGTGGAGAACCGGGATGACTGGAAACGACGACGACGGAGGCCTCGTCTTGAGAACGACCTAGAGAGAGAGACATGAAAAAGTTTGGGAAGGCTAGCACTGCCTTAATTTATACAGTGGTGGTTTCAGACGGGGAGCGAGTGGCGCTTGCATGAGGGCGTTGTGGCCTGGATCAGCGACAGTTCCTGGATCAGCGACAGTTCCTGGATCAGCGACAGTTCCTGGATCAGCGACAGTTCCTGGATCAGCGACAGTTCTGCTACTGCTCCAGGTCTGCTCACAAGGGGTACGGGACGCCAAGAGGCCTATAATGGTCTGTTACTCCTTTGTACTATACCTCCTGTATACTGCCCATTGTGGACCGAGGCCGATTCTTTAAAAAAAAACGCCTTCTAAATGCTGACCTAAGTTTTCTGGAAAAACTTCAAATATTTATATAGCAGCGTCAATGTTTTGTTTTTGAATACTGTACAGAACCCCAAAAGGGGTTCCCGGCGCCCGAATGGGTTAAGCTAACTCGAAACAACCCTAAAAAAACAACGTGGAAATAATCGTGATAATATCGTGGCTTGGAAAGAAATGTAATATGTAAATAATAATAGCAATAATAATAATGTAAATGTAAACCAAACTACGAGAAATACCAAAATACCAAAATAAGAGAAAACATTTGAAGATTTGGTTCCGCTCTTTCGCAAGCTGTTAAGACTTCGAGCGATCCATGGCTAATATACGATTTAACTGACTGAGTTAAGATGGTTTACGCTACGTAGATCTCCTCATCTCAGGTCAATAGGATATAGGACGAGTTCAAACTCCCAGACTGTAATTGGTCTAAAAATGTTGGCGTCTCACAGACGCGGCGTAATAAAAAAAACGGAGAGAGAGGGGAGGAAGGAAGCAATGCTTCTCAAACGACCCCCAGTTCACGGTTTGAGGGCCTGAACCTACCCTTTAGTTATACCTGACCCATTGCACTTGGCCAGAAGCTTATAGCTAAAGGTGAGCCGCAATCACCTTTCACTGCCCACTTCAGCGTGTCTGACATGTAAGACCTTTGTGTGTGTGTGTGTGTGTGTGTGTGTGTGTGTGTGTGTCACGCAACACTTTCCTATATATACGCCCCATCAGATGGTTCATGTACAGGCAATGTATGTACAGTATAGCACCTTGGCATCTCCTTCTAAATCCGTAAAATATGGAACGATCATTGTATATAGATGTATGTAGATTCCCCCCCCCCCCCCCCCCCCCCCCCCCCCCCCCCAAAACGGTAATTTTACACAAACAACACATATGAGGGTTCGATGACCTAAGTAGCAATTGCAAGTTTTTCTTTTTTCTTCTCCCCCCCCCCTCCCCCCCCCCCCCCCTTTGCTTGCTTTGAAGTCCACGGCCTGCTCTTCGCTCTTGTCCTCAGGTGCTGCCCATAAGGCCTGATTTATGGGGATGGGTTCCAGGGAAGCTACCTTAAATTACATGGCCCTTAAACCATGAGCAGAGAGAGAGAGAGAGAGAGAGAGAGAGAGAGAGAGAATGGCCACTCTGGGAGACAGCTAATTGCAAGGAGGACAAATGTAACCTGTGTGCAGATAAGAAGGTTCCTTTCCCCCTGCACTCTTTAGACCTGAGAAAAAGAGGGGAAACAAACTGTTAACACCGATCAGGGCTTGATCGGATAAATGTTCAATTTGTCACGGATGTCCTGCAGGAGACAAATATTCATTTTCCTTTTGGGATGATTATGACAAAGACCCTCATAATGCTCACGTCAAGGTGAGAGAGAGGATAACACACACTTGCACAGCACACGTTCACAGAAAGCCCCAGCAGTAATATATATTTTTGGTGAACGATATTACAACACATTGAGTACACAGGTCAATGCAAGACAAATATTTGCCATGGTGGAATGAACTCTCAGACACACAGAATGCTGCTAATGCCAGGTGTTAACTTGTGTATTTAAGCTATGTTAAGGGTATACTGTCAGTTGTCATTCCCCAAATAATTAGTACGGTTTTGCTCATGTATTATACAGAGACAAAGTGTTGAAACACTCAACAGATCCTGTAAGTAAGGGATGGATGGGAGTGTCAGTGGAGGAGGAGGAGGAGGTGACAGTGCCATTTGCCTGCAGGGCAACCATAAACTTACAGAGAGAGAGAGAGAGAGAGAGAGAGAGAGAGAGTACCATGCCATTCCTCACAGGCGATTGCACCATGTGACTGCAGGAGCTTTAAAAAGCAGGCTAACCTGTCTAGAGGAGGTACAAGTAATCACAGGGCAACCAGCGCCGTGAGTAAGACGAGGACACTCCAGGGCTGTCGGCGCAGCAGCAGCAGATACCGACAGCCCCACAACTATACGGTACCTGTACTACAGTATAAGGGTGTATTGGAAGGGGAGGTCTCGCAGGTGTGTGTGTACATTCTGAAAAGTCAACCCCACGACTTGTAGACAGAAAGAGGTCGCATTGAGAGACCGCGACACCCCACGTGAGTCGAGTAATAACTGCGCCGTGCTTTTCCGCCGAGAAGTGTCTTAATAATACGACGCGTGATTTTTTGCACGGACCGTTTGACGATGAGCTGCAGCAGTGTGGCGGGATCGGAGTTCTCTGAGGAAGAGCTCGGCGAGCTGAGCCAGGCCAGCGGAGGAGAGGAGGAGGAGGAGGAGGACGGGACCTCGGTCAGCAGCCCCAGCGAGCCGGAGGAGGGACAGAGCAGCAAGAAGCGCAGCCGCCCCGTCCGGTCCAAGGCCCGGCGCGTGGCCGCCAACGTCCGCGAGCGGAAGCGCATCATGGACTACAACCAGGCCTTCAACGCGCTGCGCGTGGCGCTCAACCACGACCTGAGCGGCAAACGGCTCTCCAAGATCGCCACGCTGCAGCGGGCCATCAACCGCATCTCGGCGCTCTCGCTGTTCCTGAGCTCCAACCCGCCGCCGCCCGGCAACAAGCCGTGCGGCCACCGGGAGTGTAACCGCTCCGCCGGCGCGGGAGGAGGAGGAGGAGCGCCCGGGCTGGGCGGCGGCGCGTCGACCAGGCTTATGGAGCAGACCAGGGTGACGGCGGTGCCTCGTTTGGAGCCCCAGGGTTACGTCCCCAGCTGGCACCACGCGGCCATCGCTCATCACCCCATGCAGAACCCGCAGCAGAACCCGCACCTCCAGAGGCTGCCCCTCGCGGAGCCGCACGTCTACGTGGACTCCTCGTGCCCCCCGTCTCCACACTACCCTTGCTACCCCTCCGAGGGGCAGGTTTACGCGCCGCACGGACACTCGTGCAGCAGCCCCCCGGAACACTCGCCCCTGAGCCCCCTCCGGTACCCTCAGGTGCATGGCGAAGTAGGGCTGGGCTATCATCAGCCGGGGATGTGGGGTTCCTGCGCCCAAGGCTACATGGACACTTTTGTGGACGCTCCTCTGACTCCGGCTCTGGGGCTCCCCTGGCAGGTGAGCTATCTCCAGGAGCCGGGATACCAACACGGCCTCCCTCTGCTCTGACAACGGCATGCGATGATAAGAGACGCTGCAAAAAACTGTCAAATGATCTCAGGGAGAAGAGTGATTTGAGGTTGTTGTTGTTGTTATAGCACAGTTGCAATGAATCAGTGTTACTGAACCGCACGGTTCTCTCTCTTCTTCAAGAAGAGAGACGGTTTCTCTCTTCTTCAAGAAGAGAGACGTGGAAATAAGCATTTACCCCCCAAAAAAATACAAGTGCAATGGCAAAGCTGCTGAATGTTATAGGTCAGAATGTTCACCGTTTGAGTCATATGGCTGACGTGACCTCTGACCTCGACAGAGCAAAGTCTTCATAAACCGCAGTTATTCTGTGCAAGTTAGATTGTGGGATATTCTGGAAGAAATTGTGGTATAGATGGTTATACTCGTGAAAATGCATGCGGGGTCACCTGATGCATTTAATATTTTAATTAGATCTTTGTGTTTATCATACTATGTATGTCACCGAGACTGTGATGCAAAACAAGAATTTCAAGGGAATTATCCAGTCAGTATTGAAATGAATGAAACTTTTTTTTTTGTTGTTGTATCAAAACCTTCAGGGCTAACTAGTAAATAATAATGTCCAGCCATACTGTGTGGTGCTGTACAACGTTTACACGTGCTGAAAACAAACTCACACATGCACAAAAAGCACACTTTCATCAGAAATGTTTAGGTCGCACAGTTTTTTTTTAAATGACCATTCAAAAGGTTGAGTGCTCAAACTAAAAGAATTTGATGGAAACACTGACAATTTGATAATTTATTTGCTTGCTACATTGCATAGACTTATGTAAATATAATCTGTACGTGTATGTATATTGTTGTTTTCAGATTTTTCTAATTAAACATGATATTAACACTTTACTCTCCTGCTTCTTTGGTTTTTAACCGTCTTGATTTTGGGGGATTTCTTTTTTCTACAGTGCTTGCACACAACTTAACAAGCATGCATGCATGTGTTTGTCCGTGCGTGCGTGCGTGCGTGCGTGCGTGCGTGCGTGCGTTTGATTATAGCCTAAGGTCTGTAGCTTGAGCTTCTATCGTTCAGGGCCCCCAGATGACAGAGGTCCTATCCTGGTTGAGAAATGTCCTCACAAGTCCATTCTTGTCATTTTTCAAGAAAAGAAAAGTCAGAGGGTTGTTGTTTACATGCAGCAAAATTTAAATGTGTCCCAACAGGGGTATATAGAAGCAAAAAAACCAAACATTCGTTTTCCCATGTGACGGTTACACTGTACCTCACACATCAAGAAGGAATACATATACAATGAGGTTGATGTGAAGTATAGAACCTCAGCATATGGACGTGTTTGCTGACTTTCTTGCCTATATAGTTGTGTTTTGAGATTCAAACGCACGGTGCAGCCTCTGTGCCTTGTTGAATGACTGCACTGCATGCTTGCTACGGGTCAGCTGGCATTTGCACAGATCAGGAAAAGTTCATTCTAAACCACAACCACCACCTCCTCCCAGCATCTAAAATGGGCTCCTGTACCCACCAACAGCTCCCCCCCCCCCCTGCCGAGGAGGAGCGCGCTATGTCATGGAAACGCCGTTAATATTAGACTACAGGACAGGGCTTTACAGACAGATTTATGGGGGCTCCAGGAAGGAAGCCCATGCACATGCCCCGTCATCATGGTGAAATCCCCTGTCGGGGCTGCACTGCAGGCCCGCAGGTGTATATATTGTGTGTGTGTGTGTGTGTGTGTGTGTGTGTGTGTGTGTGTGTGTGCCCCCCCCCCCCTTCTTTCTTCACATCCTGGACGTCTCCCAACACGGGCCCTATCGCGACGCGGTTGAAAAAGCCTGGGGAGAGCTATACTGTACTGCAGGCAATATAAGGTTTAAAATAAATGCTACTGTGCTACCACAACAATTAACAGGCAGGAAGGAAAGCGAATGTGTGTGTGTATATACCAAAGAGAAAAAAAAAAAAGATGAATAGAGAAGGGGAGGGGAATTAAGGATATGGGAGGATACAGTCGGTGACTGTAACTTCTTCAGCCCTCATCGTTCAGCGCGTACCTTTTGCAGACGTGAATCACTGGAAAACCTTGAGTCACTCAGTCATAGTCGGGTCTGACTGACTGACGGCATGTCTCTCTCCCCGCCCTCTGTGGCATGAAGCCATGCCTACTACTCTCTGGGGCTCCAGCTTATTATCGCGCTTGCCTAGCTGCCATGCCATCGCAGTGAAAGTGGGCTAGCTTGCCTGTGCCGTCCAATTCCTCTTTCTTTATAGGCTACTGCTGCTCCCTTTTGCAGACATATACATTTTTGACCCGCACACTATGCTGGGCAGTTAGTTGGGTAATTCATTTTTGCCTCAAGAAAAGCAAAGGGTTACGTTTGTATACAGACATTTTATTTTAGCTCCTCTGTCTGTCTGTCTGTCTGTCTGTCTGTCTGTCTGTCTGTCTACAAAATACCAAATTTTTTTAATTTTCATTCATGCATTAAATGTGCTACAGTAACCCATAGGTACAGTATTCAATTGGATCCTAGAAATGTTGCATAATCATTTCCATATTATTCATTTTATATTTCAGAAATGTAGAATGCCACAGACGAAAAACAGTCCAAGTCCACACTATTGATCCATAATGTATAAATGATAGATAAGGGTTCAAGACAACGAGGCCTTTTCGTGGAGGGGTCAGAATGAAATTTGGACTTTAGACAGTTTTTCGTCTGTGGTACTTTAATGATTAGGGACATAGTCTTAAAACTGATGAAGAAAGAAAGAAACGGGTGTGCTTCCTCTGAAAACTGCCCTCGTTTGATGGCCCTCGTGCATGGGTGGCTTTGAAAATAACTTAACTCATAAACCAACTAAATGTTTATTTGCGAACACTTTATTAGCGTTCGCAGATAAACATGAGAGAAACTGCATCTGAGACAGTTTTGCATATTATATATTTTGGAGTGCCGCTTTTCTTTTCTTCCGTTCACGTTAAATAATCTTAAAAGTGGTCGTGCGTATAATGTCAGAATGTATTAATTTCACTGCAGGCTTCCTACATTAAACAAGACACACACCGTCCTTATCTACACCATAAAGACACACTGTACCTGATCTGCAACAATCCTTACAATAATTGATTGCCTGTAGTTTATTTAAAAAAATACAGAATAAAGCATATCACACAAGTTGCTGATAATAACCCTTGAGTTAATCCAGCCAAATGAATCCATGCATGTATTTATACAACTGTACTGTATAATACTGTATATGCCAGGGGTGCCCACAAGGTAGATCGTGATCTATACCAGTAGATTACAAAGGCTGTGCAGGTGGATCACATGGGATGCCCCTAAATGTATACAACCTATCACTTGAATTAAGGTTGACTTGATTGATTGACATAAACATGGCCTGTCAGCTCAATATGTTGCACTCAAACGTCAGTACGCATTACAAAGTTATTACCAAAAACCAACCAATTACCTTTTCACTGTATAATGTAACATCAGCGCCACTATTCCAATGGTACTTTTTTCCAACAATTATTTCAGCAATGAGATAACATTCTTTTTGGTGGGTATAGATCTCTTTTAGCTGCAGGGCATTTTGAAAGTAGCTGGTCTCAAGTCAAAAAAGTGTGGGCGCCCCCTGCTGTAGTGCTGTTAACCACTTAAACCTGTATATACTTATACAGCCAAGTTAATCCATCCATCTATTTATACAACTGTATCGTATATATACTGCATGCTGTTAACCACTTAAACCTGTATACTTAGTTGACCGGTGTCCCCCAGGGCTCTCGACTCGGTCCACTTGCTTTGAGCTTGTATAGTTTGGCTATATTGTTGCCCCAGAATATGGAGGCATGGTCATTGTTTGGTTGTTGTGGAGTGACTCACGTAAAGCTTTGCCTCACCTTTCTGTCATGTATAAAGATATGTCAGTCGGTCTGTAGTAGTACCGCCTCCTCCTTGAAATGCTTTGCTGGCAAGTTGTTGCAAAAGAAAACAAGTAAAATATGGGATGAGGAAATCATGCCAAGACACTACAGTGCATGTACTGTAGTAGTATGTGTGTAACACCAAACGTTTTCATGTCAAGGACCCGCAAATTGACACTAATTAGGCCCCACGGACCGCCATTTGAAATGACATGCCAGCTGGGACCCCCATAATAAGAGGAGATTTTTACGTCTCTAAGCAGTGATTCTCAACCCGTTTAATTTCAACGACCCCCCCAGTTTGACCTGCATATTGGTCTACAGACCCCCCATTTAATGGCATTTCTATCTCTTAAGACCCCAATTCATATTGTAAAATCAATGTTAATTTAACTCTGAGAGTGTACAAACGGAACCAAATGGACCCGTTAGGGTCCATATTGTACACAGAGTACGTTTGTACAGAGTTACAGACCCATAAGGGGTCCAGCTATATCATTTAGCTGGGGGGACCCCCTGGAACTCCCTCAAGGACCCCTGGGGGTCCCCCACTGGACCCCACTTTGGGTGTAATATACAGTATATTGAAAGGGTATACACACCAAAAGAGTCGAGAAATACACACACACGCGCGCACACACACTCAGAAGCACAGACAGACGGTAACAACGCAGACAATTACTATATGGCACAATGACATCATAGTCAAGTCAGGGTGCCAACGGACGGTGATCTGACACACTTGATGTGTTCCCACGACATGTACAAACAACCTGATTATACGTCAGTGCATCATTGCTGACTTTCTCAGGCGCACGCACATATTGTAAAACGGCGATAAATCACTCTCACGTCAGGTGGTGAACGTATTCTTAAAAGGATATATTAAACACTAGATCGGCAGCCGTGCCCTGTCTGTCTGTCTGTCTGTCCTATTACACTATATTTTGCATACTTTAGTGTAATGTATCTAGTATCTGTATTTCTGACACACACATTTTATTATATTTTGGTATTGCTACTTTGACTTAAGTACTATAAACAAATATCAGTACTTCTTCCACCACTGTCTGTCTGTCTGTCTGTCTGTCTGTCTGTCTGTCTGTCTGTCTGTCTGTCTGTCTGTCTGTCTGTCTGTCTGTCTGTCTGTCTGTCTGTCTGTCTGTCTGTCTGTCTCGTTGACAGCTGGGCGAGCGCTGGTGCTTTGGCATGGTGGGGTAACTAAGACCTTAATTTTCGGGCCTGTTGAGAACTCTTCCGGGGCGCGGCTGCACTAATAACTTTGGGGGTGGGCCCGTCTAGAAGTTTGAATGGTAGACGTATCAGTCAAAAGGGAGACATGGAAGAGGAAGGATGGATGGGGAAGCATGGACGGGTTCTGGGAAAAAAGTGAGGCCCAATGCATTACACGGCAGAGGTACCGCGCAGCGCGGGCGGTGTTGTTGTGATCCCCACTTTGGAACACTTTTCAACGCTATACGACAAGCGATGACACCGTTTTATCCCATTCAGACCTGAGGACGATTCTACGAATGCCTTCTAAATCCTGACAGTTTTCTGAATAACCCAATGATTCTATATATACGTCAGTCGTTCTCAAACATTTTCAGCCAAAAATATATGTCGACCCCCACTTGAAAATATATTGTTCCAGGCCGAACCCTCCCAGAAGCAAAGATTTGAGTTAAAAACTTTCACTGTGAAAGAATATATATTCAAAGATTTGCACCACATTTTCGCCATTTTTCAAAAATAGCAGACATATACAAACTCTACACCTACAAGACCTACAAGCTCATAGCACGTCACCTAGTGCCGCACTATGAGCTTGTAGATCTGCTATTTTTCAATAGCTAAAGTGGGCTATAACATAATGCTTAAAACACAAACGGGTTCCCGCCCCAAAATGTTTATTGTGTTAAAGCGGATTTTCATGACAAGCAAGGACAAAGTCGGTGCAGTGGCTTTTCAAAGATTAGTGTAAACTCGCCACTCGGCAGGCAGGGAGATCTTGGCACACGATTGTTTTATTGAATCACCGCAAGGGAAACTGTTAATGGCTATACTGTAGTTTAGTTTTAACCGTGTGACTGAGAAGAACAGGATGCCGTAGCCTATATGGAATTTCCACTAGATGGAGACTGAAGACCACATCCAGTGTTCTATCTGCATTCTGCACTGTAGCCTAGTCACTCTGACACTAGTCTGAGACAGTGTTTACTGATGTTTGGCTTAGGTTTAGGTATAGTTTTACTGAGGTTAAAGGTTAGGGTTCTGGTTAGGTTTAGGTATAGTTTTACTGAGTTAAAGGTTAGGGTTTGGGTTAGGTTTAGGTATAGTTTTACTGAGGTTAAAGGTTAGGGTTTGGGTTAGGTTTAGGTATAGTTGTACTGAGGTTAAAGGTTAGGGTTTGGGTTAGGTTTAGGTATAGTTTTACTGAGGTTAAAGGTTAGGGTTAGGTTTAGGTTTAGGTATAGTTTTACTGAGGTTAAAGGTTAGGGTTTGGGTTAGGTTTAGGTATAGTTTTACTGAGGTTAAAGGTCAAGGTTTGGGTTAGGTTTAGGCTGTCAATCACAGCGACTGGCCAATCACAGCGCGTCGACTGGACAACCCGTGTAGGCTTTGGTATGTCGCTGTCGACAGGCTGAAAAGAGGCCGCTGTTTTTCCTTTGTTTTGCCAACGTGTTCCCAGATTGCTCTGACACATACCGGTAGGTCTATGTCAGAGCATAATAAGTGCCCTTTTGAATGGAGCTTCTACCTTAGTTTAAACACATTTGAAATCTGAGGCTTTTTTGTATAGCCTACTATTTTAAATAGTTCTGAGAAAAATGCTGCTATAATTATCCCAAAAGTGACTGTAAAATAGATTTCTGCTATTATTTTCAAAAAGCTATACCCTTGCCAACGTGTAGGCCATTTTGCAATGTGACATAGCTTTGTTTAACACAACGGTGTGTACCCCCTCCAACTGTACATATACGTTCTCAAATACATTATTAAATAGTTTTTATTATGTTTTGAGTTTTGACACTTGCTTTGGTGCTGTAAATGCATGTTTTCTCACGCCAATAAAGCTCCCTTGCTTTGAATTGAACACTGAATTAAACGTATGCCCGTGCAGTGACGGACAGGACCTAAAAGGTGTAATGACCTGTTGTAAACAACAGATGGCGGTACCACATACATTTCCTATAATTTCCACCTTGAGACAAATAAAAGTCACAATACATTATGTAACGTAATACAATCTTTATTATATGAGATGTGAATTGCTGTAGGATTTGTTATCGGTGTTAACATGCAGTAGAACCTACACTGTATTTTATTTCAGCACAGTATAGAGCAATACATTAAAGCATGAAAATAAAAAAGGTAAAAAGGCCAAGTAGCCCTCATGGGGGCTTATTTATACGAGGCCTCTATAAAATACAAAAAAATATATATAAAAATCTACAACATGATTCAAATATACTTGATAATCTAAGTCTTAGATTCTAGGACATGATTAGAGACGAGAAGAGAATACAACAATATGATAATGAAGTGATTTGGTCAATCGGAACAATAAAGTTGTGAACCAGTAGAATATTTGTCCCAAAGTGTAGTATAGCTCTGTATCTAATAGAAAACTGGCCATGATCGGGGATGGAGGTGAGTAGCCTATAGCCTGTGTTGTATTTGTGGACTTTTGTGGAATTTGTTTGCGGAATGGAGTTGGGTGTATATGTTTAAGCAAACATATAAACTAAAACTGTATAAATACTATAAAGCATTCATCCACCAGGTTTACTGAAACACGTGGTACCCGAAGTGGGCTCCTTGAGGGAGTTCCAGGGGGTCCCCCCAGCTAAATGATAGTTAGGAACCAAATGGACCCTTATGGGTCTGTAACTCTGAGAGTGTACACACTCTCAGAGTTACATTACATGTTACAATATAAATCAGGAAAGAACATATATATGTTCAAAGATTTTTGACGATTTTTCAAAAAAAATGCAGATCTACAAGATCGTAGCGCGAAATGACATTAAATTGGTTCTGTAGACTAATATGCATGTCAAACTGGGGGTCCTTGAAATTAAACGGGTTGAGAGAATCACTGAGCCATAAAAGGCTTCTCTTAAGGGGGGTCCCTGGCATATATTTTTCAAATGGGAGTCCGCGGGCTGTGGGAGTCCTTAACATGAAAAGGTTTGGGAACCACCAGTCCACCACTGTAGCCTACTAAAATATCATGGGCCTTGTAGAAACGCTATCTCCAGTTTAGACCAAATTGTTAGGCTATACAGAATTATACGGTATGCAATATTTGAGAGATTTGTTGATTTTGGCAGCTGTCATCTTAAAAGCACATTTTCACTAAATCACCATGCCATACATACAATTAGGCTACAATTTAGACATTTAGCAGACGCTCTTAATCCAGAGCGATTTACATTAAGCGAGAACAAAAAGCATGGCGTAGGCCTACATCACATATAGCCTATAGGCTACATCAAAATTAAGTATAGCCTAGTTATCATGAAACATATTATGCGTAAGCCAAGAACGTAACCGTGGAATATCTATATAATGAAACTATAAACTGTATACTATTCTATACATACTTTATGTTACTATACATAAAGTGCTATGACAACATAAAATGCAATTCTAGTGCTGTCTATACGTAACATGCTATGAGTCTGCATATAGAATGCTATCTAAGTCTACCTAAAGTGCCTATATCTAAGGGGCTATATAGCATTAGCTAGGGCAAGTGCGTGTGGATGGATGAGATTTTTTTTTGGAAACGTGTATTTCCATGGAAATCTTAAGCAATTCGCAAGGGTGAAGGGAAGGATAAGTACACAGAGGGAGGGGAGAGACACACACACACACACACACACACACACACACACACACACACACACACACACACACACACACTCTCTATCTCTCTCTCTCTCTCTCTCTCTCTCTCTCTCATGCCGTGTCAATATGCTTCGCCGATCAATCTCTGTGTTCCACTCCTCTTACAAGAATCCCGCACGGCAGCGCGTGCATAAATTACCCGTGACAGCTAGTCAGTAGAATCATACTCCGTCATGGTGTCACCTAAGCAATACTCGGGGCTTGGGGGGGTTTCCTACTATCGCAGATGTCAGGAAAACCACTGTATCATTCTTCAGTCACATATAGGATCGGTGGTCATGGGGACGTGCACACATAGACATCAAAGGGGGCTTCAGCCCCTGCCCTTTTACCCGTCTGTAAAACAACGGCCCTCTCCAGACCACGAATGCCGCAGTAAATGCGGTGAAAGAAATGTAAATGCCGGTCCTTTCCTTTCCATGCCATGCTGGAATGCAGAATTTTGGAGAATTGCTTTTTTCCCCCGAAGTCTCCTGAACTTAAACACAGTATTTTGCGCCGAACAAATTTGTTTAGAAATCCATGTGGTAGCTAAGAGTGCTGGGTTGCGCCCCAAGGGGCCTTCAGCCCCTGCCCTTTTACCCGTCTGTAAAACAACTGCCCTTTTTACCCGTCTGTAAAACAACTGCCCTTTTACCCGTCTGTAAAACAACTGCCCTTTTTACCCGTCTGTAAAACAACTGCCCTTTTACCCGTCTGTAAAACAACTGCCCTTTTACCCATCTGTAAAACAACTGTTTTACCCGTCTGTAAAACAACTGCCCTTTTACCCGTCTGTAAAACAACTGCCCTTTTACCCGTCTGTAAAACAACTGCCCTCTCCAGACCATGAATTCAGCATTTACTACATGGTGGAAAGAAGTGCAAATGCCCTCCTCTTCTTTCCATGCCAATGATGCCATACGGTACCGGAAGGCAGCATTCAGTAGAATTGCTTTATTTCTCCGAATGCTCCTGAACTTGAACGCAGCATTTTCAGTTGAATTAATTTGTTTCTATAAAGCCATGTCGTAGCCTACATAGTGTGGAGTGTATAAAATAGCTGATCTACAAGCTCACAACCCGCTGCTTGTAGATCAGCTATATTCGCTATTTTTTTGTCCAAAGGTGCACTCTTAACAGGATCTCAGCCCCTGCCCCTCTAACACTCTCTGCACGCCCCTGACAGAGGTGCGGGTGGTGGGGGTGGTGGGTGGGACAGTGTGCAGGTCACATGGAAGAGTTATGGTCTTCCATGATTGGGGCCGTGTCCTTCAATAATGGTAAACCATACCGTTTTTTTATCCTCAGTAAACTGTAAGACATACCCTCTTCTGATTGTGACTCGAGTCGCAGCACAGCGTTCGAGGGCAGCTGGCCAAGTTGCCTATAAGTCCTGGAGTGGAAGATATGCCAGGAACACACATGATGGATCGTGTCCAAAGGTGATACCATAACAAGTTAACACACCTCCCAAAAGCACCGTCCGCCCATGACTCATTCCTGTGACATTGAAGGAATTGCATTAAGACAATTTATGAATGTTGTTCCATAGCCTGCGGTACTTATCCCAATTAAGACACAGCTAAAAATGGACAGTGACTGTTGTAGTGGGTATGTCTTAATAAGGCAGTTTAAACATTGATTACAACCCCTTATAGGCTTATATACTGTAGTCACACAGTCAAATCCTCAGTGTTAATTCAACTCTGATAGTAATAAATAATAATAATTCAACTTTATTTACATAGCACCTTTCAAAATGGCAATTATAACGTGCTTTACACATTCAAAAGAGGAAAATAAGCAGCGGAAAACATTGCAAAAAACCCCCAGCAATATAATAAACAGCAGCAAAATAAGAATAACAGCGTCATGAGAGTCTCTCTCAGAATTAAATTAAACCCTGCACATTTCTGCATGTCTCACTGTTCTTTGTATTCTGACTGGTGTCAGTGGATTCCTTCACTGACTCCATAGTCTTGGCTCTTACGTCTAGGCTGTCAATATTTGCTTCCGATTCACACAGTGTTTATTAGCTTTGAGATGGGAGGGAGGGCATTAAAAGTGCTCTTGTTATATAGAGCGGGGAATAATGAGGTGCTGCCAAAACCCGATGAAACAATGTGACTCGTGTTGGTTTAGAAATTAGAGGGAATTGACGTGTAATCTCAACTGACGTTGCCTCTACAGTGCACATCACACGCACACGCACAGAATTCTGTCAAATCCTATTGGGACCATACAGCATTCACTCTGCCCCAATTTGACAACATTTTGCCCACAAATGGTCAGGAATACACAGTTACACACATTTACTAGTATACACACATTTACTAGTATACTTGAATGCACCCATTTACTAGTATACTTGAATACACCCATTTACTAGTATACTTGAATACACACATTTACTAGTATACTTGAATACACACATTTACTAGTATACTTGAATACACACATTTACTAGTATACTTGAATACACCCATTTACTAGTATACTTGAATGCACCCATTTACTAGTATACTTGAATACACCCATTTACTAGTATACTTGAATACACACATTTACTAGTATACTTGAATACACACATTTACTAGTATACTTGAATAGGCCTACACACATTTACTAGTATACTTGAATACACACATTTACTAGTATACTTGAATAGGCCTACACACATTTACTAGTATATTGAATTGAATTACTATGAATTATGAATGCAATTCTTATGCATTTTCGACTGAGCTCCCTCTTTTCATTTATCTTTTTCATGATAATGCTGCCTTGTGGTCTATTGATTGTTAGCCGCTAACCACAGATCATTCATCCGTGCTGCATGTTAGGAAAGAAACACTGTCTGCGCACGCCTGGCCTCTGACCTTCTCAGCAAAGGGCAAAGGCTGTCCTGTTTGTATTGGACGGGAACCCCTTTTGGTGTTTTAAGCATTATGCTATGCTTTAGCTGTTGAAAAACAGGCACAGAGTGCCGCGCTACGATCTTGTATAGATCTGCTAAAAAGAAATTAAATAGTGAAAAATGTGTCGCAAATCTTTGAACATATATTCTTTCAAATTCAAACGTACGTTTCTTTTCTTCAAATCTTTGCTTCATGGGGAGGTCCCTGGAATAACATTATTTTCAGACGGGGGTCGGTGGCCAATTACATATCATTATTGGGGTCCTTGGCATGAAATAGTTTGAGAACCACTGATATATAAGAAAAAGGTATTTCAGAAAACTGTCAGGATTTTGAAGACATTTTTTTAAATGTTGACGTTAGGCCTACAGTATATGGGTTAACAACACTGCCACACTGAATATGAACCGGAAAATGTATCGATCCATTCATAAGATTCATAAGATAGTGTCGTGTAATTTCTATAAATGAAACCAAGTTATTATTATTATTAAGCAAAGTAAGTCAAAATGTCTTGGTCTGTGATTCTCCCACAATAGTCTCATTGAAATGTACAGTGTTGCTTTTTATCTTCGACAGGCCCATGGAACTGGATCACAGAGAGTACAGAGAATGCAGTACAGTGCCATTATAGTACAGTGCAGTGCACAGTGAATGCAGTGCACAGTGCAGTTAGAGTACAGTGCAGAGTAGTAGGAATGCAGTGCCGTACAGAGTGCAGTGCCAGTACAGTACAGTACAGTACAGTACAGTACAGTACAGTACAGTACAGTACAGTACAGTACAGTACAGTACAGTACAGTACAGAATTACAGAATACAGTGCATCCTGCAGACCTACATGTGTTGATGGTTCTGCAGAGTTGATACTGTACGTCTCCTCTACATGATGTATACTGTAGATTGGGTTTATTACAGCAGAGAGATAAAGGGATTTGGAGATACTGCACGTTCAGCTTCACCAAAGTCGTACATTAATTAAACTGTTTAATATTAACTCCTTATAGCGAGTGCCGCGCTACGAGCCTGTAGATCTGCAATTTTTGAAAAATCGTGAAAATGTGGCGCAAATTTGGAATATATATTATTTCAGAGCGAACATTTTTAACTCAAATCTTTGCTTCTGAGAACAACATATTTTGGAACAACATATTTTGACATCGGGGTCGGAGGCCAAATACAAAAAAAAATTGGGTCCTTCACATATTAGAGAGATGACTTCCACATACCCGGTTTAATTTTACAGCAGGTGAGTATAGGTCCTGGCAGAGCAGCAAACGTTTTAAAGAAGGAGAAGAGACCCGCACACCGCCACTTGCTGTTTCACAAGTTTTTATTTAGATAAGAGTCGTAGTAGCAAAGTTTGGGCCTTTCAGTCAGGCATCCTGACTGACCCTCAAGGGTCCCTGACATGAAATAGTTTGAGAACCCACTGACACGGAAACATGAGGTTTATCAGAAAACTGTCATGATTTAGAAGACTTTGTAGAATCTAGCTCAGGTCTAAATGTGTCTGCGTGTGTGCACGCATATTAGAGATAGCCTGCACCTTTGACCATAGCCTAGACGAAGCCTTTATGACCAAGGTAATAAAATACCAACCACTTCTACATAACATCTCAGAGCTGGGCTATTGGTGCAGACTATTTGTCTTTATATTTGGCAGCCTAGGGCAGACTGGTTGTTAGAGGGTTCCAACAGCTTGGGATGCCCAAAAAGGCTGGCAAAGTATTGTGGTGTGACGTCTCTGCTATAATTGGCAGCCGTCATATATGGCGTCATATATGTTACTTATACCCATAGAGTACTGAGTGACATGCCTGTTGTATCATGAAAACACATGCCATGATTTTGCAGATGTAACTCACCTAGAATATTTGTGTCCTTGTATGCATATCCTTTGTGTGGTCATAAATAAATGGTGTGTGTGTGTGTGTGTGTGTGTGTGTGTGTGTGTGTGTGGTGTGTGGTGTGTGGTGTGTGTGTGTGTGTGTGTGTGTGTGTGTGTGTGTATATATAAGTGCATAAGTTGGTTGTGAGGGGCTTACAAATGGCCGGCCTTTCCAAAAGGAGAGCCAAGCAGTTAGCGAGGTATTGCTCAGTTTCAGCCATTATAGGAAGCCGCTCAATTTGGATCCTTTATCCATGATTTATGTCTGCTGCCCTGTGTCCGACATGTCAGCTGTACTGTATGTAACGATGCTTTTATGTCCTTTGTACAAGGTATTCCTGTACTTCTCATTATGACTAAAAAATGTGTGTGTGTGTGTGTGTGTGTGTGTGTGTGTGTGTGTGTGTGTGTGTGTGTGTGGCTGCACAACAGTGACACTTGGTGGTGAAACTAAATGTGCTTGGACAGACCCAGCCAGGCACAACACGCTGGGCAAGACAACACACTGTGTAGACGGTATCATTTGTTTTACAAATCAGTTTACATTCTCTGTGTTGTGATTGGTCGAAAGAATATCGTATCCGGGGGGAAATGCATCTGACGGATGTTCCGGGCCGACACTTCCGCCGATACCGTCTCTGCCTTAGGTTGTGACCAGGTTTTTCTCTCTGCCTTAGGTTGTGACCAGGCTTTTCTCTCTGTCTTAGGTTGTGACCAGGCTTTTCTCTCTGTCTTAGGCTGTGACCAGGCTTTTCTCTCTGTCTTAGGTTGTGACCAGGCTTTTCTCTCTGCCTTAGGTTGTGACCAGGCTTTTCTCTCTGTCTTAGGCTGTGACCAGGCTTTTCTCTCTGTCTTAGGTTGTGACCAGGCTTTTCTCTCTGCCTTAGGTTGTGACCAGGCTTTTCTCTCTGCCTTAGGTTGTGACCAGGCTTTTCTCTCTGCCTTAGGTTGTGACCAGGCTTTTCTCTCTGTCTTAGGTTGTGACCAGGCTTTTCTCTCTGTCTTAGGTTGTGACCAGGCTTTTCTCTCTGCCTTAGGTTGTGACCAGGCTTTTCTCTCTGCCTTAGGTTGTGACCAGGCTTTTCTCTCTGCCTTAGGTTGTGACCAGGCTTTTCTCTCTGTCTTAGGTTGTGACCAGGCTTTTCTCTCTGTCTTAGGTTGTGACCAGGCTTTTCTCTCTGTCTTAGGTTGTGACCAGGCTTTTCTCTCTGCCTTAGGTTGTGACCAGGCTTTTCTCTCTGTCTTAGGTTGTGACCAGGCTTTTCTCTCTGCCTTAGGTTGTGACCAGGCTTTTCTCTCTGTCTTAGGTTGTGACCAGGCTTTTCTCTCTGCCTTGGGTTGTGACCAGGCTTTTCTCTTCGCAGACAAGTAAGCCTGGGACTAAGGCTAGGGACACAGCCAGGGACACACATAGCTGTCTATAGGAGTGGTTGCACCACTCAAAAAACAACAAATAGGGTATGTGGAGGTTTGTCATCACGACTACAAGAAATTCTTCCCTGCAAACACAAGTGCTATTTTAATAATTGCAGAACCTGTGACATTTGTAATATTGTCAACTCATAACTACCGTATATTTGTTGACATATAGTACGTCAAGAATGCAAGTTTAACAGGTCGCAAAAAGGGTAGATCATTCCAAGCTGCTTATGCAGCTAATAGGGAAAGTCTAAATAATGAAAAGTAAATTGGTCTTTTAAAAAGCTTATCTGTATCCTGACCTCGGGGCTCGCCTCAGGAATATTGGATGGCGGCTTTGGACAGGTTCATTTCAGCCGGCGTTTTCACTAGTGAGACCGTAATTGTTTAATTTCCATCCCCTCTTTGAGACGAGGAGGTTTAATGGATTGACTCTCTCCCCGAGGGAAACTGCTTCATAAAAAACATCTATATAGGAGGAGGAGAGGAGAGCTGGCAGGAAGACATTAGAGAAAGGGAGAGAAAATAAAGAACCCCTCTTAAGTCATTTTGTGCGGGAAGCCCTTTATGTTGTACTTTAGCTATTTTTGAACAATCGTGAAAATGTGGCCCAAATGTTTGAATATTTTCCTTTCAGAGCGAAGGTTTTTAACTAAAATCTTTGTTTCCGGGGGCGTCCCTGGAACAACCTATTTTCAGATGGGACTCGGCGGGCAATTACATATTTTTGGGGGTCCTTGACATGAAAATGTTTGGGGAACAACGACTGACATAGAAACATGGGGTTTTTCAGAAAACTGTCAAGATTTAGAAGACATTTGTAGAATCGTTTCTCAGGTCTAAATGGGTTAAGAAAGAAAAGGGTTGTACTTCAAAGTCATGCTTGAGCATGAAGCAATTACAGGCCTATATATATATATATATATATATATATATATATATATATATATATATATAATATACTATGTATATTTTGTCGTAAGATGGTGTTGCATGCCAGAAACATCTAAAAAAACGTGTGCTTGTGTGGATCTGCTATTGGGCACACAATACCGTCTGTATGAATTAAGCCAAAGTGCTAACCTATTTCATCATGGCCTCTGCAAAGTAAAATTAAAGGGGCACTTCACCCTTTTTGCAAAAAAAAAATATGTTAATGATGTTTAGAAGCTTTAGAACACTTTCCTGGGGGTCTTTATGTGTGTAATATGTGGTTTTAGATATTTTAGATTGTAGCAGTGAGCACAGTGTCTCTGATGCCATGGACACTGGTCTCACTACCTTCCTGGATTACAATTCCCATAATTCTTTGGTGCACTGCTCCTCCTTGTGGATAGGGGGGAGAGCTGTCTTACTGAGACACCATGTAGTCCAGGAAGGAAGTGAGCCCAGTGTCCATGACATCGGAGACACCGGGCTCACTGCGACAATCTAAAATATCTAAAACCACATATTACACACATAAAGACCCCCAGGAAAGTGTTCTAAAGCTTCTAAACGTCATTAACATGTATTGTTTTGCAAAAAGGGTGAAGTGTCCCTTTAAGACCGTTGCCCCACACATACCTAAAACGCCCTGAGGTTATAGCTGAGTGTTTGGATTTTCATCCACATTTTGTTCAATTTCACACAAATTAGTCTCACTGTGGAGAGTTAGAATAAAGAGGCCTTGCTGTAATGAGAATGGATACAAATTGCTGTCATTAGTTGAAGATAAATATGCATTAAATGCCAGTCTTCATTGAGCAACTGTTGTTCTGTACACTGCCAACATTCATTAATTTAATCAATTACCTGCTCCGAGATACAAAAAGAGTAGGGAAAAGAAAAGGCAATTATACGGCGGCATAAAATATGACAAGGGGAAATATTGAACCTCGGCCTGCCAAAAGAAGACAGAGTAGTATTGGGGTTAGATAAATCCCTCGGGTTTAACACAGACGTTAGCCCTAATGTCCCCAGACTCAACTGAAGCTTTGCCCTATACTGACTATCAGTGATCTGCATGGAGGTTAGTGGCATTCAAGACATTCAAAGGTCAACATTCACCTGCTGCATGAAACTAAATACTGAGTCAATTTGAAAATCAAACAAGAGATTCATGGCAGCTACGTGGGACATATGCCATGCATACTAATTCAGTCCTCCTGCCAGCTTCCCTTTGGTGTGAAGCTAGATACCTACTCTGCGCAGAGAATTCTGGAAGCAATGACTGCATGCATTTTTTCAAATGAAAATGATCCTGGAATAAGCAATGAAAACTTGTTTTATTGTGATTTTCACCCTCTTCCTGGCTGTCATTAACTATGAAATTGATGACATCAGGGCTGAGCATTCCCAGCCGATGATAATGCAACAGAGCTTCTTAATGCAGCACAGTTGAGAAGCACGAGTTAAAGGTATATTCAGTGATTTCACTCAAAAAAACCTTAGGTTTCGTTTTTGGCTGTGGGACCTAAGCCTTCGTCCAATCAGGATAGAGAGTCAAAAACGAAACCTACGTTTTTTGACCCCCAGGGGTTAACTGGGGACAGGGAGGAACTCCTTATATGGTCAGCACACTCTATAGTAGAGAGGATTATCACAACAAAACAAAAAAAGAAGTGATATTTGAATTAAGTGAAATCACTGAATATACCTTTAAACTATTAATCTGGTGTCAGATGTAGAGTTGCTGGCCGGCTCCATATATGCAGATGCAGGTGATGATCCAGTCTTCTCCATGTATGGCTATATCCAGGGTTTGATGAGGTCAGTGTCGTGATCTCCATATACGGAGATCCAGGTGATGATAGTCAGCTCCACATATGGAGATCCATGTGTTGCACCAGCTTAAGTCTGAGTCGCGTCACGGCACTGTGACAACCATATATGGAGATCTAAGGGTCTCCGTGATGCCACGTGACGTCACGAGGCGTGACCATATAATGGGGCCGAGATGTCACGAGGCGTGACCATATACGGAAGGCGTGATGTCACGAGGCGTGACCATAATATGGAGGCGTGGGTGGGTCGCGAAAAAATGCTGTTGCAGGGATTCAAGCTGATTAATGATATCTGACAGAAGAGAGGGGGTTGCCACAGGCAGGGAGGGGCAGGGGCTGAAATCCCGTAAGAGCACTTTTGGACGAAAATGGCGAAAATAGCTGATCTACAAGCTCACAACGCGTCTCGCTGCGACGCGTTGTGAGCTTGTAGATCAGCTATATTTCCGGGTCTCAACCGAGCACTCTGTCTATACTGGAGATGCCGGCGTAAAGCATGGATTTCTAAACAAATTTTGTTCAGCGCAAAACGGTGCGTTCCAAGTTCAGGAGACTTCTGGGGGGGGAGAAAGGAATTCTCCTGAATGCTGCCTTCCGGAATGGCATGGAAAGGAGAGGCATTTTTTTCTTTTTAACCCATTCTGAACGGGAACCCATTTTGGTGTCTCAGCATCATGTTATGCTTTAGCTATTGAAAAATAGCAGATCTACAAGCTCATAGCATAGCTTGTAGGTCTGCTATTTTTGAAAAATCAAAGAACGACTGTGACATTTTTAGAATCTGATCTCAGGTCAGAATGGGTTAATCAGACCAGTGTGTGTCCGGTGGAAACCTCGTATGTGAATCTGATCTCAGGTCAGAATGGGTTAAACATCGGTTTATTATGATTTTTGGCATAAAAGCATTTCAGTATAGTGATTAACCAGAAAATTACAGATCGGACAAAAAATTGCAAAAAAAAACATACAAACAAGAGACTTACAATAAAAGGAGACAAAACATAACTCAAAGAAAAAACAATAAAATAATAACTGACAAGGCTGACGACTATACACGCGGCACTCCGAGGACAGAAACAACATCACTATCAATTCTAAAAAACATTTCTGATATGAAAAATAAGACATATATGCATACATGTGTATGCCCTCATAGACAATACAAACATACGTACAGTATACACATATCAAACAATCATAGGTACATTAATTACATCATGACATTACGGGGCAGAACAGAACAGGAGAGGCATTTTTGCATCTCTTTTCACCATGTAGTATAAATGCTGCATCCGTTGGTCTGGAGAGGACAGTTGTTTTACAGACGGGTAAAAGGGCAGGTCCCCATGGCGTTCCCATGGCCACAGCCTCATGGTAATCTGTGAATTTGATACATACGACTATAGAAGGTAGAGGTCATTGTAATTGTGGAACTAATGTTACTATGATTGCTATATGCAGCTGCAGCTTGCAGGGCAGTTATTCTCACCTACTACAACTGTAGAAAAGTACAGTAGTACTGTAGTATATACTATACTGTATCTGTCGTATAGAACACAAGGCACACAACTTGATTTAAAATAAACCAGGTACTATACAGGGAGGGGGTCATAGTTCCATTTGTGAATATGGAATTATTCATGAGTATGTTGCGAGCCTGCGAGGAACAATCTGTTTTGAGTCCGTTTTGGCAACAATAGTGACAATTTCAGAATTGCATTACTATAACATTCAAATACAGTATTAATAGAAAGCCGGGCATAACCCATATGATTTTGTGTACAATTGTGGCATTCTTTATTTATGCATGGCTAGCACATCCATTTTTTTCGATGGAAGGGTCTGTATACCAAATCTCATAAGATGTCAAACGCCTCTCCTGACAATAGACTGCAGAGGACAATAGTGAATAGCTTGTCTATACTTACTAATGTTATCTAATTCTGCAAACCTCATTGGACTTTCAAATAAAATAAACATTACATTTACTATTACTATATTACTACTATCCAAGATACCGTATTGTTGCGTTTATTAACGCCAGGAAGTGAATTTACTTAAATTTTAGTTATCCTCTAACACGTCAAGGACCTCCCAATTGACACTAATTAGCCCCCCCATTTGAAGAGACCCCCATGAGAGAAGATTTGTACGGCTCCAGCAGTGATTCTCAATCCGTTTAATTTCAAGGACCCCCAGTTTGACATGCATTAGTCTAAGACATTAAATGGGGGTCCGTATAGA
The DNA here is from genome assembly GCF_963924005.1 of Protomyctophum bolini. Taxonomy (NCBI): domain Eukaryota; kingdom Metazoa; phylum Chordata; class Actinopteri; order Myctophiformes; family Myctophidae; genus Protomyctophum; species Protomyctophum bolini. The sequence continues at coordinate 4,803,172 of NC_137874.1, read as the reverse complement.
CTCTATACGGACCCCCATTTAATGACATTTTCTGGGACCCCCAAATTATATTGTAAAATCGATGTTAATTTAACCCTGAGGGTGTACAAATGGACCCATTTGTACAACTCTCAGAGTTACACAGACCCATAAGGGTTCATTTGGATCCAAACTAGCTGGGGGCCCCTGGAACTCCATCAAGGACCCCTGGGGGGGGTCCCCGGACCCCACTTTGGGAACCGCTGCTCTAAGATAGACGTCACAAAATTGTGTAGGGCCTAATCATACTAAAACATATAATCCCAAATTCTGAAATTACTGTAGCCATTGGTAAAAGTGAAAAAGGAGTCAACTTTGCTCCACACAGAAATGTCCAGATGGGTTTGAATTTGAACACCAAACCTTTTTACATTTGTAGCATGCGTAGTGTAAGTACGGTGTGCTCAACCGTACTTCAGGGAAAAGCTCTTCCTCTGGCGTCATGTACCAAGCAGATTGATGGATATGTTGGTCCCCGTAAAAGTCTTGAAATGTACTGTAATTCTGCAAACTGTTAATACATATTTCAATCAATCAATCAATCAATTGGTGCATGTGTCACCATAGAAATAAGAAACAGAAGTATGATGTATAAGTAATTAATCACTCTCAAAGGGTTGACACTCGGCACTAACAAAGTTAGAACTACAATAGTGAAACTTATACGTATATAAAACTGAAATTAAAAGAGTAAGTGGAATCTACTGTATGCTATTGTTCTGCATTAAGTGGATTCCCACATTTTGATCTGTTTTGACCTTTTGGAAGCTCTTTTTCTCACTGGGCTCCATTTTCGTCACTGCTAAACCCCTTATCCCTAAACTTATTATTATTATTTTTTTTTTTACTATTTTGCAAAACATTTTTGAATAGTTAAAATGGCCAGTCTACAAGCTCACAATGTGTCAATGTAGATTGGCTAGTTGATGTGACGGCCCCAGGGCCTACTGTATGTCATGGTTAATGTGGAGGGTGTGCTTTACTAATACTAGTCTTCAGTGTGATGGGACCTGGTTGGAGAGTTGTGGCAATCAAGGATTGGAGGCAGCTGGCCAGTGCCTCCAATCACTATAAAAGAGCCACCTTGCCAGTGGCTCTTTCTCTTCCACCGGGGCCACACCCGAGCATGGCCACACAGAGCATATTGTTTGTTCGACTATCAGTTCTCAGTTTGTGGCGGCAGTTTAGTTTCCCTGCCAAGTTTGTGTTGGAAACAGTCATGTGTTCATTCGACTTTAAACTTAATTATTCTATTTAATAAATTAAATTTTTGCATTTATCCCATGCTTTGTTTCCCTTCTTTGTTATGGTCTGCGAGCCGGACCTTTAACATTGAACTACCGGTATACAAAAACGTTTTTTTCTTCAAAATATTAAAAAAGGCAAAGGAGTTTAGGGATAAGGGGTTTAGCGGTGACGAAAATGGAGCCCCTATTCACAAGGCCACTGAGCGGGTTCAACTTCAATTCTAAACAAGTGTTAACTATATTTGATGGATCTTGATCATAGATCATACTTAGACACCTCTAACCAATGAACTCAAGGCAGATGTATAGATGTGATCAACTAGGAGCCCTAGCTATGTTCAAGAAAAGCTATGTTTAAATGACCTGGCACAGTATTACGTAAATCAAACATACTTAACCATGTTCTACTTTAGCTATTGAAAAATAGCAGACCTACAAGCTCGTATAGCTTGTAGGTCTGCTATTTTTGGAAAATCGCAAATGTGGTGAAAATCTTTGAATATATATTCTTTCAGAGAGAAAGGCTGTATAGGGGCCCCCGCAAATGCTTTGGCCAATTGTCTAGTCTCGACTCATCAAAGCCTGTACACTCAAGACACGCTCCATATATGGCCAGTAGCCTACAGAATTCATTCCATATGTTGAATATGTTGAATGCCAAAGCGCCAGTGCTCTCCCAGCAGTCTAGCCGTCACCCAGGCGGATGCGTGCACGCTTCTTGCCGCGTCTTACTGGTTCTTTAAAGTACGTGAGGGGGAATTATAATATTGACATAAATAGTATTGTCTTGCATAGCCGCCTGCAATGCATGGCCCTAAACTATCCCACTTGATAATGCAATCTGTTGCAACAATACAGAGCAGGATCGAGGGAACGGAGCTAAACGCATAAAACATTGCTGAAATTTGACCGCGGTCAGACCTTGAGGAAATACGGTCCACTCTGGCACGGGGAGCACAAACATGGGTGAAAAAGTACTTGTTATGATTCTGTGTAAGATGACATATGTAATCCAAACAATTCTTCTTCAATAACTGCAGATTTACTGGAGCAAGGGTTTATCCCTGCGTATAGGAAAGATCCAACTATACTGTAAATAACGTGTTTAGTGTTAGAAGGTCCTGGGTTCGATTCCCGCTGTGGGCGCTCGGGGCATATTCCCTCCTCCGTGTCATCAGTGCCCATATAACCGAGGCGGGGTTGGCGAAAGGGCCTTTCTGTGTGGAGTTTGCATGTTCTCCCCGTGTCCCCTATAGGGTAGGGATACCCTCACAAACAAACATGCAGAAATCCTGGTCTCCAAACTGCCTCCGGGGCGCCTGATGGAGGGGAAAGGAACTGGTCGGAATAACGTGTTCCTTCCACGCGCTACGTCCGGTCGAGGAAACTCCCCCCTGTCAGGTGGTGAAAAGAAGCAGCTTGGACTCCTCATGCACTGAAGGAAGCATGAAGTCATGACCCCCCCCAGGTTGGCAGAGGAAGTGTAGCATTAGATAATTGACACTGGATGAAAAAATGGGTTGCAAAATCGTGGGATAAAAATTATAGAAAAAAAACACAACCAATAAAGATAATGCACATATTGCGTAGTTAGTTCTGCTATAACCTTATCAGAGCTCCGGTATATGAGTCACAGTGTAATAAAGCAAAAGGAACATAGGGCTTTGGAGGAGAAGAGAGGGTTGAGAAAATAATTGCACCTGTCACCCACTCTCTGAGTAAGGGTGCAAAGCCGCAATCACAAAGCCTGTGGAAGAAATACGGATTTAATAAACTGCCCTTCCCACGTAATCAGATCTGCTTTATTAAATGCAGCCTGGGCTCTATTGAAGGTATTTACGACTGGCGGGGGGGGGGGGGGGGGGGGGGGGGAGGCATTAAAATAGAATTGAGTTTGCATGTTGAGAGGGATAATAGAAAAGTGAGCCTTTGTGCGGTATAGGCACAAAGGCAGTATAGGCAATATAGAACAAAAGCGGACATCCGGGAACACTTAAAGGTTAAAAAGGAGGAAAACGTTATGTTGTCCTCCTTTTTAACCTTTAACCCTCTAACACCCGCATTAATTTCTACTTGCAAAAAATAGATTTCAACCTTACTACTACTTTGTACTACTAGCACTGACACTAAAAAAGATGTTAAAAAAAATAAAATAAAAAAGGTTTGATGAAAAATTTATAATAATTATATAATAATTATATAATTATATAATAATATAATAAATTAATAATTTACATTTGGGGGATATCTTTCACAATAATGAATAAAACATGTTCTAGACATTCTAATGATCACAAAAAATCATATGTTACAATTATTTTACCTACTTTTATTAGGGTAAAGGTCAAAAGTTTTAGGTTAAAAAATGTTCAAAATTGCACAGAGTCCAAACATTTTTTATTTGTGTGAATTTCAGCCTCGACTGTGGGGGGTATTCATATGCAAATATCATGACTAATGGCATTGAATTGGCATTGCAATGAACATCACTGATGACATTCAGGTGAAAAAAGAACAGAAAAAAATAATAATAATTTAGTAATTAATTAAAATAAATTTGTTGCTAAAAAGCAACCCTGGGTGCTAGAGGGTTAAGTGTGCCCGGATCTCCGCTTTGTTCTAGAGATGTGTTATCCCGATTGATCCCATGCAGGAGCACCTTGTTACATTTTGTATACCATGCACACCTCCTGAGCACCACCTGGTTGCTTCCTTGCCTCGGCAGTAGGCAATACTTTGCTTCATTGTCTCCACCAGGCCGAAGGCATGGGGAGAGAGTATGTTTTGCACTCCGTGTGTGTGTCCGTGTGTCCGTCCGTCTGTTACCAGATAATCTCCGGCACCGTTAACCCGGTCGATGCCACATTTTGCACACACACTCCCTGGATGCCAACGATGCCAACCTCTGCCCCAAATGTTCCTGAACGGCCTGTTATAGCGCGACCATGGAGGCCGACTTTTGAAAAAAACATTTTTACTCATTTTTACTACAAATCGTTACACACTATCTCTATAGTCATGTGTTCAAGCCGGATCAGTCCGATATTTCATATTCCATCCTAATTGGCTAACATTGGCTTTCAAAGTTTGCAGGATTGGCCTGTTTTGAACAAAAAAGCCTCAAATCAGCGTGCAATTTACGTGAAATCTTTCACAGACTTTCCTACTATGCTGAGGAATATATCCCACCCTGTTCACATGTCCTGTTATATAGCGCGTTATAGCGTGGATATTTGCAAAATGCTTTTTTGGAACAAAATGCCTATAAAATCATCCAATTGCCATCCCTCCCTTTTCACATTGGCCTATTATAGCGCCACCAGGAGGCCACAACCTGACCTGGCCTGGTGGAGACCTGTGCCCCGAGGGGGGGGGGGGGGGGGGGGGGGCGCCTTATCTAGTTTATACTCTTACTTTACTTTAACTGACATCAGTCCAGTCCAACACCACAATTAGATGATAATTCTGCAACTGATTGGTCGTTTGCAAATTGGGCTCCCTTTCGTCTCTCCTTTATATGTTATAATTCTCAACACGTCAGACACGGCATCTCATTGCAATTCCAAGAGGACGTAACTTGCAGCTAAACTGATTTGCTGCCAAATTCATGTCATGATCAGAAAACTGATGCTTTCACTTGCGGGTGAAACGAGCATTGATTAGCCTTTTTTCCATGGCAATAATTAAATGGAAATCTTCCCATGAAGATATCTCCATCAGCCATGTGAGCAATGTGACTGGTTCATCTGACAAGGGACTCTGTCTATCTGCATGCACATTAACCTGTTTTGTCTGCTAAATTATCACCATATTCACCAGATTATATTTGAATATATCTTTGCGTAATTCCAGTTTTCTTTTGTTCCTCCCTGCACACTGTAATTGCAGAGGAATGTGAGCTAGAGATGAACAGGCTATACGCATTATTAATTGTTTACATCGATGACAATTTGCCAGCGTCAAAACAACAGGTGGAATATTATCCATAATATAATATTGAGATACTGTAGTGTAGACTTCAGTCTTCTATATGGTATATACATCTACGTCTGGTGATACTAATCAGACTATGACATTTATCTGTGTGAATTTGCACTGTTTTGACCCTTAATTGTTAACATAAATAACCATACCCGATTGCTTATAACTGTATTGTATTGTGTGCAAGTAAAGCTACTGAATGTCTTGTTTGAAACATCTGCAACGATGACCTCAATAAGTATCATTCTGAAAGATTAATTTGTGCACAGTTGTGTTTCAGACTCGGCAAGGACACTGTTTCAATAAATCATACGTTGCAGGCTAATGAGATTCAGTAAGTTGCATCCAGAACCTGTTATGGTGCAACATTTAACATATATCACTGTACTTGTTGGGCTTTTAAGTGTAAACCGATTGCCAAGTCCCATATTCCAAATCCTGTGTGTCTGTCTCTGTGTGTGTGTGTGTGTGTGTGTGTGTGTGTGTGTGTGTGTGTGTGTGTGTGTGTGTGTGTGTGTGTGTGAGTGTGCGTGTGCGTGCGCGTGCGGTTAATCTAGCAAACAACTGGGTCGATCAGTGCCACTTACTGCAAGTAGGCCATAGAATTAAATTATTTTTTTCCCCACATAATTTGTGAATATTTTCAAATACGCATGATCTAAACAAATAATGTACTATTCAAGTTGTCCTAAGCCACATCTACTGCCACCTGGTGGCCGCAGAGCCAACCGCTGCCGAGTGTCAATGCTATAGCGAGCTAAAATGAAGCCATCCTTGCTCTAGAAAGCGTCAACGTTCCCATCTCTAGATCACCAGATAATCGGCAAAGACCTCCGGACATCGCGCGTTTATCCAAACCAGAGAGAGAGAGCCCCGTAGATTTCGAGTTATATATAGCATTTTAGTCAGTCTCAGTATAAAGGGAGGTGAACGGCAGCGCAAAAACATAAATAAAAAATAAATCAGCGATCCGGTTTGATATCAATAATAGAGCTTATCAGACGGAACGTTACGTCAGAAGCAGTTGCCAGTGGGATTCCAACTGGTTAAAAAGGTAAAGGTAAAATACTGTATGTAAAACAATATTGTAAAATATGTATTGCATATATAGGCAAAAATCTTAATATCTAAAACAATCTCAATAACTGAAAACGTTGTATAGGTCATGTAAACTTTAATCAAGAACTGTTTCCATTTGTGACGCTTGCAGACTTGTCTACAGCACATGTACAGTATATGTGATATGATGTGTTTACGTCCTGGTTAACCCATTCTGACCTGAGATCAGATTCTACAAATGTCTTCTACATCCTGACAGTTTTCCATTCTGACCTGAGATCAGATCATAGACTGTAAAAAATATGGACAAAGCGTTCCGCGGGTCTAACATGAACGTAGAATGAAGCCTGTCAGTCCTTGCACTGGAAGTCGCCATCTTTCTAGATCCGTTTGGGCCCAGCTGGCCCATTGGCTGGCCCAGACAACGAGGCGGGACTTCCCCCCTTCTTCTTCGTTGGTTTTTATTTTGACTTGAGTGGGTGGGGGATCCCGTTCATAGACTGTAACGGTAGCCACGCCCCTCAGAACATGCGCGACTTTATGGTCATTTTTTTAATAAATGGGACCATAATTTTCCAAAAAGAATATTATGACATGAGAAATGAGACTTTAAACTAGTTACTGGAAGCAGAAAGTATTAATGACCATGTTTATTAAGGTAATACAGTCTAGGTGAAGTTGGGCCCAAATACATGGACTTCTATGGGGCTATGGGTTTTTTTGAGCCCAATGACAGTGCCACAACAGGCCATTTCCTTAGTGGCTTCACAAAATATCTGTCTGACTGCCCCCCTGGATCAGATTCTAAAAATGTCTTCTATGTCAGTCGCTCTTCGATTAAAAAAAAAATCACACACGTGTGAACTGAGTCCCCCCCCCCCCCCCTCTGGCCCTCTCTCTCTCTCTCTCATTAGAGACACATATACCCCTCTCTCTGTTTCTGGCGCCCTTACTGGTATAAATAAGTCACATACTCGTGCTTATTTACACAGGTACACAGGTACCTACACACGTACACAGGTACACGGACATTGCTGGTTGCTGGTTTTTGAGTGGTTGCACCACTCAAAAAATAGCAGACCTACAAGCTTGTAGATCTTCTATTTTTAAATAGCTAAAGCATAACATAATCCTAACACCAAAAGGGGTTCCCGCGCAAAATGGGTTAACCATTGCTGTTGAGGTCTTTTGGCAGCGTTCTTAACATGTGTAAATATAAGCCTCCTTTTAAGCCCTCTGAGACGGCAGAAGTACAGAGAAATATGGCAATTCAGAAACATCTGTCAGCAACTGTAAACAACCTGACAATTAATGTCCCGCTGTAATTACCATGCCTGCACTCAATTTCCGTTCCTCTGCTGTTGCGCCGACAGTGAAACGGAGCAACAATGAAATGAGCTAGAGTGTAAAGAATTTGAGTAAGTAAGTAATTCATGATAAGAAGTTGAATATGTTAAATCAAATTACTGGAGAAATATAAATTACTACCGGGAATTTATTGGACCCTCTAAATTTAACGCATACTGTACAGAAGAGTTTCCATTGTAGCCGTAGTAATTTAAACCGTTTTTTTAATACAGTTACAGGTATGTTTTTATTTATCTTGTGTTTGAAATGGAAACAAAAATGTGACTGAACTGAATTGAATACACAGGACCACAATGGAAAACAAACCCTGGGGGGCTTTTTGTGTTATCTGAACACAAAATGTTAACGTTGTGTTGTCCTGTTATACACCATTGTATAATTATACAACTGTACTATTTGCAAATAAAGTATTCGTTTGTGTATTAAGTATTCAATCAATAAAAAAAACTGCCTGGAGCGACCTACCTGTACAGTACTATAGGCTACACACGTGGAACGTGCATAGCTGTCATATATCATTCATTGTATAAAAAGTAGGATTGTTTGCATCTCAAACAGATAAACTACATTCATTAATGCTTTGCATGCATCTGTACTAGTACTCATCTCATCTTGTCTCTCTCAGTTTGCATTTGGATTTAGCGAAGCTCTTTCTAATTCACTCTTAACATTATCGGAGCATGCCATTGATGGTCCTGGCCATTTCAAAAGAAAAAACTCCAGGGGTAATTTGCTATTTACTCAGTAGATTGTATTCACCCCACTCATCATTCTGCACCCCGGTCGTTATATATTGAAGCTGTGTGTGATCAGGAAATCAGCCTGCCAGCACTGCACTGCCCAAGTCTCTTATCTATAGTGATTCATAGAGGAAATGTAATCAGGACGTGACTAAAGGGTCTAAAGCCAAGCTAAAAGGCAAGATGAGATTTTGAGATTTGAAGTTGTCCAAATGCCAGCTGTGTTTTGTCGGAGACCAAAATGTGAAGCTGAACTGAGCAGCCTTTAACATTATATGAAACATTACGGCGGCGGTGCGGGCTCTGGGGTAGAGTGGCTGGATGGTAACCATGCACACGTTCTGCCAGTTCGAACCCTGTGGGCTCCCCCCAGAGTTAGTGTCGAAAGTGTCCTTGAGCAAGACAACTGAACGCCGAATTGCTCCTGATGTGCTGGTGTTTGGAGCCTTGCATGGTTTCCGCCGCCATCGGTGTGTGAATGTGTGTGTGAAACTGTGAATGGGTGAATGTGATGCACAATCTTTATGTAAAGCGCCTTGGATAAAGGTGCTACTCAGCTACTGTATATAAATGCACCATTTATTTACCATTTATGACACCAATGTCATTCCCATCATGCACACATGCATCCACACAGTATGCGTTGATTATGTGCCCAAACACAAACTTGTGCAAAAGGCATATTGTTTTGTCTGTCAGGCGAGAAGAGAGGATCTAATCTAATAGCTGAACGATCAATTGGCTAATTGGTCTTTTCTGAGACCACAGAAAATCCACAGAAGCCTGTTGTTGCCCTATTATGACTGTACTGTACTGTACTGTACTGTACTGTACTGTACTGTACTGTACTGTACTGTACTGTACTGTACTGTACTGTACTGTACTGTACTGTACTGTGACTAAAGTGTGACTAAAGTGTGACTAAAACTAAATGAAGTTTCAGTCCAAAGACTATGACTAAACTAAAATAGAGATTTGCTGCCAAAAACAACACTGCCACCCTGCAGCCTGCACACACTATACCAGTCTGTCAGAACCAGACGAGGGTCCAGTTAGAGATTACAGCATGATATAGCCCTACTGTACTGTACTGTACTTTGCTTTGTTACTTCACAGTTGAATGCAAAATGTGTTGGTTGAACGTTACCTTAAAGACGGTACATTAATGTAATTACCTTTCACAGCAAAGGCATGGTTTATCGCCAGGCAGGCAGGCTTTTAAGCAATACTTAATTCGGCACTTTAAGCTGCATGCACACATCTCAGTCTCAGGACCAGTTGACCTCCAGTCTAGCTGCCGTTGGGATTTGCTATAAACTTCACTGGCACACACACACACACACACACACACACACACACACACACACACACACACACACACACACACACACACACACACACACTGACTGGAAATTAAATCGTAATTAATTCTTGGTAGGAATGACCCTGGAATAAAATAGATACATTCAGGATTGATGCTCCTTTAGTGGTTTAAACGGATGGAAAATTGGCTGTTTTAATCTGATGCATTTTCTAAATTCTATACAGTCAGCTAGTTTTGGATTCCAACGAGGGAATGTGAGGCCTGTTAAAAGAGGATATTTCATTGAACGGGGGGGGGGGGGGTTGAGTGGAGAGACTAGTGTGCCATTAACCTTGGTTGACAGAGAATGCACTTGGTTTTCACGAGTTTGCTTCAGCCCAAGGCTAAAGAACACACAGGCTGAATGGCTGAAAGCATTGTTCATGAATCCCAGCGAGGTCATTTCCTGAAGGCACTTTCAGACAACACTATATAGCCAAGGTGTTTGCGTGTGCGCGTGGTACTTTCAAATGTACGGGTATACCCTCAAACTAGACAAGCTGGTTCTCCCGTCACAGGCACTTTCCTTGGATACAATTTAGGCATTTAGCAGACGCTCTTAATCCAGTCGGGACTCGAACCGGCTGCGACACACCGTCAGGCTGGATTACAGGCCTACAGGTGCCTAGACCGCCCAGCCGCGGCCCAGGCCCAGAGCCTTTAACGCCACGTTTAACTACCGGTATCTCATTTGTTGCAATAAATGCATGGTTAAACTATACTTTGACGTGAGTGTTTCTGTCCGAAACTCTTTATCGTTCACATTTGGCGGTATATAAGCTATAGATATGCTCACATTCCGTCTCCGATTTCTGTCCACGATGTACTAGCACACTATACATTTTCCACTGCTGTATATTAGCACATTGCAACAAACACATGACACTTCTTTAGATACAAGCTATACAAACCAACCGCACACAGGCTCACCATTCCTCAAAGTCCAGGATGATAATGGTACCATTTTGTCAAGTCAAGCGACCCGTTGTGAGTTTGTAGACTGCTATTTTTACCTAATAACGGCATGCCCTAACAACCCGATGCCCAACATAGAGATCACGCCAGCAGTGCAGGCCTCTATACTATAGCAATAAATAATCGAACCCACAAGGTCCGCAGTTACGTAAGATGACAAAACCATTAAGCTGTTCACTGATACTATAGCTGAATGGTATTAACATCACCTTTCTCTCTCCGTGCATTAATTGGAGCTTGACTGATTCATTGAAATGCCTTCTGGAGTAGAAATATGCTGTGGACAAAGATCATTTAGCAACGGCTATAAAACTCAGCCTGGGCTATATAAAAAAATAAAGATAACTATAGTACTATAAAAAATAGACCATCCTCAATCCTTCACCTCACTGGTGTTTCAGTTGACAAATGGAAATGAAATAAGAGGGGTTCTTAAAAGCAGGATAACATATTTTGAACTGTATATTGTGTGCAGGGACAGATTGGGTCTTGTCTTAGTATTGAGGGACAGGTCTCCCCCCAAAAGTATATGCAATGGTTACATGCATGCATTACTTATACATTGTCAACCAATCGATGTCCTATCCGGCAGCTGTATTTTGCGTGTCTTAAGTACCAGGTCTTATTCCCTAACTTGAGTAAACTAAAGACCTGGAGGCGTGGTCAATGCTCTTTGGCCACTCAAGATAGCCAAATGGCATTGATCACGCGCCTCCAGGTCTTTAGTTTACTCAAGTTAGGGAATAAGACCTGGCTGGTACTTAAGACACGCAAAATACAGCCCGATATCATGGGTCTACATTTCTGGATGAAGAGGACGGAAGAGTTAAAGGGATATAGTTCAGATTTTCTTTTTTAACTTAAGCTGTATGAAATACTTGCCATTTATATAGTGGTTGCAACTGTATTCATTGATTGCCCGAGTCCCGTGGTGGGAGTTCTGCTCTGGTTTTGGTGAATTTTAAGTAGTTCCGGTCATTTTGTGGGGGGGCACTGGGGCCACGCAGTAAAAGTACAAAAAGTACAATACAAAAACTAACGTAATTTGTATTGTTGACCTATTTCTAAAGCTCAACTTTCGTTCAACTTTGACCCCTCTATCACATGGAACTATCTTTTGGGGCGTAGTGATATGGACACAAAAAGCATAGTTCTGTGTGATAGAGGGGTAATAAATGAACGAAAGTTGCACTAATATTTTAGAAATAGGTCAACAATACAAATAACGTTAGGTTTGTGGATTAATTTACTTTTAATGCGTGGCCCCCCTGTGCACCCCTCAAAATGACCGGAACTACTTAATATTTCACCAAAACCAGAGCAGAACTCCCACCACGGGACTCTGGCAATCAATTAATACAGTTGAAACCACTATATTAATGGCAAGTATTTCATACAGCTTAAGTTAAAAAACAACCTGAACTAGGGGAGTTGCACCACTCAGTTCACACGGGTGTGATTTTTTTTAAACTATTTTAAAACATTTTATAATAGTACAAATAGCCGTGTCGATGTAGATTGGCTAGTTGAACTATTTTTAAATGGCAAATGCAGTTTAGGGATAAGGGGTAAAGAAGGGTGGCACAAGATGGAGCCCCTTGTGTCGCTAAGGATTTCACTATGCAGACTAGAGTATATGGACCAGAAAGAATGTGAATTAGGTTTGAATGGACCGTAACGAGGTACTCATTTTAGACTCACTGAATGATCTGTCTCATAAAATAATCGTCCAAAACCAATATATTTGAGGTACTGTATGAATTATCATGCATATATTGGCTAATTTAACAATGCACGGCTGGTTTACGACGACAGAGGATCATCAAACATTTTATTTTACCATGATCTATCTAACAGCCTTTTTTGTCCAATACAGATTGTACATTATAATAATAATCGCTCAAATGTATATAGCGCTAAATACCCAAAGCGCTTTACTTATAAGAACACTAGGAACAGACTTTATTAGGAAAAAGACCAAAGCAAAACATAACAGATACAACAACAGTGCAAGGTTAAAAAGATAAAAGGATAAACGAGGGAAGGGGGGGGACACACACATCCTAACCAGACCTCAGCTGGGGAAAGCTATCCTGAAGAGGTGGGTTTTGAGTGAGGTTTTGAATGAGAGGAGAGAGGGAGCAACTGAGATGGTTGGGGAGTTCATTCCAGAGTTTGGGGGCCGAAACGTATAGAAGGCCCTGTCCCCCCAGGTCCCCCCATTGAGTCTGTCAGGGTAGAATGTGTTTCATTTCACGACTATAACACATGTTGGATAGAAAGATCCCTGAATGGTCTTAACGCTTTGCAGTGAATTAGCCCCAATACAATAGTACGTCTGCCACCCTGCAGGTTGTGACTGTGAGAGTACCTGACAGACACAGGACAGGCATCTGAATTCCAAAATAAAATGATTTATCGATTCAGCACAGATCATCTTGTGCTTGAAGAAAAGTGAAAAGGGGTTATTTGAAACTGAAATATGGAATAGTAGATCTTTTTCAGCTTCTCAATTTCCTGAATGGTGCCAAAACTGTAATGTGTATCTCTTCTCTATCATTTGCTGTCATTCCAGATAGACCATAAACCAATTCAGCTACAGAAGCTATCTTTGTAACATATCTCTCACCCGCCCTCCGCCATTTGTTGTTGAGTTTACTGTCATATTAGTTTTTTATTGTCACTACAATTTTATTTTTTCCAATGTTTTATTAGTCTCAGACCTCGCCTCCTCAGTTGTTAAAGGGATAGTTCAGATCTTTTTTAACTTATGCTGTATGAAATACTTGCCATTGGTTGCAAGTTGCAACTGTATTAATTGATTTCCAGAGTCCCGTGGTGGGAGTTCTGCTCTGGTTTTGGTCAATATTAAGCAGTAATATTAAGTAGTAATATTAAGTTCCGGTCATTTTGTGGGGGGCACTGGGGCCACGCAGTAAATGTAAATTAATCCAAAAAACATAGTTCCATGTGGTAGAAGGGTAAAAGAATGAACGAAAGTTGCACTAATATTTTAGAAATAGGTCAACAATACAAATGACGTTAGTTTTGTGGATTAATTTACTTTTAATGCACCCCTCAAAATGACCGGAACTACTTAATATTTCACCAAAACCAGAGCAGAACTCCCCCCACGGTACTCGGGCACTCAAATAATACAGTTGCAACCACTATATATAATGGTATTATATAAAGTATTTCATACAGCTTAAAAAAAAACTGAACTATCCCCAGTTTAAAGGTAGAGTAAGTGATTTCACTTAATTCAAATATCACTTATTTTTTTGTTTTGTTGTGATAATCCTCTCTACTATAGAGTGTGCTGTCCCCAGTTAACCCCTGGGGGTCAAAAAACCTTAGGTTTCGTTTTTGACTCTCTATCCTGATTGGATGAAGGCTTAGGTCCCACAGCCAAAAACGAAACCTATAAGGTTTTTTGAGTGAAATCACTTACTCTACCTTTAAGGTGTTACTAATCTAGTACAATTGCCGCATGCTCTCACTGAAATGTTTAATTATATTCTAATACGATATATCATACCTGCTGATTCCACTGTCTATAAATGTGAAGGGGTCTCTATAGAATCATCAGTCCAAATCTATTAGGTATCGCAGAGGAGCCGTATGTCTGAATTGAAGGACAACTATTGTGTGTCAAAACCTTCTCTCTCACAGCAGACAAAGGCCCCTTCAGCCGATAAGAAGAACTTGAACATATCCCTTAGATATGGTCATGAATGCTAATTGTTTGAGGCAGGCTGTGAGTTGCATCTGCTGCAGCCATATGGCAGTAACACCTGCATGCTGTCCAGGTTAATGAGCTGGCAGCCGTATATAGTTTGCACACACTACTTTCTTTTGAAAGGAAACTTAGATTGTCATTGAATGCCACTATACCAAATGGTTCCCAAAGTGGGGTCCGGGGACCCCCATGGGGGGTCCTTGAAGGAGTTCCAGGGGGTCCCCCCAGCTAAATGAGATAGTTTGGAATCAAAACTCTGAGTGTGGACAAATGGAACCAAATGGACCCATAACGGGGTCCATTTGGTTCCATTTGTACACTCTCAGAGTTAAATTAACATTGATTTTACAATCTTAAATTGGGGGGTCCCCAGGGATAGAAATGCCATTAAATGGAGGTCTGTAGATTAATATGCACGTCAAACAAACTGGGGGTGCTTGAAATTAAAACGGGTTGAGAATTCCTGGCGAATTTAAGCGATTTCACTAATCGAAAACGTAATCCATGGAATAATATCGCTAAGAAAATAATTGGTAAGTTGCAGGCTAATTCTCTTGTTGCGCCATCCTGTGAGAGGGTTATCTAATAGTCCAATAAACAGGCTGTACACTTAAAATCATGGATTCACACGATCTGGCATTTATTGATTGCCCATAATTATCTCAAATTGAATGGTCATGTGATATACATATGAACAGCAAATACACATATGAGTGCAGATACGACCTGTATACATCACGAATCAGATTCGATCATATCAGTCCGCAGATCGAAGGGCCCCTCGAAGCACAGTCCCGACGCGTGTCGTTCCCGGAGAATTCTGACGTGTCACACTTTTTCCCAACACTATATAGAAAATCGCCCTGTCACTCTGTGACCTTGCTTGGGCACAGCTCAGCTGCACACTCTCTTAAAGTAATAGTAACTGCTTAAGGGTCTACTTTCTCCCATCACTCTGTTACTGTAATGACTAATGAGTAATGACTCTTAAGAAATTATATGGTTATATGGTTTTTCTGAGAAACAGTGACATAGCTCTGTGCAGCATTATATTATTATATTAAATAATATAATAATAATAATAATAATAATCCTTAAAGCAGCCTCTTTTCTTACAGTGCATTGAAATGTCATTACTTATTACTACACCTGGGCATACAGTATATTACTTATTGTTACACCTGGGCATACAATATTACTTATTGTTACACCTGGGCATACAGTATTTTTATGTTATTGAATCAGAGCAGCGGCGGTTGGCTGTTTCATTTTAAAAAGTGTGCGCACACAGAATCAATGTTTCAGTTCAATATCCAATTGTGAAATAATCAATAGTAATTTAATAGCTGTTCTACCTATGCTGCCAGTGCTACTGTATACTACTGTGCACATGTACTGTACATTGTAAAATGCATTTTGTACAGCAGCCTATATAGTATCTAGCTTATCTTTGGCTTATCTTTATGTCTTGAGTAAGTCATAAACAATTGAGATTGTTTCTGTGTGAAAGCCTGATCAGGCATCCACTTTAAATGTGTGTCTTATAGTACTGCAGGCATTTCTTACCAAATATACTGTATGGACAACAACGAACCATGTACACCTTGACAACCAATAAGTTACTGTTCGAAATCTTTCAGGTGCAGCCACTGAATTACTTTATTCTTTATAATAGCCTACTTTATAATAGTTTGAATACTTTGTAGATGTTATATGCACACTAAAGCCAAAGAGTAAATAATTAAACTAAACCCATTAGCTGAAACTCCAGTAGACAGCAAAACCAAATGGCCTTGTGTGTGTGTGTGTGTGTGTGTGTGTGTGTGTGCGTGTGTGTGTGTGTGTGTGTGTGTGTGTGTGTGTGCACGCGCAGTATGCACAACAACAATGTTGTGCATGCACACACACACATAAAGACACAACTTAATTAAAACACCAAAATTCACATCAACTTTGTTAGATTCAGTTCCTAAAGTGCAGTAACCAGGCAAGACACTGTATATATACTGATAAAAAGGGGTTTAAAGTCACTCAATTGTCCAGCCAAATGGGTTATCTGTGTATAATGGATTGCATTTTTATAGCGTTTTCACTTTACAATGGTCTATTAATTCATCCATTGGGAGGTGAAGCGGCGAACAGTCGACGCCAGCGGCATCCTCCTCACTTCCCACATTAACACACCCAACGGTGGCAAGCTAGTACCGACCGACTCATTGGAGGGCGATGTGATGTGATGGGTTCATTATCTTGCCCAAGAAGGACACTTCGACATGTGGACAGGGAGGAGCCGGGATTCGAACCGCCTACCCATGTATCGTCGCTCTATACCTCCTGAGCCACATGCAGCCGCACTCGTTTTATATCTGGTAAACCATTTACCGTAAATGTTTATCCCACAAAAACACGAAGGTTTATTTTGACATTTCGAGACAAAATACACAAGTCAGTGTGTCCAAAACCCATAGTTGTCAGGATACCAGGAAGTCTGAACCCAAATGCAGAGTCTCAAGACAGTATGTTCAAATATAAACTTATTTCATTCAAGCATGAGGCAGTTGACAAACAAAGAACAGCTTCAAGCTCAGGAAAAATGCCCAAATGCCAAAAATGCCGAAACTGCAAAAACTTTACAAACAAAGCACAGAAAACAAAGTCCAAAAATCAAACCTTAGAGGAGCACAGGGAACCAGGAACACACAGGGAAAAAACGACATAATATGTACTGACAAAAGCAAGGAGTCCAGTTAAGGTTAATGGAGGTTAATGGCAAAGTGTTCACAGGTTTGTAATGGGGAAGCACTGATGGGCTGATGAGGGAGTGTGAGCAGGTGTGTGGCAAGGACTGAGGGTAGGAATGGAGAGTGGGAGTGGCTGACGGGGAGACATGGTCTGCAGACCGTGACAATAGTAACTGCATAGGGCAGTGCAGGTTGGAGTGGAAGCAGCGTGTGTGTGCATGAGTTTGCACATGAGTGAAGATGAAAAGGCAGGAGAAGACGCGTGCTGGAGGGGGCACCAACCACGGATAGAGTTGCTCGTGCTGCCTATGGGAGTCCCTAAGATGAATGAAGTGGATCCTCGCCATGTATAAGTCATGCAGTATGAATAAGTGTAAACACTCCAGGCTATATCACCGCAACAGCATGAGAGAAGGGTGGAGGATATTGGGGATAAAAAAGACACTCTAAAGGGGGTTTACAGAGTCTGAGAGAAGGAAAGAGACAGAATATCTCAGTCCAAAATGTTCATTTTTCAGGAAATGAAAAACCACAACCACTCCCTTACGGAGCTATGTGTGTGTGGCTGGCTGGGTGCGTCTGAGCACGAAAACAGCATGGCTGTTTTGTTTTTCACCACCTGTGCGCAACCTAACAACACACACACACACACACACACACACACACACACACACACACACACACACACACACACACACACACACACACACACACAAACACACACGCACATAGTAACTGTATATATGGTGATTTTGGGTGTGCCAGTATACTGTACAGTGGCAGTACAGTACAGTACAGAGGTACACTGTCATTTCTCAACCGTTTCGGACGCGGGGCGGCTCGCCGGAATCGGGCCGGCACCCTGGGTGTGTTCCTGTGGGTCTGGAGCTTCCGCCCCTCACCCCCACACGGAGTTGCACCACTCACTTCACACGGGTGTGATTTTAAAACAAAGCGATACAGCCTCATCAAAGTTGGTGCTGTATAACTTTATATATTGACAATCACTTCCATGAGAGGGAGAGAGAGGTGGTGGAGTTAGTATGCTTTATTTTGAGGGTCCAATGGAGTTAAGAGGTTTTGTCCAAAGCACTTTTTACTCATTTCCATTGGTTCAGTATTTCCGAAACAACACACAATTCTGTGTGTTCTGTTCTGTTCAATATAGCACTGATTTATGCCAACAACAAATCCAAAGCCTCAAACATGGAGTTATGAGGTTTCCTCCCGACAGCAACGAGCCTTCAGTATTCATCCCATGAGGACAGGGGATAGCCCCTCTAATGGCTAATGTATACTTCATTGTACGACTGTGCCGTGAATGACGCGTCATGTTTCTTTGGCTGAAAATCAATTATTTTCGGCCTGTTTGACATGGTCTTATGAAGGGCGAAATATAATTTTGACTTTGATAATGAATAAATAAAAAGGTTCTATTCTACAGCATGTGAGCAGAATGGGGTTTACAATACATAACGCCCAGTGGGACAGTGTTTCTGTCATAAAAATGTGAAAGATAATATAGTGCACGCAAGAAATGTGGTTGATTGGTGTAATGGTTTGCAAGATTAGCAGTGGCCAAAACATTATCTCCCCAATATACCTTCAATTTAACAGAGATAATAATAAATACTGAGAGGCTGCTATTAAGCAGGAATAACATGCGTTTCTTACACAGTGACTGACACTGTGACATTGCTGCGTGACACGACTTTCTAGTGCCTGTCTGCAGGGCTGGCGGGTTGCTATGGCTATGGTGGATATAAGCTCTTATTACTCCATCATGCCATATAGCGAAAACACTGAGACGGGGTGTGAATTCTGTACACAGTTTGACATCATGATATAATAATAATAATCTTCCTGTCATAATGACTCATTGCTATTTATAGTAAAGACATGCATATGTGTATATATATATACTTTTCTGTGAGTTGACTGTAACATTATTGCTTGCCTTTCTCAGCTTCTCTGTGACGCCCTATTTGGTTTTGGAGAGACATTTCGTCGGCCTTAATGGTCGGACAAATGCACAAAGACCCGCACACCATCTTGCACTTTACAAATACGAACTTCATTTAATCCATTCTGACCTGAGATCAGATTCATGCGAGGTTTCCACTGGACACACACACACACTGGTCTGATTAACCCATTCTGACCTGAGATCAGATTCTAAAAATGTCAGTCGTTCTTCGATTTTTTCAAAAAATAGCAGACCTATACAAGCTCGTGGCGCGCTATACGAGCTTGTAGATCCGCTATTTTTCAATAGCTAAAGCATAACATGATGCTAACACCAAAATGGGTTCCCGTTGAGAATGGATTAAAATGAATGGTCAGGAAATGTAGTTTCTTGCGGAAAACTTGCCAGTTCAAAGTTTCCTCATTATCCAAGAAAACCAGGTATTTCATTTTTTTTTTTTTTACTGTAATAGTTCAAGAGTAACATGTAAAGTGACCTGGCCATCATCAGACATCACGTCATACATCACATTCCGTGCTCGGCCAATCAAATCGTCACAAAATGTCATTCCATCACTTTTGGCGTCTTCACTTTTCTGCCCTCACTTTTATCTTCAATATGTATACTTTGCTCAGCCAATCAAATCATCGCTGTTGCCCATTTGCAGACCGCGGCCATTATGTGCTAATTCAAGACAGGTGGTACACAGGGCCGTTGAGTGATACGGTATCTAACAGGCACTTCCAAACACCTGCAAGGATACAAAGTATAGCTCATAACATGTGTAGGAGCCATTAGAAGAGAGGCATTATTTGTATTATTATTATTATTACCAGTATTATTTTTGACCCGACCTGGTGGCGGGCTTGAGAAACACATGCTTCTAGAAGGTGACCACTTATAAGGTGACACAGGGGCACTGAGAAGGAACTATAGACACAGGGAACCAGGGAGCAAACCGTTCTTACCAGTAGCAGCAGCACAGCAGCAGCAGCAGCAGAACAGAGACAAACTTGTAACATCTACTAATAACATCACTGGTGTGTTCATGTTCATGATTTCAACTGCTCACTTTAACTTCTGATAAATAAATAACACTCAAACTGGATCAAAGACTGGACATCCATCTGTTGCAATTTTCTGTGTGTGTATACTGCGTAGGATCACTCCCATACCTGTGAAGTAACTGCAAAGGAGACTGGAAACTGGAAAAATGGCAGTTACAACATGTATGCAGTTGATTTTTATGAAACAAACACTTTGAGGATAGAAAGAGAATAATTCAAGCTTTCCGTATACAGCTGCAATGTTGGTGAGTTTGACGTTGTTTAATACAATCAGATAGGACTTTTCTGTTTGGACGAATGGGCTGCCATTGGAAGTTGCACCTACAGGTAGCACCTTGCTATTGACTTATATAGTAAGATGGCCACGGTCTGCATATGGAGAATGGCGTGATCAGCCAATCACATGCCAATGTCTGTGTTCACACAAACCCGGAAAGCTGAGCATAGGAGGGGCTAGCGCCCCTCAAAAATGTCCTTCCTAGTGGAGAATTGGAAATGGTAATAATCTGCACCCCTGCCAAGTTTTTACACAAGAATGCTACGCATGGCACCAGGTGTCACATGGACGGACCGCATCAGAAATGTGGACCTCTATGGGGACCTATACCACGGGTCTCGGACAAAGTCAGAGAGAGAAGGATGAGGCTGGCAGGGCACTGTGTCAGGCACCCAGAATAGAGGCAAGTAAATTGACTCTATGGGAACAAACCACAGGGCAAAGCCAGGAGGGGAAAGAAGCGTACCACCTACTGTATGTACTGTAGACGTGATGCAAGCGCGACAGCTTAGCTAACAACATCGCAGAGCTCAAGAACCTGATGTTAGATATGGAAATTGTAGAGGGCAGCGATCCACTGAAATCCAGAGTTGGTGTTGGCTAGACCTCACTCTCGCAGTAACCAACTTTGGCCAGGACTAGACAATAAACAAAGACAATTGTGTAATTGGCAAAGCCTTTATACATTTATTCTGTTTATTGTGAAAAAAAGTATTCGGTACATTTTTCCCATTACAACAATGTAGGTAACCACTCACGAATGACGAATTACATGTTAATTGTACTTACGTATACAAATACAAAGTGTGTGTGCTGCAGCATGAACATAAATGTGAACCCTCACGTACAATGATAGCACGAGAAACCCATAAGAAACTGCCGTTTTGGCTGCCTTTCCCCCCCTTTTTCTCATGCAATCTTTGCAAAAGGAGCCGGGGTTGCGAGGCAGGGATCCATTTCGTAAAGTGATTACTTGCGGATGATTGAGGTAGGCAAGGCATGTAGAGACTATAGAGACATTCTGATTGCGTTTGCCATGTGCCAAAGCCTTAACTGCACAATCCTAGTGCCGTAATTGAGTTTATCCTTCCAAGGTAGAAACAACAGGCTTGCTCATATAGTCAATCTCTTGATTGTTCAGTGACCTTGAACAAGGAAATAATCAGCAGGGGTATGATTAACATTGGCCGTCATTAAAAAGACTAAAAGATGCAGATCAAATCAGTATCCTATCCATTTTCCTATTGATTGCGTCCTGTGATTGCTGTACACACAGACCTCTCAGAGCATTCTACTGTGTACTTTGAGTGTATACATTTGAAGATATGTAATGAATTCAGAATGAGATGTCTGCACCTGAGATGTTCACTGCATTGGCCAGTGTTGTTCATCCCCTTCGGCATCTGTTTTAACTTTAAGGTCAGAACACAGAACTCAACGGCGATAGTCTATACTTGCCAGCCCATAGAGCCCCATTGTGAACCCGGACATGTTGAGTACACCAAGGTTTCATGTTGGAAATGTTGAGTATGTATATGGGTCCCTAGCATGTAGAAAGTGCCGGATGCTAACTTGCATAATTATGTTGAGCAATTTTGGCATAATTTGTGACCATACCATTAACAACCTATAGAAGGCAAAGAATTCAAAGTGTCATCATGCTTTATGTAGCATGTGACGTGTCAAACGTGGGGGTTTGCATGACGCTGAAACCATTCCAAGCATCGGTTTTGCAAAAAGAACACTCTTTGGGCTAAAAAAAACCGGCCATTCCCACTTGGCTTGGTACAATGTCCCCTTATAAAGGCTTGGTCCCTTATTTTTGAGGATTTTAAATACATATTCAGTATTAACATATTGGTCTAAGTTGTCACTAGCAATAGTCTGCAGTGCTCTGTGCTGCAGTATTTAATACATATTTCATTACAGTGTTTGTAGAAAAATGCAATGATGACAGAAACTATGTCTCTCACTCTCTTTGCGTGTGTGTGTGTGTGTGTGTGTGTGTGTGTGTGTGTTTGTGAGAGAGAGAGAGAGAGAGAGAGAGAGAGAGAGTCCGAGCTCTGAATATATTTTTCACCTGGTGATTACCATTGGTAATTAATTATACTCTGTGCTTATACTCTGCCCCTCCACTATTATACAGCATGTCTCTGTTCAGTAGAAGATTAGTTAACACTCCTAAATTAAATAAAGAACTTAGAATTATAAACAGCTAAGTAGAGTGGAACTGATTTGATGTCAACCAAAGAACAAGAAGAAGAAGGAGAAAGAACAAGATTACTATACAGGATCTCCTCACTGGTCAACCAAAACACCCTGAAGACCCTAACAGGAGCCCTCGTACAAGGTTTCTTCGACTATGCGCAAGCACCTCTTGGTACCACAGCACCTCAGAGGCCCTTAAAACAAGGCTCCAGACTTCCCAGAACAAACTGGTCAGGCTACTACTGGGCCTATATCACCCCCCGGACCCAATTTGACGGGCTGGAATGGCTTAGGGTCGACGACAGAGTACAGCATCTTGCAATGGGCCTGGTCCACAAGATTCGATACACCACCAAGATACCCATGTGTACCTGTCTAAATACTTCCTTAATGTCAACGAAGTCCTCCACACCCACAACACCAGAGGGAGTGCAACAAACCGCATGTGCATTGCAACCCAGATTCGGCACAAACAAGGGACTAGATTCCTTTCGCTCCAACAGTCATTAAGACATGCAAATCCCTTGACTCCTTCAAAACTGCTCTCAAAGGGCACCTATACGGACGGCTGCAATTCGAAACTCGCCCCCCCCCATAATAGAAGTGTATATTTGTACGTCTCTCAATGTTATGATGAATTGAACATGGTGGACCCTATTGTAAACAAGTGTAATGCTTTATAGTGTTGTCCACAGTTAACAGTGTTGTATTGAGTATTGTGCTCGAAATGTACTGTAATTCTCCAATCTGTTAATAAATACTTCAATCAATCAATCAATCAATCACTCAATCAATCAAACAATCAATCAATGTCCTTGTTTCGATTGTGAAAGGACGGTTTAAAAGGTTTTTTTTTATGTGCATTATATGCACTATAGTCATCGGAATCCTTTCCATGCAGGGCTTTTAAATATGGGAACAACAGCTCAATATTCCATTCAGCTGAACCGACTCCAGACAGGGTTGCATTGCTTTCAAGCCACACGGTGCCCCAGATCCATATCTAATATCCTCATATATAGTCTAGGCCTTGTACTAAACTAAAAATACATGAATAGATGTTTTTAATCATTGGGAGGGGAGAAACCGATCTGGCTAATAAGCCAGGCACGAATCTGCCGACAGACTGTGATAACATAATGAGTCTGACTTATATTAGCCAGGCTATACAGATGTGGCGCTGTTCATGGTGCTGAAATGTGCTCATTTGTTTTTTTTTTGCACAGTTTCTTCGAGGTTAGTGCGGTGCATCATATCGCAGTGGTTCCCAAACCTTTTTTCATGTCAAGGACCCCCCCAAATTGACACTAATTAGCCCCGCACGGACCACCCTTTTGAAGAGATATATATGCCAGGAGCAGGGGAGCCCCATTAGAGAAGGTTTTGACGGGTCTCTAGCAGTGATTCTCAACCCGTTTCATTTCAAGGACCCCCCAGTTTGACATGCATTATAGTCTACGGACCCCCCGCTGGCATTTTCCCCTCCTATATATACAGGTTTAGGGCTGTATTTTGCGTGTCTTAAGTACCAGGTCTTATTACCTATAACTTGAGTAAACTAAAGACCTGGAGGCGTGATCAATGCCATTTGGCTATTCTGAGTGGCCAAAGACTAAAGAGCATTGATCACGCCACCAGGTCTTTAGTTTACTCAAGTTTAGGTAATAAGACCTGGTACTTAAGACACGCAAAATACAGCCCTAATTAATGTTTGTTTTTAGCTCAAATAAATAAAACGCCATTGACAATGAAGGGAACATTGAAGCTATCTTGTTCCTAACACACACATTAGATGCCATTAACAATGAAGATAATTTAATGTTTGTTTTGTCACCGTTTGTTTTTCATCACCATGCAGGGCCCTGGTCCCCACATCACCATTACATCACCTAATCATATAGCAACATGAGTTAGACTTTAATATATTAGGCTTTAATATATTAATATTAGGCTTTAATACTTTAATATATTAGGCCCTCACTTAATTCACACAGGTTTTTATATCTGGGAGTCGGGACCCCCAATTTATGTTGTAAAATCAATGTTAATTTAACTCTGAGAGACAAAGTGTAGCCTACAAATGGAACCAAATACAGACCCATAAGGGTCCATTTGGTTCCAAACTATCATTTAGCTCATGGGGACCCCCTGGAACTCCCTCAGGGACCCCTGGGGGTCCCCGCCCGACCCCACTTTGGGAACCGTCTGTCATTTATATTGTATCTGTCAATTTGGATGTTTCTGCAATGCAAATAACTGCTGTTTTGACAAAACACGTCGGGCGACATTGTTTAATGGCCAAACGTTCTATATAATACGTGTCCGTAATATCCCCCCCCCCCCTCCCCCCCACAGCACAGCGATGACTGTGACGCGCTTAGATCGCCAATGCAAATGAGAATCCCCCCACCCCACCCCTCGCGCGCGCGCGCACACACACACACACACACACACACACACACACACACACACTCTCTCTCTCTCTCTCTGACTGCCTTCCTCTTCTTTCTCTCCCTCTGCCAGCCCAGTAGATGTGAAGAGCTGCCTGAGAGAGAGAGAGAGAGAGAGAGAGAGAGAGAGAGAGAGAGAGAGAGATGGCTTATATAACACAATGCAGGAGAACGATAGAGGCGTTCAGAATCACAGCACTGACGCGAAGAACGCGATGAAATGACAGCAAATTAAAATGACAGACTGTCGGTCACGCTACTCGGCATAGAAGAAGGGTAAGCGGCTGGATATTCAAATATTCTATGTGTGTATATAGCCTATGTAGCCTACTGCGAACGAACGTTAGCACACACACCGTGGTGGTGTTATAAGATGGAAGACGCATTCTTAAATAGGTGTTCGTGTTTACCCTTGATACAGATTTATTTATTTATGTATTTATTCGCCAGATTGAAGCAGATATAAATGCCTGCCGTTATAAGGTAAAAACGAGTCTGCCCATTAAACCATGCATATTACATACAGACTCGTCACTCGCTTGCTGTAACCTTAATGTTGACTATATTGTGCTATTCGATATTGCAACAAGTTAATTCATTTATATGGAATATTTTAAGTTTAAGCGAAGTTCGAGCTTCTCCCCCCGAAAGACAGCTAGACTATCGACTATCGAGACATTATGCTCTGTGTGCAAACTGTTGCTTCTATCCCCATGGAGCACGAAGATTATAACCCTGTCCCTATATACGTTCCATTAGGCCTACATTAAAAGTAGTCCAGATCAGGGCACGGATATCTCTGTATGAGCCTGGCTATATTGTGCAAGGAGAAACAGTGAGCATCAATCCACGAAGCCGCCTGCATGTTTAGTTCCAACATGTGATGTGATATGTGAGCGACAACATGAGCATATTATGAGCAGCATCGCGAAGGAAGGGGAGGAGGTCGCACTGGGCAATGATCGTGACACGAGGAAA
Source organism: Protomyctophum bolini (assembly GCF_963924005.1). Classification (NCBI taxonomy): domain Eukaryota; kingdom Metazoa; phylum Chordata; class Actinopteri; order Myctophiformes; family Myctophidae; genus Protomyctophum; species Protomyctophum bolini. Next base: position 4,776,992 of record NC_137874.1, on the reverse strand, counting down.
AACCACATACAATTATAATGGGACCCAATCAGGCTTCGTTTAGCCTGCGACGTGCATCTGGTTGTCGTTCACCTTTGCATAGCCTACTGCATGTATTTATTCTGATTGTTCCTTTCTGAGAATATATATTGCACTGCATGCACAGCATGACATATTCCAGTTAGTGTGTAGGTGGAGGGGATAGTTTTAAAATAGGCTATATTCAGCTATAGTTGGCACAGTCTTCAATTAGCTGGCATCATGGTTTTCACGCAGAATATTGGTGTGGTTGTTTTTCTACAGATGAGGCCATAGGAGATGTTCTGCTGTGAAATCCCCACTTCATAAGCACCCTTAATACTCTCCCTGGACAGCTTTTCATCACGCGATAACATCACGTTTTCATGGTGATATTAAAGTGGGATATAGGCTAGATTGGCTGAGATGCATACAGTATTTAAATAATGATTGGTTGATCTTGAATCTTGAAATGTCATGAATATAATCTTCTGACCCCAAAGATAAATATATAATATAATCATATAGGCCTAATTCTCAATCAATTTTATATATAAATAATTACAGCAATGAATAAAGCCGGATCATTTTAAGGACAGACTTTGAAAAACTGAAGGTCAACTGCAGGGCCTGAGCGAAACGTTGATGCAAAAATATACGCATCGCTGATTATGCTGAAAGACACAAAGACACAGACACATTGAGCTGTGGTTCTCTAGTGTAATCCACCAGGCAGGCATATGCTTTCCTATAGTCCTACCCTCTCAGTTTTTTGATCATGCTCATATATAAAGATGAAATACGCTGGTATTTTAACCCATTTAGACCTGAAAACGATTCTAAAAATGTTTTCTATAAATCATGACAGTTTTCTGAAAAACCCCATGTTTCTGTATCACATGGGTTCTCAATATTTCATGTCAAGGACCCCAAAAATTATAATGCAATTTTATGCAAAACGACTTACATTTTTTGAATCTGATCTCAGGTCAGAATGGGTTAATCAGACCAGTGTATGTCCAGTGGAAACCTCGTATGAGTCTGATCTCAGGTCAGAATGGGATAATATAGCTCGTATAGCGCGGCACTCGCTCAGAATGGATTAAACACAGCCGCCTTGTTCTTTTGTGCCTCAGGTCTTTTCCAAAAGGATCTTCTCTGAGCCTCTCCCTCTCTCTAACCCTTTTGCCTCGGTCGGCGTGGAATACGTCCATCCCTGCTGTGCGACACATCGCACAATTAAGGAATCAGCAAAGCATGGCAACGAAGCAGCAGCAGCAGCGCCAAAGCTTCGACACTGAGACCACGTGCATAGTACGACGCCTGCTCCCAGATGCATCACTCCTCCCCTTTATACCGGGATTCTGAGGTCGTCGTACTGATCAAAATCACGATGAAGTTCTAGATCGAACCCTGCCTGGAGTGGAGCGTGGTGGAGTAGGAGGGCCGGTGCCGCCGCCGCCGCCGTCGCCCGTCCCCGTGGGACTTGACAAACAGGAGCAAAAGAACAACAACACACAGAAAACAGAACGCCGTGCAGGGATATTATGCTGGTGGCGCTCTACAGGCTGCACTGTTGTCTGCGGCGGGCGCAGATGCTGCTGCTGTTCCTCGGCATCGCCTACCTGATGGCGGGCAGCATCCTGCTGCTCCAGCGCTCCAGCCTCAGGGTGGCCCAGCTGCAGCAGCAGCAGCAGCCGAGCCCCGGTGGCGGTGTCGTCAACCTCCTCCTCCCCGCCGCCCCCGGCCCGCCTCCTCCTCCGCTGCTGTCGCTGGCGGCGCCCCCCACGGCCCTCAGGATGGCGCCGGGCGGCCTCACGGGCGTGGGAGCGCGTTCCAGGTGGGCCGACAACGACGACGACAACACGCATGGGGCTCTGTCGGGGGGAGCGGCGGGGGGCGTGAAGGCGGGGCCGCCGCCCTGGCCTCGCGCGGCGGCGTCCCGAGGAAGCATGGGGGTTCGGCACTTGATGCACCGGCGCTGGTTTCACAGCCCCCCCGGCGGCGGCGTGCCGGAGAACCCGGAGCAGAGAGTCGTCGTGTCCCGGAGTGGCCGGAGTGGCAGACACAAAGGTATACCGAGTTACTGTCTTTGTTTCTTTTCTTTTTAAGATATTTTTTTTATTGTTTTTTTCTTTGTAGGGACAGACAGTATTAACCTGACGCTGCCAGATCCAAGAAGCTTGCTACACATGTTTGTTTCACAGCTTATTGGGATCTGGGATCGCGGGAGCAAATTCGATGACGGGGCTGTTCCTTTTTTTCAAGATACATGGTAGATGATTGGATGGGACCGTCTGTCTATCACCGTGTGGGCGTGCAAACACAACCAATCATATTGACGTGTCTGTATAGCTTCACATCCGGTTTAGCACATATCCCGCCCTTAGCTCACGCTGATTGGTTCGGTACGGAGCGGTTCGGCGTTAGCTCAATCTCTGCGAGATTCCAGATGGATGTGGTGTTGGGGAACATGGTTACCCAATACCGCCCCCAGCTGGCAAAGTCAGGTTAAGACAGTATAGGCTGACAGGAAACGGGAGAGAGAGAGATGGGGGGGGGGGGGGGGGGGGGGAAGACATGCAGTAAAGGCCGTGTCGGGGCTCGGGAGTCGAACCCGCGGCCCCACTGCCAGACTGGATTACCAGTCGGGTGCCCAGGCGGTTACGTACGCCACCGCCTGGTGGCGTAACCAGTAAATTACTGTCTTAACCCGTTTAGGCCTGACGTCGAAAAAAAAAAAAAAAGTCTTCTAAATCATGACAGTTTTCTGAAAAAACCTTTTGTATTTGGCCGCCGACCCCGATGTGAACATATGTTGTTCCAGGGATCCCCCCCCCCTCCCTCCCTCCCTCCCTCCCAGAAGCAAAGCTTTGAGTTAAAAACGTTCTCTCTGAAAGAATATATATTCAAAGAATTAAGCCACATTTTCACGATTTTTCAAAAATGGCAGATGTACGAGCTCGAGCTTCTGTATAAAAGTATCATCCCCTCAGCGTTGTTGAGGCCACCATCGCGTGACGAAGCACGAATGGGGCTTATATGTACTCTCCTCGGCACCATAACAGGCTCCTGACGACAAAGTATCTTTCATATTGCGTAGAAATGGCGTAGAAAGTTGCACTTTAACCAAACTGCAACCAAAACTGATAAATCGCACTGAAATGTACTGTTATATCATTTTATATGATAGAAAACCATTATTCGATGTATCATTCTGAACACGAGTCGTAGAAAAAGTATGGATGTGTGAGTTTATTGAACACCCTGATAAAGGTCTTAGATATATTGTTTTTCCTCATGAATAATAATGCATGAGAGAAAGAATATACAAGGTTGTTTTCTCGTATTTCTTCATGATTTACGTTTTGAGCGCCGCTGGCAACGCGCCAAGTGGCAACACGCTCTTTGTAAGGGGTTTACATATCATATTTGTATTAAGCTTCGTTACACATTCATGAATAAACAATCGTGGGTTTTAAATAATGTATGAATCTTTCATAATAGATTCATGAGACATTTCACATGAGGGTGCAGTGGGAACTGAATATTCTGGCACGTCAGAAAGACGAAGTCTGATCTTTCATAATCAACGACGGCCAAGGCGGGCGCGCAGCAAATGCTGATGATCGCTCGTCTTCATATTTTGAACGAGAGGCATGTTCGAAAATGAAGAGCTTTAGTATATCCATCTGGCCAAAACCACGGAGAGCTCCCTATAGATTACGCGCGCCGAGCCTTTCTTTGGGAGAGGTAAACAGGGAAGTGAACGGCAACGCGCATGCGCGAAAGAGTAAGGAGTACGGTGCAGAAGGAGAGGCCAACTCAAAAAATAAAAATATGAAATCCGAATATCTTTCTCTTGGTTGATATCAATGAAAATACGCTCCTAGCAACCCGTCGGTTGGATTAGTTAGGACGTTCCCACACGTCGTACGGTCTTGAACGGGTTACATTTGAATCATGCAGTAGACAAATAAAATCACCCAGCAGCCCTTGTACCCGCAGCACTTTCTATACACGATCTTATCGCCCTCCTAGACGGAGGACTCTGTCCTAATAAATAATTAGGACGTAGATGAATCAAAAGACGGAACAGTGTGTCGTTCCATAACAGAGCGCACCGTGCCGTCTATACAGGCTGGGAGCGTCGACTGGGCAACGTTCCATGTCATTTCCGGCTGGTCCGTCATCCAAAGTGGTCCCCCCTCCATTTTAATGGATGGGATTAGAAATCTTAAAACGTGAATAACTCTCGTAATCTAATTCAATGATTCCAATTCTAACAAAAAGATTATTAGCCCATCGCGTCACGTTATAAGTAATCCTACCTCCGGTGGCTGTCGATCCTCTCTGGGGTCTTTTGGCTACTTTATATCCTAGCATAACCAAGATAGCGTTGTGTCACCTTGAAATGGGCTCTGAAGCTGCAAATCGCTGGTTCCACATGACGCTGGGCGGGGCATAGGCCTAATATATATAAGCCTACGTCAACGTAGGCCGAAAATAGTACAAGCTAATTTTTAATTTTAAATAAAATGAAATTCTGATATGTCTCACAGACTGGCCACTCTATATAGTCCTTGGGCCAAGTGCCCAGATATGACATGTCAGTACCGGTGAGGCGGCAAAGTTTAGTTGTGATTTTTTTATTCCTATACATCCCTAGATTAGGTTTTGATATGATAGACCTTGCTGACTGGCAGCTTTTTAGTGGTTATCACCTCAAACCCCCCTTTTTGGTATATGGCTCTGGCGAAATTGTGTAAAGGCAAATAAAAATTCACTAAAATTACATAAATACACATGGAAGTGTGAAATTTGGCATGGAGTATCCTGACACATAGGGGTAAGTATCAGAATAGGATTTTGGGGCTATCTACCATTGTATTCTTAAATATGACCTACATCATCCTCAGAAACACAAAAATATACACTGTCCGTTTAACAAATAACAACAAAGATGGTTATTTTCCAGCACATTAGGGTGAATATAACTGCCTCACTTGTATATAGAAAACTTCCCATATCCTTAAGCTTCAATTTAAGCCCAAGATGACCTCTCTATCTTGAAGATTACTCTTTCTGTGGCCAAAATGCTGCACTATACCTCAAATCGGAGACATTTTCATTATCAGTCCTAGAATGTAACAATAGGTTCACATGTTCTGCAACTACTGCTGTCTGAAGTTAGAAACATGAATACTACAGCAGGAACACAAATGCCTTTTATTATATTTATATTTATTTGTTATATTATATGCACATAATAGCTTGTTTCAGTACATAGCCTATCAATATAGTCACCCAAATCAATGTGCACCCAAATGTTAATAGAAAATAGAAAAAAAAAAAATAGAAATGTTGAATAGGAGAAGAGGTAGAAACCTGATTGTGTCCACCTTGATGCATTAATAAAATTCAACCATCATCACTCCATGTCACCCTCAATAAATATATGTGAAACCACAAGCCGACTATGGTCCTGCATGGTTCTCTAATAGGCACACTGGTGTAAGGGTGATATAGACTACAACCAGCAAACCCCTTCGTACAGTATACAATTCTTTCATGGTCCTTCGAGCACGGATCACCCTGCCATCAGAGATGGACCGGAGTCCCCCTCCCCAGCTCCACCGCCACCATCGGCGCAGCAGCGACCATGGGCCCCAGCCCCCCAGCAGCCATGGCCCTCAGCTGCTGCTGGGGAGCTGGGGGAGTGGGGGCCATGGTTGCTAGGGGGGGCTGGGGGCCATGGCTGCTGCTGGGAGCTGGGGGAGTGGGGGCCATGGCTGATGGGGAGCTGGGGGCCATGGCTGCTGTTGGGGAGCTGAGGACCCTGACATGCTGTGAATGCTGGACCCTATAGAGCCCAGACATGCTCCTAATGTAAGGATTGAATTGATACATATTTAATTGAATCCTATAGAGCCCTGAATGCTATTTCAGAGCCCTATAGACCTACATGACGAAAGTGCTGGACCCTATAGAGCCCTGACATGCAGTGAATGCTGGACCCTATAGAAACCCTGAAATGCTGTGACTGCTGGACCCTATAGAGCCCTGACATGCTGTGAATGCTGGACCCTATAGAGCCCTGACATGCTGTGAATGCTGGACCCTATAGAGCCCTGAAATGCATTGAATGCTGGACCCTATAGAGCTCTGACATGCTGTGAATGCTGGACCCTATAGAGCCCTGAAATGGCTGCTGGGGAGCTGGGGGCCATGGCTGCTGCTGGGGAGCTGGGGGAGTGGGGGCCATGGCTGCTGGGGAGCTGAGGGCCATGGCTGCTGCTGGGAGCTGGGGGAGTGGGGGCCATGGCTGCTGGGGAGTGGGGGCCATTGCTGCTGCTGGGGAGCTGAGGGAGTGGGGGCCATGGCTGCTGCTGTGGAGCTGAGGGCCCTGACATGCTGTGAATGCTGGACAACATAACGACATGCGACACATAATGTACAGTACAGTACGGCTCACCTTAACGACATGCGACACATAATGTACAGTACAGTACAGTACGGCTCACCTATAACGACATGCGACACATAATGTACAGTACGGCTCACCTATAACGACATGCGACACATAATGTACAGTACAGTACGGCCATGGCTGCTGGGGGGCTGAGGGCCATGGCTGCTGGGGGGCTGGGGCCCATGGTCGCTGCTGCGCCGATGGTGGCGGTGGAGCTGGGGAGGGGGACTCCGGTCCATCTCTGATGGCAGGGTGATCCGTGCTCGAAGGACCATGAAAGAATTGTATACTGTACGAAGGGGTTTGCTGGTTGTAGGCTATATCACCCTTACACCAGTGTGCCTATTAGAGAACCATGCAGGACCATAGTCGGCTTTCACATATATTTATTGAGGGTGACATGGAGTGATGATGGTTGAATTATATTAATGCATCAAGGTGGACACAATCAGGTTTCTACCTCTTCTCCCATTCAACATTTCTATTTTTTTCAACATTTGGGTGCACATTGATTTGGGTGACTATTGATAGGCTATGTACTGAAACAAGCTATTATGTGCATATAATATAATAAATAAATATAAATATAATAAAAGGCATTTGTGTTCCTGCTGTAGTATTCATGAAGTTTCTAACTTCAGACAGCAGTAGTTGCAGAACATGTGAACCTATTGTTACATTCTAGGACTGATAATGAAAATGTCTCCGATTTGAGGTATAGTGCAGCATTTTGGCCACAGAAAGAGTAATTTTCAAGATAGAGAGGTCATCTTGGGCTTAAATTGAAGCTTAAGGATATGGGAAGTTTTCTATATACAAGTGAGGCAGTTATATTCACCCTAATGTGCTGGAAAATAACCATCTTTGTTGTTATTTGTTAAACGGACAGTGTATATTTTTGTGTTTCTGAGGATGATGTAGGTCATATTTAAGAATACAATGGTAGATAGCCCCAAAATCATATTCTGATACTTACCCCTATGTGTCAAGATACTACATGACAAATTTTAGACTACCAAGTCGATTTTTGTAATTTTAGTGAATTAATGTATGCCTTTACACAATTTCGCCAGAGCCATATACCAAAAAGGGGGGTTTGAGGTGATAACCACTAAAAAGCTGCCAGTCAGCAAGGTCTATCATATCAAAACCTAATCTAGGGATGTATAGGAATAAAAAAATCACAACTAAACTTTGCCGCCTTTTCGGTACCGATATCTCGTCCGGCCCAAGGACTAATAACAAAAAACACCGCATGGATGCACCCGGGACGTATCCTCAGTGATGTATCCCAAGGTCATCGGGGTTTCGGGTCTCTCGAACATCATACCCCTCACTCAGGTCGACCCAGCCGGGAGTGATCAAGTCCCGACTTATACGTCCCAGTATAGCTACCCTCGATCTGTCCCATTAGGGAAAGACCAAGGCCACGCAATCCGTTGGAACCACTCCAGAACGACTCTGCCAGGGCTGGGGACGTATACGCTTCTGGCGCATGGAAGGACTATAGAGGCTAAAATATGACTCAGACTGCACGACACAATGTCTAGTGTAGCTCCTGCCAAAAGGAGGAAAAACATCAAGGTAACCTTTTCAATTTAATAAACTGTCAACAGGCAAAAAAATAAAAGGCCTTCAGCATCTTTATGATTCAAACTTAACGGGGTCATTCAAATAAGAATCTTATTTACATTATTTGCCGGTAGAATAGTTCCTGTGTGTGTGTGTGTGTGTGTGTGTGTGTGTGCGTGCGTGCGTGTGTGCGTGCGTGCGTGCGTGCGTGCGTGCGTGTATACTTTTGCCCTGCCTCATGCCTGTGATAACAATCTGGATCCAGTAGAGTGCTGGTACACTGCTGGTATTTTCGATCCAATCCTCCCAATTCACAATCAACATGTCTCAGGATCCCAGGATCTAGTTTAAATAACGACATTACTTCAGTGTGTTTTTCAGCCGCATCCCTCAGTCACCACTCAGTTTCCAATATTCTGATGAGCCTCTGAGATTCTGAGACCACACACCCTCTTGTTGCTATCTGCAACAAGGGCGTATATATATATATATATATATATATATATATATATAATGACTCAGCCTTGCCACAACAGGCTGTCTATGTGTGTCAGAGACCTGCGTTAACCTCTTGTATTATAGCACTGAGCACTCTATCCGTATTGTCAAGTCGAGAGACATTATTAGCTTTAGGCTTTATAGCATCACGGATTGAAGTTGCTCCAAGAGTTTTTTCCGCATGTATTCTCCTCCTCTGGCCCCTGCCTCTGCTTCACACCTATTGGTTGGCGGATCAGCCCTGTGAGGTGACATTGATGAGCTCTTGAGCTCAACGTTGAAATTGTTTCTCAACTGTTGAGTGTTATAGAAGACGCCAAGATTGCCTGTTTTGAGACATGAGGCACTGTAAGTGCTACAGTAAACCTTTCCATAGAATGTCATCCATCCATCCATCCATCCAACTTCAACCGCTTATCCGAAGTCGAGTTACAAGGGCAGAAGTTCCAAGAGGGGACGCTATAGACCTTCCCCTTCCCCTGCAGGCCACATTATCCAGCTCTAGGACCCCGACGAGGTTCCCCTGCAGCGTGGTGGAGATATAAGCCCCCCCCCCCCCCCGTCTGCCCTGTGGCCCTCCTCCTCTCGGCTTATAGGGTGACTGGCAAAGCGTCCCCATGGGGAGCTGACCAGGAGGCATATCCTTTAACCCATTCTGACCGGGAACCCGTTTTGGTGTTAGCATCATGCTATGCTTTAGCTATTGAAAAATAGCAGATAGGTCTGTTGTAGGTCTGCTATTTTTGAAAAATCGAAGAACGACTGACATTTTTAGAATCTGATCTCAGGTCAGAATGGGTTCATCAGACCAGTGTGTGTCCACAGTGGAAACCTCGTATGAATCTGATCTCAGGTCAGAATGGGTTAATAGATGCCCTCAGCCACCAGCGACTGTGTCTCCCTTCTGCACAAAGGGGAGCAGCGGCTCAGCCTCGAGTCCCCTCACGGATCATGAACGAGCTTCTTTAATACCTCACGGAAAGTGAAAGGAGAAACAGGGGGAGGGACAACAACACCACAGAGAGGCTGACTCATGAGTCATGATGTTGATGTTGTCTTTGACGGGTGGAAAAACCTCATCGATCGATCAGTTGATTTCCAATCCGATGTATAGTTATCCGTTTTTTTCCATTGGTCAACGCTACACACACACACTTGAGCACCTTCACTTTAATCGTGTTCATAAATAGCTGATCTATATAGCCGATATATAGCTGATCTACATTAGCTCGCAGCGCGTTGTGAGCTTGTAGATCGGGCTAGTTTCGCTGTACTTGCGTGCGTGTGACAGTGTGATGTGACGAAGCACAGGATGAATTGACAAAGACAATGACGGATGGACATACGAGGTTTTTCGGCCCGGCAGCGCTGATATGAGTCCACTCACTGCTCAGGCGTTTTTCTTTTTCTATTTTTTACACATTTCACGGTTCATTGCTTGCCATCTTCTCGTCCATGTGGTTCGTAGCCTATACCTTCCTGCCGCATCACAGCCGTCTCACACAGTCACATCGTGAAGGTTAATCTAACCCTCTGAGACCCAGCGTTGCTTTTTAGCAACAATTTTATTTTAATTAATTACTATTTTTTTTTTTTCTGTTCTTTTTTCACCTAAACGTCATCAGTGATGTTCATTGCAATGCCATTTCAATGCCATTGGTCATGATATTTGCATATAAATACCCCCCACAGAGGCTGAAATTCACACAAATTAAAAATGTCTGGACTCCCAGCCTGTAGTCCAGGAATTTTGATTTTTTTTTAACCTAAGACTTTTGACCTTTACCTTAATAAAAGTAGGTATAAAATAATTGTAATATATGTTTTTTTGTGATCATTAGAATGTCTAGAACATGTTTTATTCATTATTGTGAAAGATATCCCCCAAATGTAAATTATCAATTTATTATATTATTATATAATTATTATAAATTTTTCATCAAACTTTTTTTTTTTTTCTACATATGTTTTAGTCTTAGTCCTAGTAGTAGAAAGTAGTAGTAAGGTTGAAATCAATTTTTTGCAAGTAGAAATGAATGCGGGTCTACAGTTAAGTTAGTGTAAAATGCGGGTCTACAGTTAAGTTAGCGTAAAATGACTCCAAATGGTCGACATATACCGTATAGTTAGTCTCAGTATACAAATGGATACCGTATAGTCTCAGTATACAAATGGATAAAATAACACAAGAGGATTTGACTGTGTACAAGATAAGGGGTAAGGTTTAGGTAAGGTGATTTTATTTACAAAGCGCCTTTCAAAACAACCGTTAACAAGGTGCTGTACAAAGTAAAATAATAAAATGAAACGGGAAAACACAGTCGACAGCAAAACAGCGATAACAATGAGAATAACAAAGCAACGGAAAAACAATACATGGAAAATATATACAGGCAGAACAAGACTCAACAAAACATAGAGATAATCACTATAGTAAACCAAAATATTTGTGTTTTTAGCAGCTTATCGACTGACTCTGCATGTTTTAAGTTCCAAAGAGTATAGATGAGAAAGCTCGATCACCTTTTGTTTTCATCTTGGTAGCAGGGATAATAAGATAATAGTAGCATGGACGTCTTACAACACCCTTTGAATTTTATATTTGGCATCTGTAAGTATACTGTTACGAAGGAACGTAGTGCCTCTCTGACATCACAACCGGGACGTCAGGGGGTGACATCACCCTCGACATCCCAACACCATAAATATCCATGCCTACGCAGGTTAGACAGAATGAAGTAAAGAAGAACCCAGATCACGTAGCAGACCTCGGATACCATATCAAGATCTCGCTAGTGACCGCCGGTTCGACACCTGCGCTCAAGGTAGATAGGTCCCTGTCCCTATCTAGTATCTCCTCTGCATTCTCAGACCAGACAAGGCCTAGTTAGGTCTCGGTCACATATACAGTACAAAAATCTTAGTCTCTAAGAAATATTTTTTCATAGTTTCATTTCGCACTATATACATAATGAAATGTTAAAAGAGGAAACATTTTATCGATCTGCAAGGCCACAACGGTCCATTTTCTTTCTTGAATAATCTTGACTAATAGTCTTGAATCATTCGTATAGGAGGGTCACAAACTCACAATTATGTAAAAAAACAAATGTAGCTTTTATAATAAATATAATGCAAAGTCCTGCATAAGACCGATATTATACATTTGATATGTGGTACAACTGATCTTATAGTCTACTACATAGCAAATTTGTCATGTTTAAAGCAACCCAATGTCCATCACATTTCTGTGTGCTAGAGATTATAAAAGCTGCATGCAAGAACAATTAATTATTAATACGGCATATATAGCAATGTAAGACAGAGTTTCACCTTTTAACCCATTTTGGGCAGTTTTAAACATTATGGTATAATTTAGCTGTGGAAAAATAGCAGATCTACAAGCTTGTAGGTCTGCTATTTTTGAAAAATCGTTAAAATGTGGCGCAAATCATTGAATATATATTTCAGTTTTTAACTAAAATATTTGTTTCTGGGGAAGGTCCCTGGAACTACATATTTGCAGATGGGGGTCCGTGGCCCAATGGAGATAATTCTGGGGGTCCTTGACATGAAAAAGGTTGAGCACCACTGACACAGAAACATAGGTTTTTCAGGAAAATGTTTTTGAATCGACCTCAGTCCAAAATGGGTTAAAAAAAGTTTAAATGGTTGCTCCCCTAACAGCGAAAGGGGAGGAGAACGGCATATAGCTGAACAAGTAGAGAGTGCCCTCCTGGGAAACAGAAGGTTTCCAGGGGTTCCAGGTCAGGTCGATGTGTTGAAGTGTCCCATAACAAGCCACTTTATTCTTATAACTGCTCCCCCCCACGCTCATCCGCGGTAGGCTGCGGCACTCAGCGGGTTGAAACTCAAAGCGGTATTTCCCCCACGGGATGAAACAGGT
>NC_137874.1:4754546-4759546 GCF_963924005.1 Protomyctophum bolini | reverse complement strand
CCAGAAAGTCGTTTTAGTGTCATTAAGTCGTTGTATTTACATTGCAAAAATGTCTCTATAATTACAGATTATTTGCCGTATTTTGGGGGTGTGAACATATTAAACCACTGTCCCCGGTCACATATGTGCACTTGCACTTTGGGCAACTCGAAAGCAAACTCCACATGCTGCCCCAGCATTGTATTTACCTGCCATATAGTGTCAACCCCCTTAACCCTGTGTCGGATCACTGGTTAGACCGGTTAGAACCTGCAAGGGTCTCTCCCCAAAAATGAAAGATACAATTTCTACTCTTTCTATGTGCTCTGCATGTTGTCCTTTCATTATAAACTATATTCAAACGTGTCCTTCAAAGATTCCAGGTGCAAAGAGAGGATGTTCCTGCCCCAGAGGGCCAGCTCCCTGGTGGCTCTCTCCAGTTTCCCGGGCGCGGGCAACACCTGGGTACGCCACCTGATTGAGCTCGTGACGGGCTACTACACTGGCAGCTTCTATTTCGACGGCACGCTGTACAACAGAGGTATGGGGGGAATAAGGCTTTGGCTTAAACACCCGTTTTGACCCCGAGGACATACTATTATTCTACAAATGTCTTCAGTGGCGTGCACAGACATTTAGAGGGGGCAGGTGCTCAAGTGAAAAAAAGAGGGCACCTTGTGCAGCGCGTGGAACCGGCTGGTTGCCTTATAACCCATTTTGGGGCGGGAACCCATTTTGGTGTTAGCATTATGGTATATGCTTTAGCTATTGAAAAATAGCAGATCTACAAGCTCGTAGCGCGCCACCGAGTGGCGCGCTACGAGCTTGTAGGTCTGCTATTTTTATTAATTGAATAACCACTGACATAGAAACATAGCTTTAGATTGTGTGGGGGGCCTAAATAATATAGTAGAAGTTTTTTATCAAGAATTGATCAATGTCACCATGGTCCACACACTATAAATTAAGAAAAAAAAGAAAACGTTTTTTTTCTTTTTTCTTTTCTTTAGCACATTGCCAAAAGGGCAGGGGGTGCTCTAGCACCCCCTGGTGTCTATCTGTGCACGCCACTGAATGTCTTCTAAATCCCTGACAGTTTTCTGAAAACCCATGTTTCTATTATCGGTGATTCGGTGAACTATACTTCATGTCAAGGAGCCCCAGGATTAGCTGTATTTGGCCAGCGACACCCTTCTGAAAATATGTGGTTCCAGGAACCCCCCCCCCCCCCCCCCCCCCCAAGAAGCAAAGATTGTAATTAAAATCGTATAATATATATTCAATGATTTGCGCCACATTTCACAATTTTTCTAAAATAGTACATATACAAGCTCGTAGTGCGGCACTCGGTGCCGCGCTACTATGAGCTTGTAGATCTGCTATTTTTCAATGGTTACATGTAATGCTTAAAATACCAAAAGGGGGGGCCCTGGGGCCGTGGCTCAGCGGTCCAGGCACCTTGGCTGGTAATCCATAGTCTGGCAGTGTGCCCGCGGGTTCGACTCCCGATCCCGACGGCCTTCATTGCATGTTTCCCCCCCCCCCCCCCCATCTCTCTCCCCACCTCCCGTCAGCCTACTTACTGTCTGTCCCTCCATAAAGACAGAAAAAAATAAAGGCAAAAGCCACAAAAGAAAACATTTCAAAAACACCAAGAACGATAACGACTGTATAAATATAACACCGATGATGTAAGCATCCTCACCGATGAACCCGCATAGCGTTCCGTAAATGTGCTGAACTTGAACATGACAGCTTGTAGGTCTGCTATTTATGGAAAATCGAAGAACGACTGACATTTTTTTAATCTGATCTCAGGTCAGAATGGGTTAATCAGACCCAGTGTGTGTCCAGTGGAAACCTCGTATGAATCTGATCTCAGGTCAGAATATGGGTTAATGCATCCACTTGATATAGGTATAAGCAGGGCTTTTCAGACGGGATGCGATACGTCCGCGTTCTTCGCTTGGATCAGCGCGGGTCGCTCTGGCTGCACTACTCATGTGAACACACACAGAGACAATCGCTCTGTGAGTGAACTCCAGGCAGCCATGCTGCCTCAGCTGCGTTAAATCCTTGTCCTTGGAGGATATAGAGCCGTATTTGAAAATCAATGGTCCACACAGCTGTGCACGGTAAAAATCCAGTCAAATCTGCGTATGGAAAGAAGTCGACCACAACACATGCCCATACCCGAAGGCGGGGTTGGCAAAAGGGCCTTTCTGTGTGGAGTTTGCATGTTCTCCCCGTGTCCCCCTAGGGTATAGGTACCCTCACAAAAACATGCAGTAATCCTGGTCACTAAACTGCCTCACCCTGGCCAGCCTGGGCGCCTGATGGAGGGGAAAGGAACTGGTTGCAATAACGTGTTCCTTCCACGCGCTACGTCCAACCAGGGAAACTCCCCCCTCTCAGGTGTAAAAGGAGCAACTTGGACACTCAGGCATGAAGGAAGCATGAGTTCAAGTCCGTTGCTCTCCCCTTGTCCCCCATATATGGGGACTAGGTTGGTGGAGGGTGTGTAGAGCCCAGGATCACATTAGATGATTGACACAGGGGTGAAAAATGGGTTACAAAATCGTGGGATAAAATATATATTAAAAAAAAAAAAAACACAGCTCTTGTTGCGGGCGGGGCGTGTGTGAAAAGAGCACAAGCGTGACCGTTTCATCAGGGACGTGCAGAGAGAAAAAAATAGCGAAAATAGCAGACCTATACAAGCTCTTGACGTGTCCGCAGCGCGACACGTTGTGAGCTTGTAGATCAGCTATTTTCAGGGCGCGACCCGGCACTCTTTAAGCTAGTGGAGATGCGGAGATGTATACGACCGACCTGGGTTTCTAAACAAATTTGTTCAACGCAACAAAAAAAAGATTCGTTTGCTAAATTAAAGGGGACTTCGTAGGGGGGGGGGGAAAGCCATTCTCCTGAATGCTGCCTTAATTCCGGCATGATTAAAGTTTCTTTATTAGGAAAAAGACCCCTTGAGATGTACCATCTCGTTTTCGAGGGGCTCCCAACACAGATACATGTCACAACTTTTTTGTACATGTAAACAGTAAAACAAAACAAATTACATACACCTAACATGGACAGGACAAAACATTAAACATTGAAACCTTGAAAACCTTATGGCATGGGAAAGGAGAGGCATTTTGCATTTCTTTCACCGTAGGAAATGCTGCATTTGTGGTCTGGAAAGGGCAGTTGTTTTACAGACGGGTAAAAGGGCACGGGCCTTTTGATGTCTGTGTGTGTGTGTGTGTGTGTGTGTGTGTGTGTGTGTGTGTGTGTGTGTGTGTGTGTGTGTGTGTGTGTGTGTGCACGTCCCTGCGTTGTCATGGGAGCGCGCCCACCCTGTCTGGTTGGCCTCATCTCCCTGCCTGCCCAACTCGCGTCTCTTTGAAAATGACTATAGGTGAGTCAGTCGCTTCCCGTCTGAAAAAGAACAATCTTTTAAATTACCTTTTTTTTCCCCCTGGAATAAGCCATTTCAAACACGATAACAGCAATTCATTCAGAATAACAGTCCATTTAAAAAGATTTACTGTGAGCAGAAGCATAACATAATTGCTCCCACCCCTTCGTCAATAATATCTATCTATATATCTGCGACAGTACCTAGACACACACACACACACACACACACACACACACACACACACACACACACACACACACACTAACCCTAACCCTAACCACTAGTATTTGGGATGTCCCATTAACCCATTTTGACGGGAACCCCTTTTGGTGTTAGCATCATGTCGTGCTTTAGCTATTTAAAAATAGCAGATCTACAAGCTCATAGCGCGCCACCGAGTGGCGCGCTACGAGCTTGTAGGTCTGCTTTTTTTGAAAAATCCAAGGACGACTGACATAGAAACATAGCTTTTTCAGAAAACTGTCACTGTTAGAAGACAATTTTAGAATCTGATCTCAGGTCAGAATGGGTTAATGTCTCCATGCCGTGTGTGTGTGTGTGTGTGTGTCTCTCCCCGTAGGCTTCAAAGGGGAGAAGGACTACTGGCGGAGTGGCCGCAGCGTGTGCGTGAAGACCCACGAGAGTGGCCAGAAGGAGATCGAGATGTTTGACTCCGCCATCCTGCTCATCCGGAACCCGTATCGCTCCCTCGCGGCTGAGTTTAACCGCAAGTGCGCGGGACACTTGGGCCACGCCACTGAAGCGCAGTGGAAGAGCAAAGGTGATTAACCCATTCTGAACGGGCACCCATTTTGGTGTTAGCATCATGTTATGCTTTAGCTATTGAAAAATAGCAGATCTACAAGCTCATAGCGCGCCACCGAGTGGCGCGCTACGAGCTTGTAGGTCTGCTATTTTTGAAAAATCGAAGTGAAGAACGACTGACATTTTATAGAATCTGATCTCCGGTCAGAGTGGGTTAATCAGACCAGTGTGTGTCCAGTGGAAACCTCGTATGAATCTGATCTCAGGTCAGAATGGGTTAGGAGCCTAGTGCTTCCCTATAGCCTCGGAAACCCAGGACGTTTTTATTTCCAGGGAGGGGAAAAAAAGTCTGGGTCCGAGTCCACTTCAATTCGGCATAGAGCATAGCGCAAACATTGCTCACTCTCTGCTGATTTCTGATCGTCTGCACCTTTGTACAATTGACATACACACGCACACATGTACAGTACACACACACACACACACGCTCCTCTGTCGCTCTAAGTAATTAGTCTCATGTCGCGCAGCTGCGCATAGTTTCGGCGGATCCTGCCGGTAGCTGCCTAACGGTATGCTATAAAAAGCATAGGTGAGTTCCAAGGCTAGTGCTTCCCAAACATTTCCATTCCGATGAATTGTATACCTTTCAAGGACCCCCAGGTTTGACCCGAATTAGGCTGCGGTGACCCCGTTTTAATGGCATTTCTATAATCTCTGGGACCCCAATTTATATTGTAAAATCTTTTAAGTTAATGAGAGTGTAGAAATGGAACCAGCAAGGCAGGACATTATGTCCTGCCTGCTGTGTTTGTGAATAAAGGTTACCTGGAGCATT
>NC_137874.1:4532046-4752046 GCF_963924005.1 Protomyctophum bolini | reverse complement strand
ATGGATGGATGGATGGATGGATGGATGGATGGATGGATGGATGAACAGCACATCTATGAGGTCACAACCCGCCGCATTGGATTTTTTTCACTACTTTTGTGTGACACTGTAGTGTGACAAACGTTTAAAAAAAAAAAAAAAACGTTTAATTACGCAAATACAATATTTCTGCCTGACAGCAATGATGAGTTCCTTGTGTTATTATTATGCTGATCACTCGTGCGACTCATTAAACGAGAAATTATTGCGTGGTGATATTTGTCAGGTGAAAGTATAGCTCTGTCTCAAGTATTGTTGTTGTTTTAATAACGTGTATGTATGTTGCCGTCACAACGTCGCGGCCGCAGTTTGCGGTTCAATGACTTGTGTTTTGTTGTGGCTTTCCTGCTGTCCAGCTCGTAACATTAGCAGCCATTGTCGCTTCGAGGCTGCCGCGGCAGTCGTGGCCTATAGAGCGTCGCAGTCCCTCCCCCTTTCAGAACGACGAGTGGCCCAGGAAATGATTCTCCATTAATTTTCTCCATAGGCTTTTCAAAAAGTATTTATATAAAGACGGTTTACGCCGCGGACAAAGCCAACTCGGATCGTGACAAATCATGACAATAATTACAATGTTTTGGGCCGATCAAATAATTAGTAGGAAGAAAAACAAAACAAATAGTGTATATATCCTGCCTTTATTTTCTTCTTTCAAATTATTTGATCGGCACAAAATATTGTGTTTGTTGTCATGATTTGTCACGAAACAAACAAAAAAGGAGTGTGAATTGCCTGGAGCCAGTGGCTCAGTGTGTGCAGAACGCTGCCACATGATCGGGAGATGGTGAGTTCAAACCCCACTCAAGTCTTTACTTTCACGAACAATTTCAGAAGAATAAAACAAACAAAAAAGAAGTGTGAATTGCCTGGAACCAGTGGCTCAGTGTGTTAGAACACTGGCCACATGTATGGAAATGGTGAGTTCAAACCCCACTCAAGTCTTTACTTTCACAACCAATTTCAGAAGAATAAAACAAACAAAAAAGCAGTGTGAATTGTCTGGAACCAGTGGCTCAGTGTGTTAGAACACTGGCCATATGTTTGGAAATGGTGAGTACAAACCACACTCAAGTATTTACTTTCAATCCAATTTCAGAAGAATAAAATAAACAAAAAATAAGTGTGAATTGTCTGGAGCCAGTGGCTCAGTGTGTTAGAACACTGGCCATATGTTTGGAAATGGTGAGTTCAAACCCCACTCAAGTCTTTACTTTCACAACCAATTTCAGAAGAATAAAACAAACAAAAAAGCAGTGTGAATTGTCATGGAACCAGTGGCTCAGTGTGTTAGAACACTGGCCATATGTTTGGAAATGGTGAGTACAAACCACACTCAAGTATTTACTTTCAATCCAATTTCAGAAGAATAAAATAAACCAAAAATAAGTGTGAATTGTCATGGAACCAGTGGCTCAGTGTGTTAGAACACTGGCCATATGTTTGGAAATGGTGAGTACAAACCACACTCAAGTATTTACTTTCAATCCAATTTCAGAAGAATAAAATAAACAAAAAATAAGTGTGAATTGTCATGGAACCAGTGGCTCAGTGTGTTAGAACACTGGCCATATGTTTGGAAATGGTGAGTACAAACCACACTCAAGTATTTACTTTCAATCCAATTTCAGAAGAATAAAATAAACAAAAAATAAGTGTGAATTGTCATGGAGCCAGTGGCTCAGTGTGTTCTAACGCTGCCACATGATCGGGAGATGGTGAGTTCAAACTAAGTAGAAGTACTTAGTGGGATGACAGGAGGAGAGTAGGCGAGGCGGGGTCAGGCAGGAGGAGAGTAGGTGAGGGGACCCCAGGCAGGAGGAGAGTAGGCGAGGTGGCCCCAGGCAGGAGGAGAGTAGGTAAGGGGGGTCAGGCAGGAGGAGAGAAGGCGGCACTTTCACCTAGAAACTCCATTCACACTTTTTATTATTCAGCTTACTGTGGAGACACATGCTGGAACTTTTTACTTTGAAATGTTTTGTAGTTTCTGAGTTATTTAACTTAAACGCCGAATGCATTCTCTATGGCAATAGCACAAACTTTGGCATGCTACTAGTCCTACATACTTAAACCTACCAACCCCATTCTAGCCTACTTAGGTTCATCTTACGGTGGACATGTTTGCCTGAGAAGGAATCTTTGAAAGGTGTCATTGTTTTAGAAATATAGTGCTTTCAAATTTGAGACTTTTATAATGGGGCTCAATGGCAGATCAAAAAATCACTTTCACCTAGAAACTCCATTCAAAAAACATTTCAAAGTAAAAAAGTTCCAGCATGTGTCTCCACAGTGAGGTGAATAATAAAAAGTGTGAATGGAGTTTCTAGGTGAAAGTGATTTTTGACGTGCCAATGTCTGCCATTGAGCCCCATTGTAAATTTGAAAGCACTATATTTCTAAAACTATGAAACATTTCAAATATTCCTTTTCAGGCAAACATGTCCACCGTAAGATGAACCTAAGGCTAGAATGGG
This sequence comes from Protomyctophum bolini, assembly GCF_963924005.1. Taxonomy (NCBI): domain Eukaryota; kingdom Metazoa; phylum Chordata; class Actinopteri; order Myctophiformes; family Myctophidae; genus Protomyctophum; species Protomyctophum bolini. Next base: position 4,749,536 of record NC_137874.1, on the reverse strand, counting down.
GTTGCTAGGTGTAAGTATGTAGGACTAGTAGCATGCCAAAGTTTGTGCTATTGCCATAGAGAATGCATTGGGCGTTCAAGTTAAATAACTCAGAAACTATAAAACATTTCAAAGTAAAAACTTCCAGCATGTGTCTCTACAGTAAGCCGAATAATAAAAAGTGTGAATGGAGTTTCTAGGTGAAAGTAATTTTTGACGTGCCGGTGCCAATGTCTGCCATTGAGCCCCATTGTAAATTTGAAAGCACTATATTTCTAAAACTATGAAACATTTCAAATATTCCTTTTCAGGCAAACATGTCCACCGTAAGATGAAGGTAGATGTAGGTTAGAATGGGGTTGCTACGTAGGTGTAAGTATGTAGGACTAGTAGGGTCATGTGTCAATGTTTCTCATCCTCCGCAACACGCATTCTCATACACCGCTATACTTTGAAGTATGTTGCGGTAGAGAGAACGTCTGTTTCGGTAATCTTTTTTTTTTCATCCTCGTTTTTCATCATTTTGGACCATGGGCTATAGCCCATATCGTACGGCATACTAGCACGCCGTTTTTCATCATTTTTGAGGATTTGAAAAAAATGAAAAAAACGATGGGTTAAAGCCCATGTTTTTTGAAATTTTGGAAAAAAAGGTTATCCTTGTTTCTCATCATTTTGGACCATGGGCTATAGCCCATATCGTACGGCATACTATAGCACGCCGTTTTTCATCATTTGTGAGGATTTGAAAAAAATGTAAAAATGAAAAAAACGATGGGTTATAGCCCATGTTTTTGGAAATTTTGAAAAAAAACTTTATCCTCGTTTCTCATCATTTTGGACCATGGGCTATAGCCCATATCGTACAGCATACTATAGCACGCCGTTTTTCATCATTTTTGAGGATTTAAAAAAAATGAACAAATGAAAAAAAACGATGGGTTAAAGCCATAGAATACTCTAAGGTTAAAGCCCATGTTTTTTGAAATTTTGAAAAAAAAAGTTATCCTTGTTTCTTATCATTTTGGACCATGGGCTATAGCCCATATACTACGGCATACTACAGCACGCCGTTTTTCATCATTTGTGAGGAATTGAAAAAAATGTAAAAATGAAAAAAACGATGGGTTATCGTACGGCATACTATAGCACGCCGTTTTTCATAATTTTTGAGGATTTGAAAAAAATGAAATAATGAAAAAAACGATGGGTTACTTATAGCCCATGTTTTTTGAAATTTTGAAAAAAAAAGTTATCCTCGTTGTCATCATTTTGGACCATGGGCTATAGCCCATATCGTACGGCATACTATAGCACGCCGTTTTCATCATTTTTGAGGATTTGAAAAAAATGAACAAATGAAAAAAACGATGGGTTAAAGCCCATGTTTTTTGAAATTTTGGAAAAAAAAGTTATCCTCGTTTCTCATCATTTGGACCATGGGCTATAACCCATATCGTACGGCATACTATAGCACGCCGTTTTTCGTCATTTTTGAGGATTTGAAAAAAATGAAATAATGAAAAAAACGATGTGTTATAGCCCATGTTTTTTGAAATTTTGAAAAAAAAAGTTATCCTTGTTTCTTATCATTTTGGACCATGGGCTATAGCCCATATACTACGGCATACTATAGCAAGCCGTTTTTCATCATGTTTGAGGATTTGAAAAAAATTAACAAATGAAAAAAACGATGGGTTAAAGCCCATGTTTTTTGAAATTTTGAAAAAAAAAGTTATCCTCGTTTCTCATCATTTTGGACCATGGGCTATAGCCCATATCGTACGGCATACTATAGCACGCCGTTTTTCATCATTTTTGAGGATTTTAAAAAAATGAAAAAAAACGATGGGTTATAGCCCATGTTTTTTAAATTTTTGAAAAGAAAGTTATCCTCGTTTCTCATCATTTTGGACCATGGGCTATAGCCCATATCGTACGGCATACTATAGCACGCCGTTTTTCATCATTTTTGAGGATTTGAAAAAAATGAAAAAATGAAAAAAAAACGATGGGTTATAGCCCATCGTTTTTAGAATTTTTGAAAATGTATCCTTTTTTTTCATCATTTTAGACCATGGGCACACATCCTTATAATAATTCAGCCAATGTCTGAATGTCTGAATGAATGAATGTCACTGACAGCGCTTTATCTCAACATTGGCTGCACCAATCACTCCCACTTTTCACACAGGCATGGACCATAATTATATGGAGGTCCATGCCCTTTTTTCGATTTGACACATTAATGATTTATAATGAATTTATTAGTGGATTAAAAAATGCAAAAATGGGTATTGTACTGTCAATATGACATGAATATGAATGCAAAGTAGCGGTCCATGTGTGGACAGGCTACCTGTCGCCGTTGTGCATGGTGAGATGTAAGCAAACCGTGTAGTTTATCAGGAGAAGACTACCAAAGGATGCAACATTTGATAGTGAATTAAAAACGCACCGGGCGCAGTACCCCCCCACGGCCACAAGAGGGGGGCAAATATCTCACAACGGGTAAGGGCTAGTGGTCTAAAATGATGAAAAAAAGGATACATTTTCAAAAATTCATAAACGATGGGCTATAATCCATCGTTTTTTTCTTTTTTTCAAATGAGCTGAATAATAAAAAGTGTGAATGGAGTTTCTACGTGAATGTGATTTTTGAGTGCCTATAAAGCTGCCATTGAGCCCCATGTTAAAAGTTTCAAATTTGAAAGCACTATATTTCTAAAACTATGACACATTTCAAAGATTCCTTTTCAGGCAAACATGTCCACCCTAAGATGACCCTAAGTAGGCTAGAATGGGGTTGGTAGGTTTAAGTATGTAGGACTATAGTAGCATGCCAAAGTTTGTGCTATTGCCATAGAGAATGCATTGGGCGTTTAAGTTAAATAACTCAGAAACTACAAAACATTTCAAAGTAAAAACTTCCAGCATGTGTCTCCACAGTAAGCTGAATAATAAAAAGTGTGAATGGAGTTTCTAGGTGAATGGGATTTTTGAGTGCCTATAAAGCTGCCATTGAGCCCCATGTTAAATGTCTCAAATTTGAAAGCACTATATTTCTAAAACTATGACACAATTTAAAGATTCCTTTTCAGGCAAACATGTCCACCCTAAGATGACCCTAAGTAGGCTAGAATGGGGTTGGTAGGACTCAAAAGTTATGAGTATGCCGTACGATATGGTTATAGCCCATGGTCCAAAATGATGAGAAACAAGGATAACTTATTTTTTCAAAATTAAAAAAACATGGGCTATAACGCATCGTTTTTTTCATTTTTTCATTTTTTTCAAATCCTCAAAAATGATGAAAAACGGCGTGCTATAGTATGCCGTACGATATGGGCTATAGCCCATGGTCCAAAATGATGAGAAACGAGGATAACTTTTTTTTTCAAAATTAAAAAAAACATGGGCTATAACCCATCGTTTTTTTTCATTTTTTCATTTTTTTCAAATCCTCAAAAATGATGGAAAACGGCGCGCTATAGTATGCCGTACGATATGGGCTATAGCCCATGGTCCAAAATGATGAGAAACAAGGATAACTTTTTTTTTTCAAAATTAAAAAAAACATGGGCTATAAGTTATAATTATAACCCATCGTTTTTTTCATTTTTTTATTTTTTCCAAATCCTCAAAAATGATGAAAACGGAGTGCTATAGTATGCCGTACGATATGGGCTATAGCCCATGGTCCAAAATGATGAAAAACGAGGATTAAAGAAAAATTCAAAAAACGATGGGTTATAGCCCATCTTTTTTTCATTTTTTTTCAAATCCTCAAAAATGATGAAAAACTGAGTGCTATAGTATGCCGTACGATATGGGCTATATAGCCCATGGTCCAAAATGATGAAAAACGAGGATAATGTTTTTTTTCAAAAATTCAAAAAACGATGGGCTATAACCCATGGTTTTTTTTTTTTCATTTTTTTTTTTTTTTTAAATCCTCAAAAATGATGAAAAACTATAGTATGCTGTACGATATGGGCTATAGCCCATGTTTCAAAAAACATGGGCTAAAAATGATGAAAAACGAGGAGGATTAAAAAGAATTCAAAAATTCTGTGAGTGTCTAACAATGAAGTACTGTATAATGTTACTTGACATGCCATACAATTATGCCATATTATAAATAGATTATAGTGCATTAGTTTTTATAATGTATTATAGGCATGGGCTTCATAGAAAGTGTTAACAGATTTCTCTCTGAATTTTGACAGCCTAGTCTTTGCCTTAAAGCTTTATTTTTATGAAACAGGAAATAAAGACAATATCTAGTTAATGAATAATGTTTAAATTAATAGTTGATTTAAATATAAACATGATTTATTTAAAAATATAGTCTGACATTATTAAATTATCATTTCCGAAACAGACGTTCTCTCTAACGCGTATGGTGTATGAGAATGGGTGTTGCGGAGGATGAGAAACTTAAACGCCCAATGCATTCTCTATGGCAATAGCACAAACTTTGGCCTGCTACTAGTCCTACATAGTTAAACCTACCAACCACATTCTAGCCTACTTAGGTTCATCTTACGGTGGACACGTTTGCCTGAAAAGGAATCTTTGAAATGTTTCATAGTTTGAGAAATATCTTTCAAATTTGAGACATTTATAGGCTTCACTTTCACCTAGAAACTCCATTCACACTTTTAATTGATTTAAAACTTTATTTCAGACACAATGGGTCCATATACAAACAGGGAAAAACATGACAGTAAATACAAAACAACAACACAGAGATAGCCTATGTATCAGGCTATTTTCACTCCAGGCAGTCCTTGTCAATTAAAAACATATAAACATTGCCTCCAGTGTTTCCAGAAACATGAGGAGAAGACTGTGAAAGGTGGGTACATTACTGGTCACAAACATTTCACTTGCACTGGTCCATCTTGGGAGTCTCAGGAATATTCGAAAAGCATCATTATATGCCACCTGAAGTGAGACAATTATTCAGCTTACTTTGGAGACACAACTTTGGAGACAAGAACTTTTTACTTTGAAATGTTTTGTATTTTCTGTGGCAATAGCACAAACTTTGGAATGCTACTAGTCCTACATATTTACACCTAGAAACCCCATTCAAACCTATTTAGGTTCATCTTACGGTGGACATGTTTGCCTGAAAAGGAATCTTTGAAATGTTTAATAGTTTTAGAAATATAGTGCTTTCAAATTTGAGACATTTATAGGCAGATATATAGTGGCATTTCAAAAAATCACTTTCACCTAGAAACTCCATTCACACTTTGTAAAATTCAGCTTACTGTGGAGACACATGCTGGAACTTTTTACTTTGAAATGTTTTGTAGTTTCTGAGTTATTTAACCTAAACGCCCAATGCATTCTCTATGGCAATAATAATAATAATAAACTTTATTTGTATAGCACCTTTCATACATAAATGTAGCTCAAAGTGCTTCACAGGGCAAAAATAGAATACAATAAAAGATAAGTAGTTAAAATGATAAAACAATGGCAAAGAACAAAATTGAATATAAGAACATAAAATAAATAAAAACAAATAAAAACACCACATGCAGCAAATCAGTCAGGGCAGGGTAGGAACGTGCATATTAAAACTCAATTAAAAGCAATGTTGTAGAAGTGGGTCTTGAGCTGAGCTTTAAAAATGTCTACAGAGGCTCATAGAGTTATTATACAATAGAGAAGACACCCAGAGGAAATCCTGAAGCGCAATGGACATAGTGGCCGAAGAAGGTATTGCAGTTTGGTAAGGTTTTGTCCTCAAACACATGAACGCGCACTAGGCTCCGCCCACTCCAGCAAGTTTCAGCCAGCTCTCTGAGCTCTGCCCCAGAGCGGAGCGCTGAGAGGCCGACCGCATTAAAACCAGGAAATGTCGCATCAGGACTTTTGCTCATTACTTATTATTCTGTGTATATAAAATATAGATAATTTGTCTAATCTCTAGTTACATCAATATTGTTCTTGTAAAATAGTTGGTTTGTGACCAAGTATTAAGATTATAAAGATCGCTTATGTCATTTTGACTGCCAGGGACTTCCCATTCACTTACCATAGGCTTTTTCTGTAGAACTCCCGAGTCCGAATAAAAAAAAAATAAAAAAAATAGCAGCTGTACATGAAATGTTAATGTTCATTTAGCATCAACATGATTATTTACCGATATAAATACATGGTTTGATAACCTACAAGTAGGCGAAAGTCATTTTCTGCCAGGCGTATGTCTCTCCATCTACCCCGTCTTCAAGCCTCCATCCCTGGGCAGAGGTTGAATGATTGACTGGTGGTCGTGGAGCTCTGTGCAGTGCCGTCTCTTTACAGTCTAAAATCAATGGTTAAATTATTCCATAACACTGAAAATGATCAATTTTCCAATTAAAATCAAATTATGGTTAAGTGTGTAAATTACATTTATTCTGTTTGGACAAAGTGCAGTTAAGAAAAGGTGGAGATCAAGGAAGAATTTCTCTATGTCACATGTGAAGTGTAAAACTGGGAATTTCACCCAAGGAATCCATGATGAAGTGCTAAGATAACCACAATAATAACCCAGATTCGTATTGATGTGCTTACCGAGATAATCAAAATGCTTTCATTTTAAACCAACCTCTGAATTAAAACATTGGGTTCTGCAAAAGTCACAGATCAAATTGCAATGATTTTTAAAATAATCTATTATTCACACTGGATAAACAACAGTGGGACTGGAATACTGTACATCCAGTTTTGAGACATATTTCCTATGCACATATATGAACCTGAATGGCATAGAATAGCCTACGCAGCATTTATTCTGCATATCAGATATTGGAATATGTTCATATTGTCTAAAGAACCAAAAACAATATCTGTCTGGTCAAGCAGTAGATCATGTACGATTTGGTATTTTTGTTAGTAATATGTCTAAAAAGTCATTGCTCATAGTGGTGCGCAAATTGGCATGACAAGTGTCAAAGTGCTCTTTTTTAAACTATATTGACATTCTTTTTCAATTACAATTTTACAATTGTGACAATATTGTCACACTTTAAATATTATTTTGTTATATAAATATATAGTTTGTATTACATTTGTTGGTTGTCTGATACATATTTAATATTTATTATATTTGCATTCATAGTGCTACAAGTGCTATGAAAAAGAACCCATCATTTATTGTATTTTGGCATTTTATTAGAGATCTGTAGCATTATTATTTAATAGTTTAGAGTGGTGCTGTGACCTTGCATTTGCCATGCAGGCTTAAAGTGTTCTTCAGAGCTAAAATTGTTCTACATTGTCATTGGTAAAGTGTATTTGTAAAATGTATGTAGCCTATATTTTCACTTTCTTCTAAATGTGAATTAGCAAAAGTATAAAGTCCCTTTAAAAGCAAATATTCAACTGCAGCACTGCACCACACAATAACACAAGTTGGAATGAACTTCAGTTTATTGCATTAATATTATATTATATGGTGTGTAAACAGCTCATAGAGGTGTATAAAAATAACGAATTTAAAGAATCAGATACATCCATGTTCTTAATCTATTCAAAATGCTAATATGATAAAAACAGCTATGGTTTTATATTTCCTTTCCGAAAACACTGGGGGGGCAGACGATCCTATACCATCTATGATACCTGACGCTGACCCGATCCAAAAAGCTTTCTACCCAATACCGCCCCCAGCTGGCAGTGTCAGGTTAAGACGAGTCTGCTGCCAACATAGCGATGCGCGTTCACCACGAGTAGCACGCACACGCACACACGCACGATGCTAGTTCATGTGTCGGTCGTCGCGCGTTCATGTGTTTGAGGACAAAAATCCAGAATGCACAGGGCTCCTAAACCGGAAGGAGGAGTGGATTCGCCTCATGCGCTTCTGAGCAACTCAATGCAAGTGGACGGGAGGAGAACTTGGGTGCCGTCTCTATTCATATATACTCTAAGCAGAGGCTGCCTGACGAAGGTACAGTGGGAGCTTGTTCCATGCCGACGGCCCGTAGAAGCAAAAAGCTGCTTCCCCGTATTTTTTAGTTGCCACAATAGCACAAACTTTGGCATGTCCTACATACTTAAACCTACCAACCCCATTCTAGCCTACTTAGGTTCATCTTACGGTGGACAGGAATCTTTGAAATGTTTCTATATGTCTAGGTATACTTTAATATTTATTCTGCACCAGGCGAGATGATTCAGATTGTATTATGTATATACTTTATTCTGTGCCCTGTATCTGTGACCTTTGCTGTGGTGCTCTCTCAAAACCCTTTAGAGATCCGCCCCGTCCGCACCTCCTCGTACACCCACATCATCATACTGGTGGTATTCTGTCTCTTCAGCACCTCCTCCTACACCCACATCATCATACTGGTGGTATTCTGTCTCTTCAGCACCTCCTCCTACACCCACATCATCATACTGGTGGTACTCTGTCTCTTCAGCACCTCCTCCTACACCCACATCATCATACTGGTGGTATTCTGTCTCTTCAGCACCTCCTCCTACACCCACATCATCATACTGGTGGTATTCTGTCTCTTCAGCACCTCCTCCTACACCCACATCATCATACTGGTGGTGTTCTGTCTCTTCAGCACCTCCTCCTACACCCACACCATCATACTGGAGGTGTTGTGTCTCCTCACTGGGTGCAGCTTCATCACCTCCTTGTGGACCTGGCTCTTCATACTGGTGGTAATCTGGCTCCTCACTCAGTCCGGCTTCAACATCGGAACGAGCAAGTTCGTTATAATAAACTACCTCAACGCTCTCCCGTCTGACATCATAATAAACAACGCCGATGTCCCGCGCTCCCGCTCGACGCCTTCTGATGACCTGGAGAAATACAGCAGTGCCCCGGCTTTAATCAACCGGCTCTCTTAAATGAAAAATGTCTGACTAAAACGGCTGCATCTGCATCGCAGTGTTATGTTGAATGAAGTAGTATAATTACCTTCCAGAGACGATAGAGGACAGCGATTATCAGGATGGAGAGCAGCAGCACCATGACTGTACATTTGAGAACGATAGATGTCAGATGAGAAGTTGTGAGGGATGTCAGATGAGATGAAGTTGTGAGGGATGTCAGATGAGATGAAGTTGTGAGGGATGTCAGATGAGAAGCTGTGAGGGGAATATGTTAGATATGTTAGAACATCAAACATCATGCAAAAGAACAGCGTAAAGATTGCTTTGCTTGAGTTTCACATTGTGACTCGAAAAGACCACATTTCATGTTACCTGTGACGGTGATAGAGAGGACCTTGCTCTTAGAGGAGAAGTTGTGAGAGAAAACGTGGATGTGATAAACACAGATGTAACTTCCCTGGTGGGTGTGGTTTGCTGCAGGAAACAGGAATGTCTGGGTATGGCTCTGAGTTTCGCTGCATCCAGAGATGTTGTGTGTTGCATTCAGTGGTGTTGTGTGTTGTGTTGAATTCAGTGGTGTTGTGTGTTGTGTTGTATCCAGTGATGCTGTGTGCTGTGTTATGTCTAGTGGTGTTGTGTGCTGTGTTGTATCCAGTGGTGTTGTATCCAGTGGTGTTGTGTGCTGTGTTGTATCCAGTGGTGTTGTGTGCTGTGTTGTATCCAGTGGTGTTGTGTGCTGTGTTGTATCCAGTGATGTGTTGGATGCAGTGACGTTGTGTGTTGTGTTGGATACAGAGTGATTGTCCGCTGGCTGGGTGTAGTTGCGCGTGGTGTTGGATCCAGTGAAGGTGAGGTGGAAGAAGCCTCCTGGGTATTGTAGCCGGATGGAGCATCTGATGCTGAAGCTGGAACCCTCCATCACCTGCAGCCCCTGCTGATGGCTTTCAGAAATGGAGTGTACTAAGGTACGCACTGATGTTGTGTGTTGTGTTGGATCCAGTGATGTGTGTTGTGTTGTATCCAGAGATGTTGTGTGTTGTGTTGTATCCAGTGGTGTTGTGTGTTGTGTTGTATCAAGTGGTGTTGTGTGTTGTGTTGTATCCAGTGGTGTTGTGTGTTGTGTTGTATCCAGTGGTGTTGTGTGTTGTGTTGTATCCAGTGGTGTTGTGTGTTGTGTTGTATCCAGTGGTGTTGTGTGTTGTGTTGTATCAAGTGGTGTTGTGTGTTGTGTTGTATCCAGTGATGTTGTGTGTTGTGTTGTATCCAGTGGTGTTGTGTTGGTGGAGCAGCTGATCACATGCAGCTCCTGCTGCTGGCTTTCAGAAAGGGAGCGTACAAAGGTGATGATTGGCTTAAACAGCAGATCTGGAACAAGACAGAGGTGATTGGCTGAAATTGGTAATACAGGTAGATTTGACTGTATGACCAGTTTAATTATAAGATATTGTACTGACAGATAGATGACATAATGTAAAAGTGTCATTGTTGAAGTCATTGTTTTACCTGAACAGATAATCTCCAGTCTGGCAGTGGAATTGCCAGACCTCTTTGTTCCACACTCCCTCAGTGAAGACTCAGAACCAACACAGGAAGCTGAAATCCACCATACAGGTTCATGTGTAGAAGCAGAAGTCCTTTCTCTTGATACAGCAGAGCCACACTCCAGCTGTCGACACACTACAGATGATGACTTCAGGTTCCAGTCAGACCGACCATCCACTGGTCTCCACTCTCCCTGGTGTTTCATCTCCAGTATTCCAATACACTTACTCGTTCCCCTCACCAACCTGACATCGTCAGACTCTGTACAGAGACCAGAGAATAAACAGTAAAGTTTAATATTTATTTATCATGAAATATTAATCCAAAGTTCCAAACCAAAAGTTTATCTTGTCTTTTACCTGAGCAGGTGAGTCCAACAGACTTGTAAGGTGAGCTTGTGTTTCTAGTTGAGTCTGAAGTTCCACAGTCCAGGAGAACAGACTCGTGGCCTTTACACTGGAACTCTTTGGTCCACATTGAAACATTGGCTTCTCCATAGAGCGCCCCCTGGAGGACTGAAGGAACCTCACACCCAAGCTCCCTACAGACCACCTCTGCAGCCTCCTGGTCAAAGTCACCTTCACACACTGAGACCCAAGACTCATCAGACTTCACCTCAACTCTGCCTGAACACAAAGTAGTCCCATTCACCAACCTCACAGAGTCTGGAGAGAGAGAGAGAGAGAGAGAGAGAGAGAGAGAGAGAGAGAGAGAGAGAGAGAGAGAGAGAGAGAGAGAGAGAGAGAGATTTCAAGTCACTGATGATAAAGGCATAATAAAACAAGATAGACTAAAGTAATAACAAGCCCAGAGACATTATGTGCAAGATTAATGTTACATAGCATAATAGTATAGTAAGGCATAATGCCCTATCAGAACATTCCACACGTGTTATTTTCACAGACAGCAAGTAATGGCTCTGAATGGTTGAATTAATCAGGGCCAGTGTTTCCTGTGGCTTGGTCAGACATTACTGTAGTTGAAGTAGTTTGTTACCTGAACAGTTCACCTCCAGTACGTACAAGGAAGTGGAAGACATCTTATCTCCACAGTCACTCAGAGAGGACTCAGGCCCAACACAGTGAGGTGTAATCCTCCATGCAGGTTGATGTGTAACACCAGAACTCCTCTCTGTTGAAACGGCAGAGCCACAGCCAAGGTGTCGACACACTACAGATGAGGACTGCAGGTTCCAGTAAGACCAACCGTCCACTGGCCTCCACTCTCTCTGATGTTTAATCTCCAGTAAACCAGCACAGATACTGGTTCCTCCCACCAACCTGACATCATCAGACTCTGTAGAGACAAGAGAGTAAACGCAATAAACAAACAAACAAACAGACAGACAAACAAATAAATAAATCACACCCATGTGAAGTGAGGGACACTCTTATCATCATACATCATAATACGTCCTCAAGGCTAATCCTCAAGGCTAATCACTTGTGGCGTCCTCACTTCACACGAAAGGGCTCTCTTATCATCATGCACCATCACACATCACATTCTGTGCTTAGCCAATCAAATCATCACAAATGTAATTCTGGCCAATCACTTTTGGCGTCTTCACTTTTCTGCCCTCACTTTTATCTTCAATATGTACTTTGCTCAGCCAATCAAATCATCACTATGGGGTGATCAGCCAATCAATCATCAGCCAATGTTTGTGTTCACACAGACCCACAGAGCTGGGCATCAAAAATAAAATCACACCCCAGTGTGAAGTGAGCGGTGCCGTTGATGACTTGATCTGCTGCACCCACTATCAAGTACATGAAGGGGAGGGGGACGACATGTTATTACTCTCATTAAAACATGCTTTTACCTGAGCAGGTTAGTTCAACAGACTTGTCCGATGAGCAGTTGTTTCTGGATGAGTTTGAGGCTCTACAGTCCAGGAGAGCAGACTCAGTGCCTTCACACTGGAACTCTTTGGCCCACATTGGAGCCTTGACTTCTCCATAGAGCGCCCCCTTGAGGGCCGAAGAAGCTCCGCAACCAAGCTCCCTACAGACCACCTCTGCATCCTGCTGGTCAAAGTCACCTTCACACACTGAGGCCCACGACTGGTTAGACTTCACCTCAACTCTGCCTGAACACACACTAGGACCATCCACCAACCTCACAGACTCTGGAGGGAGAGAGAGAGAGAGAGAGAGAGAGAGAGAGAGAGAGAGAGAGAGAGAGAGATTATACAATTATGTTAGTGATCTACAAGAGAATGTAAGAATGCATTATGGATGCAAATTGAATCTAATCACATCAGAGGAAAGTCAACCTTGTTTTACTGAGAACCTAAACAGATAACAGTGTTGTACCCATTCGTAAATAAAGTAATTAATATGGAACTATCAATAAATCAAAACACAAATCATCATCATCATCATCATCATCACGAGATCTTCCCCAGTAGCTCATGACACTAAAGGCCATTTCTAGTCACTACACAGTACATAGGCATGCACACACGCATAAACACACGTGCACACACAAGCACGAAGACACTTACGCTTGCACGCACGCACGCACGCGCGCATCCATACACAGAGAAAATGAGAGACTGTAAGGACTGCTGTCATTGTGTTACCTGAACAGTTCACAGTGGGTTTGCCTGTAATCAAACCTTTCCGCGTGACATGATTCTCCATTATGACACAGTCGCTCAGTGAAGACTCAGACCCAACACAGTAAGGTGTAATCCTCCATACAGGTTGTCCTGTGAAACCAGAAGTCCTCTCTGTTGAAACGGCAGAGCCACAGCCAAGGTGTCGACACACTACAGAGGAGGACTTCAGGTTCCAGTGAACCCCACCGTCCACTGGTCTCCACTCTCCCTGGTGTTTCATTTCCAGTAAACCAGAACACGTACTGGTTCCTCCCACCAACCTGACATCTTCAACCACTGTAAAGAGACAAAGTGAGTAAACATTTAAACAGTATCACTTTATAATAAACATGAAAGATTACACTTGTGTGAAGCGAGGGGCGCTTTTATCATCACTTTTCTGTCCTCACTTTTAGCCTCAATTATGTGGCGCACACACAGACACAGAACTATACTAGCCTATACTCACACACAGCCTATACTCACACACACACACAGACAGAACTACTAGCCTATACTACAACGTACAATCCTATAGCTAGCGCCCCTCTTTACCTGAGCAGGTGAGTCCAATGGTCTTGTCAGGCAAACAGGTGCTTCTGGTTGAGTTTGAGGCTCTACAGTCCAGGAGAGCAGACTCCGTGCCTTCACACTGGAACTCTTTGGCCCACATGGGAGTGTTCACTTCTCCATAGAGCGCCCCCTTGAGGGCCGAAGAAGCTCCGCAACCAAGCTCCCTACAGACCACCTCTGCATCCTGCTGGTCAAAGTCACCTTCACACACTGAGGCCCACGACTCATTAGACTTTACCTCCACTCGGCCTGAACACACACTAGGACCATCCACCAACCTCACAGACTCTGGAGGGAGAGAGAGAGAGGGGTGGGGTGGGGGGGGGAGTCAGTATTTAGAAGAAAGTTGTATTATATCTTGAGCGTGGAATTATTATACTTTCAATAATGGTGGGCTCACGACTAGAGCCCACAATTATTATTATTATTTAAATCACACTTGTGTGAAGCGCCTCACATCCTTAAACAAACATTGCACTCCAACAAACAGTCTATTTGGCTGCCACATGACATCATGAGTGGTGCGGTTTTATTGTTGTGTTCACGTCATTAAAACTCATTGCCTGCATAGAACGAGTTAGACAAGATTTTAGTTTTATATTGCATTCAACTTAGTCTCTGTGCTGTACGGCCAACGGCCACTTATAGGACTCTAAACAGTCTCGCTCCGCCTGCTTTAACACATCCCTTGTCAGGTATTGATTAATTCTTCCCTAACTGCCTGCATTCTTCAGTGAAACCCTTCTTTTGAAGGTTACACTGGAACTAACGTATACAAGTACAAGCAGTGAAATGTCTCCTAGTATCTTTTAGGCACTACACGGTTCCCTCTACACTTGTTTCTGCATTTGTGTGATTCTTTAACTTGTTGACTACAGTTCATGCTAGCTCCGTTTGGAACCTCTATATCTACGCTGCTACGCTTTAGCTCCCAGATGAGGTTTCCGACAAAAGCTATCCCTGCGCTGGTAGAAATGGAGTCTAGCTGTGTATAGAGCCCGTCAACAAGTAGTGGAATAAACCCCTTCCGCAGTATTTATTTCAAAAAGTAAAGGTATCAGAACCAATATACAGTTGATAAACTTAACATAGGCACCTAACATTTTAACTGAGGCATCAAACAACCAAAGCGGTTGTTTGTCAGCCAGTACGATTTGTTTCCCCGGTTTTCCCAATGCAATCTTCTGATACCTTTACTTTTTTAAATCAATCCTGCAAAAGGGGTTTATTCCACTACTTGTCGACGGGCTCAACCCATTTCTACCAGCGCAGGGATAGCTTTTGTTGGAACCTCATCTCTGAGCTAAAGCGTAGCAGCGTAGATATAGAGGTTCAAAACGGAGCTAAGTTCATGCTTGCTTTGCGTATTCCGATCACACATGTAAATTGCTCTGTATGGTGTAACTGTTGATGATAACACAACTTTTACATTGTTGATGCATAATGCTGTTTATTCCTTTTACCTGAACAGTTGAGCTTCAGTGTAAGAGTGGAATCATAGGACTTTACTGGTCCACACTCCATCAGTGAAGACTCAGAGCCAACACAGGAAGATGGAATCACCCATCCTGGTTGACGTGTAGAACTAGAAGCAAATTCTGTTGATAGAGCAGATCCACAATCCAACTGTCTACACACTACAGATGATGACATCCTGTTCCAGTCAAACCAAGCCAACACTGGTCTCCACTCTCCCTGGTGTTTCATCTGCAGTATGCCAGTGCATTTACTGGTTCCTCCCACCAACCTGACATCTTCGGACTCTGTACAGAGAGCAATAAGCAGTCAAAAAGGATTACATTCATTGCAATACCATGGATAATACAATATAAAAACCAGTTTCAATTTTGTTCACCTGTTGAGTTGTGAGTTGGTTTTGGTTGGAGAGCTGAGGAGAAAAATAATGAATGAATTAGTTTCACTCTAACGTTACTCTGGAAATGAAGTCTGTCTTGTCTAATGCATTCTGCGTTATTATTATTCTGATAAAGCATTCATCAGTGTTTTTTAGAATACATAGAAGGATTCATTGTAATCAGTGTAAACAGTGATAATACAGGTAATGGTTCAGTCTCTACTCACGGCAGTCAGCGTGTTCGTCCTCACAGTCACATCTCCACGACAATGGAATGCACGTGTCTTTCTGACAAACAAACTGAAGGGGGAGACAGAGGGTCAGGTCCATAATAATCAGTAATGTGTATATCAAAGACATGTAACCCATTTAGGACTTAGGACCATGCAGATTCTACTAAATGTCTTCTAAATCATGACAGTTGTCTATAAAACCTATATGTTTCTATGTCAGTGATTCTCAAACTATAAAACCTATGTTTCTATGTCAGTGATTCTCAAACTATAAAACCTATGTTTCTATGTCAGTGGTTCTCAAACTATAAAACCTGTTTCTGATTCTCAAACTATAAAACCTATGTTTCTATGTCAGTGATTCTCAAACTATAAAACCTATGTTTCTATGTCAGTGGTTCTCAAACTATAAAACCTGTTTCTGATTCTCAAACTATAAAAACTATCTATCTATGTCAGTGATTCTCAAACTAAGTAACTAAATATTATAAAACGTTTGCCCTGAAAGAATATACATTCAAAGATTTGCCCCACATTTTCACAATATTTGACAAATAGCACGGCACTCTGAGCTTGTAGATCTGCTATTTGTCAATGGCTAAAGTATATGCTTGAAACAACAAAAGGGGTTCCTGTCCTTAATGGATAAAGTCAGACAGAGTAACACAAGTGAAGCTGAGGTGAATCACCTGGCTGGCAGTGCAGTTGGACATGCACTGCTTGTTGTCAGCTGACCAGGAGGAGTCGGTGGGACAGGAACACTTGTAGCCTCCTCCAGGTGAGAGCAGACACAGGTGACTGCAGCCTCCATTGTTGGTCTGACATGGATGACCAGACACTGCAGGGTGGAGAAAACATGCAACACATGTAAGGAAAATGAGAACACACACCTATATGTTACAACAGTGCTTTATAAACCTGTTGCAACCAAGAGACATGCCGATGTGTGTAAGTAAAAGAATAATAAGAAACACCTGTATTCATAATGAAAACAGCTGTTCTACAAGTCTACAACACATCCCGCCGCGATGCATTGTGAAATTGTACATCTGCTGTTGTCACATTTTAAATGTATTTTTTATTTTCCTTTTTTAAATTTTCCTTTTATTTATGTATTAACCCATTTTGGGCGGGAACCCCTTTTAGTGTTTTAAGCATTATGTTATACTTTAGCTATTGAAAAATAGCACATACAAGCTCATAGCGCGAACGTGCTACGAGCTTGTAGGTCTGCTATTTATTTATTTTTATCGTGAAAATGTGCCTCAAATCTTTGAATATATATTCTTTCAGAGCGGACGTTTTTAACTCAAATCTTTGCTTCGGGGGGGGGGGTCCCTGGAACAACATATTTTCAGATGGGGGTCGTGGCATATGTAATTCTGGGGTCCTTGAGATGAAATATGGAGTACCACTGGGGCACTGGCACAGAAACATGAGGTATTTCAGAAAACTGTCAAAACTGTGTGTGTGTGTGTGTGTGTGTGTGTGTGTGTGTGTGTGTGTGTGTGTGTGTGTGTGTGTGTGTGTGTGTGTGTGTGTGTGTGTTGGGGGGGGGGGGGTCATTTAATATATCATAATATGTCATATAATGCAACAATAAGCTTGCCTATAATGGCATTATCACAATAGGACCACCAGGTTGTAGGGTTACAACACTTTTCAAAACATATCAGTTAATACAACAATACAGAAGAAATAAAAGTCATGAAACATAATGAAGAGTAATAATGAGTGTTACAGCGGGTGTTACAGACCCTCAGGTTGTCTAGAGGGGTGGTAGATGTGGATGTCAAATGGAAGGTTCAGCTTGCTGATGATTCTGGTCTTGTCGATACCATGAGTCTTGTTGACTCTGTAGATGGACCTGGTCGTCGAGTCTGTCCAATAGATGTGATCCTCAAACACAGTAATAGTCCTGATGCTGTCCAGCTGGCTCACAACTACAGACACACAGAACCCCAAATACAAAGAGGCAGACTGTTATAAAATGCAGGGATAAAGTAGTACAAATACTGCTTTAACATACAATAGAGTATAACAAAGTGAACAATGTTTTCTGTGTGTGCGCGCACGCGCGTGCAAGCAAGCGTGTGTGCATGCGCGTGCCTGTGTGTGTGTGTGTGTGTGTGTGTGTGTGTGTGTGTGTGTGTGTGTGTGTGTGCATGTGTTGTACACCTGTCTTTCTGTTGGTTCCATCCAGGTTGGCAAACTCAATGCGTGTCTCATCGTTGGTCCAGTAGACGTGATCATTGATGTAGTCTAACGTCAGGCCGTAGGGCTTGGAGATCTTCTCCTTCACGATGACTGTCCTGGTGGTGCCGTCCATCCCCATCCTCCCTATGTTGTTCTTCATATAGTCTGTCCAGTACAAGTATCTGTCAGGGAGACACCGTGTCAGGGTCAGGGTTGTGCGACTGTGGGTGCGCGTGTGCGTGTGCGTGTGTGTGTGTGTGTGTGTGTGTGTGTGTGTGTGCGCGTGCGTGCGTATCTGTATTTATTTAACATATGTTTTTGGAAAGTATACTATTAAATATGTCAGTATATGTCTTTGCATATTTATTGTCATAATCTGTCCTGTGCAATTTTTGATTACGAAGCCTTAAAAGCAATCTGAAACTAGACAACCTCGTAGAGGTCGCAATTTTAAAAAATTGCAGAGTGTGGTTGCCGCAGTGGCTTACATATATATACGTACCCCTCCCACTGATATTGCCAGCCTGTTACAGTTTCAAGTCACACCTTAGATTGTGTGTAAGTAATTCGGAGGGGATTTAACCCCCGAAATTCTGGTTTTTCCGACAAACGGTTACATTTATCGCGTTTGCGGCGCCCCCTATGGATGAAAATGGAATTGCTTTTGGAACTCGGTTGAACGAACCACCCCGGATATGTGATTCAAATTTTGGATGGATTGGACATTCCGTTCGTGATTTATGGCATTTTTCGTGATATAGGCCCCTCCTACTGACTTCGGAAGACGATTACGGCCGAACGATACGCACTACCGAAAATCTGCAGTTGGTGTTTTAATCGGATGGGTCCAGAGATCACGTGTACAGATTTTTGTGAGATTTGGACAAAATCTGTAGGAGGAAAAGCAAAAAGTGTGTTTTGGACAAAATTCAAAATGGCGGAAAGTCCATCATGGCGGACCCAAGGAATCCAGGGAAAAAATAATTTTGATTTTACGACCTACGGTTCAAGAGTTATGAGCCAAAAGGTAAAGTGGGCTGTTATAGCGCCACCATGAGGCCGACCTAAAAAATTATAATTTGAATTAATTTTAGTGATAATTAGGAAATATTCCTCCAAGTTTTGTAACTATAATGCTTACAGTCGCAGAGGAAAAAATACTTGAATGTGATTTTTTGCATTTTTCCATTGAAGTCAATGGGATAATTTAATTCACTAATAAATTCATATCAATTAAACTATACAACATTTCTCTTAGCAAAGTACACGCACACGATTCCCGATTTTTCCGGTCAATTTGACATATGGCTCAAGTGTGTACAGTCAAAACTGAGGGAGGAGTAGTGCGTCAAAATAAAGACTAGTGGAATAAACTATGGAATAAAAAAAACTAGAAAGGCAGTTCCTGTAGAAACTGCGTGGGCTCGCATAAATTGCAATGTATAAAGTTTTTGCCGTGTCAAGTTTGAAACTCGGGGACCGGAGTAATAGTGTTCCCATTGGTGGTCTAAATCCATAATCAATATTTCGGGACTGTAGCATATTGTAAACAAAAGTAGAAAATGTATTAAAGCTGAAGTAAAAGTTAAAAAAAAGTATGAACATTTGGAAAAACTATAGTTTAAGCATAAATAACTGCATAAAGCGGAATAAAGTATGTGGAAGCTGTAGAAGTGTTTTTAAGAGTTTTTCTTTAAATTAAAAAAAAAAAATCTTTATTAAAAAAATTCAAGTTTTTTATTTTAAGTAAAAAAAAAAAAAAAGAGGTTAAAGTTTTTTTTTTTTTAAGTTTTCATTTTTTTCAAAAAATTACTTTTTTTTCAAAAAATTACTTTTTTTTCAAAATAATACTTTTTTTTCAAAATAATACTTTTTTTTCAAAATAATACTTTTTTTTGGAAAAAATACTTTTTTTTGGAAAAAATACTTTTTTTTGGAAAAAATACTTTTTTTGGAAAAAATACTTTTTTTGGAAAAAATACTTTTTTTTGGAAAAAATACTTTTTTTCATTTTTTTGCGTGCGTGCGTGCGTGCGTGCACTTGCGAGAGCTGTGTAAAGGCCAGCCAATAGGAAGACAGGGTGTGTGTGTGCGTGTGTGCGTGCGTGCGTGTGTGCGTGCGTGCGTGCTCTTGCGAGAGCTGTGTAAAGGCCAGCCAATTGCACAAATAGCAGACCTACAAGCTCACAAGGTATCGCAGAGCAACTCATTGAGATCTTGTAACTTTAATGTCAGCCCTGTAATTAAGCCCTTATATGTCTCAGCTGTGGAAGTAAAAGACTTCCAAGTTCTATGCCAGTACTATGACTGGGAGATTACAATGGTTCTGAAGGGGGGAAAACTATGCCCCGAACAAATTGCTCTATCGCAAAAAGTAAAAGTCGAATGCAAATATTTTTTTCGCTGTGAGTGGCCTGAGATATTGAGGTACACCATGTGCGATTGTGGTGTTGGTACGATTGAAAATGTGGTTATAAGAGCGAGTTAAGAATTGTCAGCGCGATAATTTCCTCGTAAGAATTATACAATGGAGGTCAATGAGCAGATTGACTGTTTTTGTGTCACTTAAAAGGCCGTAGTTCACATTCTGTATGTCTCTGTGCTTTGGTGGTCACATTGTGTGAAAGAGGACATGTGTGGCTACAAAATGACAAAAGAACATGCGTGTAAAATGAATACTTTGGCCGGGACGACAATTTGTTTGGTAAATTTTCAAGGAAAGAATTTCAGTCTCCACACTCTAGTCAAAGAAGGCCCGCACTCTAAAATGGCACTAATTACGCGAAACGGCCTGCGATTGAACTGCGATTTCGGAAAAACCGTTTAACGTATTCGAATACGGTTTGAACCACGAAGAAGTCCAGAGTCGTGTGAGCGTTCTAAAGTTTAAATCACGTTTCTACGACAAAGTATGCCAGAGTAATGAGGCTGCAAAAGTGAGCTTGATTTAGAGATAAATCCCATACATTGTCAATGGGAGGGAAAAACTATGAATAAAGTTAAATATTTTAAAAAGTATAAACTTTTTCAAAACAACTTTTTCACCAATGAAAGTTCAAAGATAGATGAACATTATAAAGTTTGAATGAAGTTTCAAAGTGAAAGTATGACGGAGTAATAAGAGCTCAAAAAAGTTAACTGTGAAAAATGGGACCTTTCTTCCATCGACTCTCATTATAAAGGATGTTAAAAAAAAGTTAAAAAGTTAAAAAGTATAAAAAGTATAAAACTTTGTAAAAATAAAAATACAAGCCACAATCACTTCAAAGAGCTGAACAGTTTGAAGTTTGAACTAAATTTCTAGCATAAAGTATGTGGAAGTAGTAGTGTGTCAAAAAAACGGGTGGAATAAATAAAGAATAAATATAGGCTGGCAATAACTATTGTGTGCTCGCTGTAGCGAGCCCACAACTAGAAAGGCAGTTCCTGTAGAAACTGCGTGGGCTCGCATAAATTGCAATGTATAAAGTTTTTGCCGTGTCAAGTTTGAAACTCGGGGACCGGAGTAATAGTGTTCCCATTGGTGGTCTAAATCCATAATCAAAATTTCGGGACTGTAGCATATTGTAAACAAAAGTAGAAAATGTATTAAAGCTGAAGTAAAAGTTTTAAAAAGTATGAACATTTGGAAAAACTATAGTTTAAGCATAAATAACTGCATAAAGCGGAATAAAGTATGTGGAAGTTGTAGAAGTGTTTTTAAAAGTTTTTCTTTAAAGGTAAAAAAAAAAAAACTTTATTAAAAAAAATTCAAGTTTATTCTTTTTAAGTAAAAAAAAAAAAAAGTTGAAGTTTTTTCTTAATAAGTAATTTTTTTTAAGTTTTCAATTTTTTCATTTTTTTCAATGTTTTATTTTTTTTCAATTTTTTTAAACTTTTTCATTTTATTCAATTTTTTTTCAATTTTTAATTAAAAAAAAAAAAAAAAAAAAAAAGTTATAATTTCTTTTGCGTGCGTGCGTGCGTGCGTGCGTGTGTGCGTACGTGCGTGCGTGCGTGCACTTGCGAGAGCTGTGTAAAGGCCAGCCAATAGGAAGACAGGGTGTGTGTGTGCGTGTGAAGACAGGGTGTGTGTGTGCGTGCGTGCTCTTGCGAGAGCTGTGTAAAGGCCAGCCAATAGGAAGACAGGGTGTGTGTGTGCGTGCGTGCGAAGACAGGGTGTGTGTGTGTGTGTGTGTGCGTGCGTGCGTGCGTGCGTGCGTGCGTGCGTGCATGCGCTTGCGAGAGCTGTGTAAAGGCCAGCCAATAGGAAGACAGGGTGTGTGTGTGCGTGCGTGCGTGCGAAGACAGGGTGTGTGTGTGCGTGCGTGCGTGCACTTGCATGTGTCTAGCCTAATTGCACAAATAGCAGACCTACAAGCTCACAAGGTATCACAGAGCAACTCATTGAGATCTTGTAACTTTAATGTCAAGCCCTGTAATTAAGCCCTTATATGTCTCAGCTGTGGAAGTAAAAAGAGTTCTACTACTTGCCAGCACTATGACTGGGAGATTACAATGGTTCTGAATGGGGGGAAACTATGCCCCGAACAAATTGCTCTATCGCAAAAAGTAAAAGTCGATGCAAATATTTTTTTCGCTGTGAGTGGCCTGAGATATTGAGGTACACCATGTGCGATTGTGGTGTTGGTACGATTGAAAATGTGGTTATAAGAGCGAGTTAAGAATTGTCAGCGCGATAATTTCCTGCAAAGAGCTGAACAGTTGCAAAGAGCTGAACAGTTTGAAGTTTGAACTAAATTTCTAGCATAAAGTATGTGGAAGTAGTAGGGTGCCAAAAAAAAGCGGCGGAATAAAGAATAACTAGAAAGGCAGTTCCTGTAGAAACTGCGTGGGCTCGCATAAATTGCAATGTATAAAGTTTTTGCCGTGTCAAGTTTGAAACTCGGGGCCCGGAGTAATAGTGTTCCCATTGGTGGTCTAAATCCATAATCAAAATTTCGGGACTGTAGCATATTGTAAACAAAAGTAGAAAATGTATTAAAGCTGAAGTAAAAGTTTAAAAAAGTATGAACATTTGGAAAAACTATAGTTTAAGCATAAATAACTGCATAAAGCGGAATAAAGTATGTGGAAGTTGTAGAAGTGTTTTTAAAAGTTTTTCTTTAAAGGTAAAAAAAAAAAAAAACTTTATTAAAATAAATTCAAGTTTATTCTTAACAAGTAAAAAAAAAAGTTGAAGTTTTTTCTTAATAAGTATTTTTTTTTAAAGTTTTACAATTTTTTCAATTTTTTTCAATGTTTCATTTTTTTCATTTTTTTCAATTTTATTCATTTTTTTCAATTTTTTTCAATTTTTTTCAATTAAAAAAAAAAAAAAAAAAAATCTAAAAAAAAAAAAATTTTTTTGCGTGCGTGTGTGCGTGCGTGCGCTTGCGAGAGCTGTGTAAAGGCCAGCCAATAGGAAGACAGGGTGTGTGTGTGCGTGTGTGCGTGCGTGCTCTTGCGAGAGCTGTGTAAAGGCCAGCCAATAGGAAGACAGGGTGTGTGTGTGCGTGCGTGCGTGCAAAGACAGGGTGTGTGTGTGTGTGCGTGCCTGCGTGCGCGCGCTTGCGAGAGCTGTGTAAAGGCCAGCCAATAGGAAGACAGGGTGTGTGTGTGTGTGTGTGCGTGCGTGCGTGCGAAGACAGGGTGTGTGTGTGTGTGCGTGCGTGCGTGCGTGCGTGCGTGCGTGCACTTGCATGTGTCTAGCCTAATTGCACAAATAGCAGACCTACAAGCTCACAAGGTATCGCAGAGCAACTCATTGAGATCTTGTAACTTTAATGTCAGCCCTGCAATTAAGCCCTTATATGTCTCAGCTGTGGAAGTAAAAGACTTCCAAGTTCTATGCCAGTACTATGACTGGGAGATTACAATGGCCGTGAATGGGGGGAAACTATGCCCCGAACAAATTGCTCTATCGCAAAAAGTAAAAGTCGAATGCAAATATTTTTTTCGCTGTGAGTGGCCTGAGATATTGACGTACACCATGTGCGATTGTGGTGTTGGTACGATTGAAAATGTGGTTATAAGAGCGAGTTAAGAATTGTCAGCGCGATAATTTCCTCGTAAGAATTATACAATGGAGGTCAATGAGCAGATTGACTGTTTTTGTGTCACTTAAAAGGCCGTAGTTCACATTCTGTATGTCTCTGTGCTTTGGTGGTCACATTGTGTGAAAGAGGACATGTGTGGCTACAAAATGACAAAAGAACATGCGTGTAAAATGAATACTTTGGCCGGGACGACAATTTGTTTGGTAAATTTTCAAGGAAAGAATTTCAGTTTCCACACTCTACTCGAAGAGGCCCCGCACTCTAAGATGGCACTAATTAGCCGAAACGGCCTGCGATTGAACTGCGATTTCGGAAAAACCGTTCAACGTATTCGAATACGGTTTGAACCGTCCAGAGTCCAGAGTCGTGTGAGCGTTCTAAAGTTTAAATCACGTTTCTACGACAAAGTATGCCAGAGTAATGAGGCTGCAAAAGTGAGCTTGATTTAGAGATAAATCCCATACATTGTCAATGGCAGGAAAAAACTATAAATAAAGTTAAATATTTTAAAAAGTATAAACTTTTTCAAAACAACTTTTTCACCAATGAAAGTTCAAAGATAGATGAACATTATAAAGTTTGAATGAAGTTTCAAAGTGAAAGTATGACGGAGTAATAAGAGCTCAAAAAAGTTAACTGTGAAAAATGGGACCTTTCTTCCATCCACTCTCATTATAAAGGATGTTAAAAAAAGTTAAAAAGTTAAAAAGTATAAAAAGTATAAAACTTTGTAAAAATAAAAATACAAGCATAAATCACTTCAAAGAGCTGAACAGTTTGAAGTTTGAACTAAATTTCTAGCATAAAGTATGTGGAAGTAGTTAGGTGCCGAAAAAAAGGGTGGAATAAATAAATATAGGCTGGCAATAACTAGTGTGTGCTCGCTGTAGCGAGCCCACAACTAGAAAGGCAGTTCCTGTAGAAACTGCGTGGGCTCGCATAAATTGCAATGTATAAAGTTTTTGCCGTGTCAAGTTTGAAACTCGGGGACCGGAGTAATAGTGTTCCCATTGGTGGTCTAAATCCATAATCAATATTTCGGGACTGTAGCATATTGTAAACAAAAGTAGAAAATGTATTAAAGCTGAAGTAAAAGTAAAAAAAAAGTATGAACATTTGGAAAAACTAGTTTAAGCATAAATAACTGCATAAAGCGGAATAAAGTATGTGGAAGCTGTAGAAGTGTTTTTAAAAGTTTTTCTTTAAATGTAAAAAAAATAATCTTTATTAAAAAAATTCAAGTTTTTTCTTTTCAAGTTAAAAAAAAAAGGTTAAAGTTTTTTTTTTTTAAGTTTTCATTTTTTTCAAAAAATTTCATTTTTTTCAAAAAATTTCATTTTTTTCAAAAAAAAACTTTTTTTTCAAAAAAATACTTCTTTTTCAAAAAAATACTTCTTTTTCAAAAAAATACTTTCTTTTCAAAAAAATACTTTCTTTTCAATAAAATACTTTTTTTTCAAAAAAATACTTTTTTTCAAAAAATTACTTAATTTTTTTTTTTTTGCGTGCGTGCGTGCGTGCGTGCGTGCGTGCGTGCGTGCGTGCGTGCGTGCGCTTGCGAGAGCTGTGTAAAGGCCAGCCAATAGGAAGACAGGGTGTGTGTGTGCGTGTGTGCGTGCTCTTGCGAGAGCTGTGTAAAGGCCAGCCAATTGCACAAATAGCAGACCTACAAGCTCACAAGGTATCGCAGAGCAACTCATTGAGATCTTGTAACTTTAATGTCAGCCCTGTAATTAAGCCCTTATATGTCTCAGCTGTGGACGTAAAAGACTTCCAAGTTCTATGCCAGTACTATGACTGGGAGATTATAATGGCCGTGAATGGGGGGAAACTATGCCCCGAACAAATTGCTCTATCGCAAAAAGTAAAAGTCGAATGCAAATATTTTTTTCGCTGTGAGTGGCCTGAGATATTGAGGTACACCATGTGCGATTGTGGTGTTGGTACGATTGAAAATGTGGTTATAAGAGCGAGTTAAGAATTGTCAGCGCGATAATTTCCTCGTAAGAATTATACAATGGAGGTCAATGAGCAGATTGACTGTTTTTGTGTCACTTAAAAGGCCGTAGTTCACATTCTGTATGTCTCTGTGCTTTGGTGGTCACATTGTGTGAAAGAGGACATGTGTGGCTACAAAATGACAAAAGAACATGCGTGTAAAAAGAATACTTTGGCCGGGACGACAATTTGTTTGGTAAATTTTCAAGGAAAGAATTTCAGTTTCCACACTCTAGTCAAAGAGGCCCCGCACTCTAAGATGGCACTAATTAGCCGAAACGGCCTGCGATTGAACTGCGATTTCGGAAAAACCGTTCAACGTATTCGAATACGGTTTGAACCGTCCAGAGTCCAGAGTCGTGTGAGCGTTCTAAAGTTTAAATCACGTTTCTACGACAAAGTATGCCAGAGTAATGAGGCTGCAAAAGTGAGGTTGATTTAGAGATAAATCCCATTCATTGTCTATGGGAGGCAAAAACTATAAATAAAGTTAAATATTTTAAAAAGTATAAACTTTTTCAAAACAACTTTTTCACCAATGAAAGTTCAAAGATAGATGAACATTATAAAGTTTGAATGAAGTTTCAAAGTGAAAGTATGACGGAGTAATAAGAGCTCAAAAAAGTTAACTGTGAAAAATGGGACCTTTCTTCCATCGACTCTCATTATAAAGGATGTAAAAAAAAGTTTAAAAGTTAAAAAGTATAAAAAGTATAAAACTTTGTAAAAATAAAAATACAAGCCACAATCACTTCAAAGAGCTGAACAGTTTGAAGTTTGAACTAAATTTCTAGCATAAAGTATGTGGAAGTAGTAGTGTGTCAAAAAAAAGGGTGGAATAAATAAATATAGGCTGGCAATAACTAGTGTGTGCTCGCTGTAGCGAGCCCACAAATATAGGTTGGCAATAACTAGTGTGTGCTCGCTGTAGCGAGCCCACAAATATAGGCTGGCAATAACTAGTGTGTGCTCGCTGTAGCGAGCCCACAAATAAAGTGTTACAATTACAAGAGTCTGGTTGCCCTGTTGGGCAACCACACTAATTAAAATCGATTAATATGTTTTAATGTTCAATGTCAAAAACACAATTCAATTGTTGATAGCAATTATTTGTGTGACAATTATCCAACTTAAAAGTGTAAATGTGACAGCCCTATTCACAGGATGGTTGATGAATTCAGTGTGTGGTTCATGATGTCACCACAGTGTTCTTACCCGTAGCGTACATCCACAGCTATGGAGGATGGCTCGTCCAGGTCAGTGTTGAGCAGGACTGTTGGGTATGACCCGTTTAGTTTGGACACCCCTATGGTGTGATGTACCATGTCAGTCCAGTATAGGTTTCCTCCTATCCAATCAACAGCCAGACCCCATGGTGTGATGGTCGAGGTGTCGTGAATGACCTGTTAATGAACCATACATGCACTCTGAATATACTCACCACGACTTCATTCTTATATTATGATAGTTAGAGTTTGGACTGCATGGGGTACGTGCGTGCGTGTGTACACTAACTCAGTGGTTCTCAATATCAAGAATAACATATTACAGTACATATTATATTACATATTAAACCCTGACTTCCTGCAAAAAAAAAGTACAACAAAACAATCTGTTTAGCCAGCTCCTTTAAAACTGAATCAAACTGAGTCAAACTGAATAATATAAAACAAAAATAGTCTCATCTTTTTCTGCTGCATATTCCACATTGTGTACAGTAGATATCTATATGAAATACAGCAGTTAAATCTCTCTTGACCTTTTAAACTAAATGTTTTCAATGAGCTATTTTTTACATATTACATATGTTTTTGGTTAAGTAATGCCTTACAGTAGCCTACTCGTTATTGGGTTAAATAATAATATTACAGTAATATACAACAAGTAACTCGTTACTGCCCAACTGGCTATTATAAGTACACTGAGTACTAGTATAAATACAACAAGTATCCTTCATTCATCCTCATAGTTGTCGTTGTCACACTGACCTGGACGTCACTGCCGTTGATGTTCATGACACTGATCATGCTGTGATAGGGAGGGTAGGTCCGTTCTGTCACATCTATCCAGTAGATCTTCTGCTGCTGATAGTCAAAGTCCAGAGACACTGCACTCTTCAAGTCCTGTCACACCACAGCAGTTGTGTTAGTCTCAGACTGGAATACATTCCAGCATATCAAAAGCAGTGCGTGTAGAATATTGTATAGGATTACATAGGAGGATGTGTTGTTAATTATGTCCAATGGTTTTCACCTGTTTGAGCTTTGAGCTGGAGCCGTCCAAGCTGATTCTCATCAGGTTGTCATGGTTGGCTAAAATGAGGAAGGGCTCCACCTCTGGATAAAGTGAGACATTACACTTGAGTTGGTTTACTTTTAGAAATACACCAATCTGAGAACCCCATCGTCAAATATTATTAACTGGGGACCCCCAAAATGAATCATATTTGAAATGGGGACCCCAAAAATGAATCATATTTGAACTGGGGACCCCTAAAATGAATCATATTTGAACTGGAGACCCCCAAAATGAATCATATTTGAACTGGGGACCCCCAAAATGAATCATATTTGAACTGGGGACCCCCAAAATGAATCATATTTGAACTGGGGACCCCCAAAATGAATCATATTTGAACTGGAGACCCCAAAAATGAATCATATTTGAACTGCAGACCCCCAAAATGAATCATATTTGAACTGCAGACCCCCCAAATTAATCATATTTGAACTGCAGACCCCCAAAATGAATCATATTTGAACTGGGGACCTCCCACCCCACACACACACACACACACGCACGCACGCACGCACGCACGCGCGCGCGCGCGCGCGCACGCACGCACACACACACACACACACACACACACACACACACACACACACACACACACACACACACACTCTCTTACCTGTGGTGTCATGTGAAGGTGTAGCATGGAGAGCTGAGGAGGAACATAACAAAGTAAATGAGCTTCAGTGGAACAACAGCATGGTTGGTTGTATCGGGTCCACGTCAATATGCCGACGGTCCATTGGTCCGATCGACAACCTACATCAAACCCTCACCCTAACCCTAACCTCCCCCGGGGCAGACACCTAAACCTAACCACCCACCCTCTCCCGACCCCCAGCGCACCTCGGACAAATGCTCCTTCGGAGCAATGGTCCGTCGGATCATAGGGTGCTTCCCGGTTGTATCTGAGGTTTATCTGTTGAAATAATTAATACACGTAAAAGATATCCTTTGGTTCTCCTCTTCACTGCTATTTATTTGCCCCAGGATGGGAATCATGAGTAACTACGATTTCTATCAGAGCTCACATGAAATGAAAATAGCCGGTGTTATGATCTGATCGCCCATGGCTGTGTACTTGTACGTGAATACACAATGTACTAGATATGTATTGTGTACTGCCTGAACTGTAGCATACTTTATAGTTATAGCTACTGGAGACATACCAAAGGAATAATTCAACTGGATTGTCACACACCACCCAGCCTGCACACACACTACCGGTCTGCCAGAACCAGACGAGGCTCCAATTAGAGTTTACAACAGCCGGCAAGCAATATTCTGTTGTAAATTAACTGGTTGGCTCGCATTTTAGTCTAGTATTCCTCTACACTATCGTATACTTGCCAGCCCATTGTGAACCCGGACATGTTGCATGAGTACACCAACGTTTTATGTTAGATGTGTTGAGTATGGGCCCCCAGCATGTAGACACTGATGTTAGATGTGTTGAGTATTGGCCCCCAGCATGTAGAAACAGTTTTATGTTAGATGTGTTGAGTATGGGCCACCAGTATGTAGAAACACATGTTAGATGTGTTGAGTATTGGCCCCCAGCATGTAGAAACTGTCTTATGTTAGATGTGTTGAGTATGGGCCCCCAGCATGTAGAAACCAGACCCGAAGAGTTCTGATGATCCTCATGGGGGCTACCCGCAGCCCCGCCTCCCCGCAGCCCCCCCGCAGCGGTGGAAAAAAAGAAGTTGATGTTTTCACTGGTACTTTGGGAAGTTTGGGTAGGCTACAGAATTGCGTTGGGGGGGGACTGTCGCGGCCGAGCGGAGCGAGGCCGCCGCCGCGGATTTATTTATTTCCCAAATGGTCTAAAATGAGTTATTTAGCATACTTTTACCAATGAATTAGCCTATACACAGACAACGACTGATTAGCCTATTTTGGACGATATGGGTCTTTTCTCGAGTCAGTGTGGAGGCTACTGTACAGTGTAGTCTCACTATAGTCTGTGTAGATTACCCGGCGGTGTTGCTGCTCCTCCCGGGAGTCGCGGATCATGGCTCTTCACAGACGGCACAGAGACAGCAGCCACTCCGCTGAACGTGTCGTGTCAGTGTTGCTGCAGTGGTGTGAACTGTGAACCGTGCGGTGGCGGTGCTGAGTTCTGACAGCCGAGTCACAGCTTCTTCTTCTGAATTACTTTATCTTTGCCTTGGAAAATACATTTTGCGTTTTGTTGTTTCCCAAAACAAACCAGCGCGCGCTACTGTTTGCTACAAAGCGACTGGAAGCGGACGAGGTTTACAGACATACCAATAGTAGCCAATCATATGCTGATTAGGCCAGTTGCTGTATAGCCTACCTACCCGATCACCAGGGAGCAGCAACAACACACACACAGTACACACACAATAGCCTTCTATATAATGCTGCGCACATATATTATATATATTTAAAAAAATACCCAGCATAATGTTTGGGAAGGCTAAGCCTTTACACACCCGCCGCCTATGGGCACTGTACTGTAGGCATATATAATACCTGGCTAGGTGAAAACAAAAGAAACCCGATTAGCATTTGAGCACTTTTAACACCTCTGAACAGCTGGCGGAGAGGTTCACATTTTCGGAATTTCAGAGCATGTGTAAATAGTTTGCGACTGTGACGATGTTGAGTATGGGCCCCCAGTATGTAGAAACAGTTTTATGTTAGATGTGTTGAGTATGGGCCCCCAGCATGTAGACACTGTTTTATGTTAGATGTGTTGAGTATGGGCCCCCAGCATGTAGACACTGTTTTATGTTAGATGTGTTGAGTATTGGCCCCCAGCATGTAGAAACTGTTTTATGTTAGATGTGTTGAGTATGGGCCCCCAGCATCTAGAAACTGATGTTAGATGTGTTGAGTATGGGCCCCCAGCATGTAGAAACAGTTTTATGTTAGATGTGTTGAGTATGGGCCCCCAGCATGTAGAAACTGTTTTATGTTAGATGTGTTGAGTATGGGCCCTCAGCATGTATAGAAACTGTTTTATGTTAGATGTGTTGAGTATGGGCCCCCAGCATGTAGAAACTGCCGGATGCTAACTTGCATATGTTGAGCAATTTTCATAATTTGCATAACATGTGACCATACCATTAACAACCTATAGAAGGCAAAATGTCATCATGTTTTAAAGTTTATGTAGATGTGATGTGTCAAACTAGGGGGTTTTCATGATGCTGAATCCATTCAAAGCATACAAAAAGAAAATAAGTAAATGGTGCAACTCCGAGTGGGGGTGTGGGGGGGGGGGGGGCAGACCCACAGGAACGCACCCAGGGTGCCGGCCCGATTCTGGCGAGCCGCCCCGCGTCCGAAACGGTTGAGAAATGACCGCTGAGTTACCGTGTGGGGGTCCCTCTACTTACCCCCTACTGTACTGTACTGTACTGTACTGTACTGTACTGTACTGTACTGTACTGTACTGTACTGTACTGTACTGGCACCATAAATACAGTTAATATGTGTGTGTGTGTGATAGGTTGCGCACAGGTGGTGAAAAACATCATCATAGACTGTAAAAAATATGGACAAAGCGTTCCCCGGGTCTAACATGAACGTAAATTGAAGCCTGTCAGTCCTTGCAATGGAAGTCGCCATCTTTCTAGATCCGTTTTGGCCCAGCTGGCCATTGGCTGGCCCAGACAACGAGGCGGGACTTCCCCCCTTCTTCTCCGTTGGTTTTTATTTTGACTCGAGTGGGAGGGGAATCCCTATCATAGACTGTAACGGTAGCCACGCCCCTCAGAACATACGCGACTTTATGGTCATTTTTTAAATTAATGGGACCATAATTTTCCAAAAAGAATATTATGACATTAGAAATGAGACTTTAAACTAGTGACTGGAAGAAGAAAGTATTCATGACCATGTTTATTAAGGTAATACAGTCTAGGTGAAGTTGGGCC
Source organism: Protomyctophum bolini (assembly GCF_963924005.1). Classification (NCBI taxonomy): domain Eukaryota; kingdom Metazoa; phylum Chordata; class Actinopteri; order Myctophiformes; family Myctophidae; genus Protomyctophum; species Protomyctophum bolini. The sequence goes on along the minus strand of NC_137874.1, from coordinate 4,717,461 downwards.
CAAATACATGGACTTCTATGGGGTTATGGGTTTTTCTGGGTCCAATGACAGCGCCACAACAGGCCATTATATGAACTTTCATTTCCTTAGTGGCTTCACAAAATATCTGTCTGACTGACCCCCTGGCTCAGATGCACCCAGCCAGCCAGCCACACACATAGCTCCGTAAGGGAGCGGTTGCACCACTCAAAAACTTGGGCTAAAAACGTCGGAGGCGGACCAGAACATAATAAAAGTATATAAAAAAATATATATATATATACAGTATGTTGTTTTTATATCTGTTTAACATAATTGTGAATAATGAATCAATGGACTGATGAACTCATTCTAATAATTTGTATAGGCTATTTATTTATTCTCGTAATTATAAACCCACGTCCTCACAGACATGGAACACATCTCATTTGTAAGCATAACTTATACAACGGCGTCAGTGATACAGATCTACAATCTCACATGTTGCTGATCAACTCGCATCGAACAACACTGTTACAACTCGTTGCGCTAAAAACAGCCATATCCACTTTTCACGGTGACACCCCCCCCACACACACACGTGAGGCGCCCCACACACAAAAACAACAGTATAGCTTAATTGCACCACACACCAACCCTCCCCCAGGACCCCCCCCCCCCTCCCTCTGCCCAATGTATACCAACCCCCCCCCCCTCCCCCTCCGCCACAAGCCTCACAGCCTGTGTGTGTTGATAGCCGTACAGACCACTGTGGAGAAATGGATTGATTCAATAATGATGTTCAATAGATGAGCGATCACAGCCACACCCAGCCTATAGCCTATCCTGGCTCAACAGCTACATGATTGACAGTTACAGTTGGAACCAAAATGGGCCCTTACGGATCAGTACCTCTGAGGAATACTGGAGAACTCGGGTCGCCGACTGTTCTTCATCTTTGCCGAGATTTCTTCCCCTTTCGCCGACTCTTCGTCACTTTCCGGTCCGAGTTCTGTCTGAGAACTCGGACGGAAAGTGACGAAGAGTCGCCGAAACGGGAAGAAATCTCGGCGCTGGAGCGCGCATCTAGCTACTGCATGATGATCATGCACGCTGATCAGACAGCAGATCAATAAAAGCATGCAAAAGCATGGACCGCTACTTTGCATTCATATTCATGTCATATTTACAGTACTACGGCCTTCACAGTGTGTGTGTGTGTGTGTGTGTGTGCCAGGAGGCGGTGTGTGTGTGTGTGGGTGTGCGCGCGCGCACAAAGTGACCTCACAATCTCCGATCATCTTAATATATTTATATACGCTCCAAAAAGCGTTCATATTTTGCGGGACAGACGGATGAGGAGCAGAAATGAAGCGCCAGCATATCGATCCATTTATCACCACGGAGAGCGCCCTGGATGAGGAGATACGAGTCATTCATGGGAGTCAATGACAAGCTAATAGTTGCACAGAGCATTAGCATACGGCAAGCGAAAAGCGAAATGCCAAAAAAACAAATAGGAATCATTCTGAATATTCTTATCTCGCCCCGTGTCGTTTGGACGTCGCTAGGACGTAGCAGTATTATGTTTAATCACAACAACGTCACGTTTACTTTAGCTTAGCTCCTCAGTGTTAGCGTCTTCTGCATTGTTAGCGTTGCTATTCAGATGTAATTCAGTCAGGAAGTAGACAGCTATTTTTCTGGTTTGGGTTTGTTTTGGTTATCGTCGTTAGCACAGTAGCTAACATTCAGAAACTTGCAGCTGCTGAAAGTGCCCCGAAACGTGGAGAATAAGCGTTGCTATTCAGATGTAATTCAGTCAGGAAGTAGACAGCTATTTTTCTGGTTTGGGTTTGTTTTGGTTATCGTCGTTAGCACAGTAGCTAACATTCAGAAACTTGCAGCTGCAGCTGCTGAAAGTGCCCCGAAACGTGGAGAATATTCGGCAGAATCTTAAGAAGATTCGCCGCGCGACGACTCTTCTTCAGATTCTGCCGAATATTCTCCACGGTTTGCCGACTTGTCTTGAGAAGTCGGCAAAAAGGGTAAATCCGCCGAGTGTTCTTGTTACCCCTCTGAGAGTGTACAAATGGAACCAAACCGGTCCATTTGGTTGCATGTGTACTGTACGCTCTCAGAGTTATGGGCCGGGGTCCCTGAAATAAAAACCTTTGAAACCTCAACTCACACACTGTAGAGCAGGGGGTCCTTGAGGGAGTTCCAGGAGGTCCCCAGCTAAATGATAGTTTGGAACCATGTGGACCCTTATGGGTCTGTAACTCAGAGAGTGTCATGTCAAGGAATACACTATTGCATGTACTGTATGTACACACGCGTGCGGGCACACATACGCACGCACGCACGCACACATACACACACGCACAATGGTGCGTTCACACGATGGTGCGTTCACACGACGGTGCGTTCACACGATGGTGCGTTCACACGATGGTGCGTTCACACGATGGTGGGTTCACACGATGGTGCGTTCACACGATGGCAGATGAAACGATGCAAAGACTGTTGATTTGGAGCAGCTGAGCTACATGCATGTTGCTGGATCCATTGACAATGAATGGATATGCATCATTCAATCTGCCCCGTGTGAACGCAGCATAACCCTGACCGCCCGTGGAAGCCACGTAGTCTGAATGGCGGTGCGTCAGAATGCCACTCTGTCCCCGGGAATGAGGATCTATGGAATCTCACATTGCTGACAAGTAATAGTTTGTCGTCATTTAGTCACAGACACCTTCACCACCAACAAACTACTACAATTATCCTTCCAACTCAACGGACTGTGGAACACTCCTAACAATTTGCACAATAACAAGAAAATGACATTTGGGCTGCAGAGCTCCCTGTGAGAGCCAACAGTGACTACAGAGCTCACATGTATTTGATGTCATCCTAGATTGAACACTCACTGATGAAGACAATGAGCAAGAGGAAGATTCCACAAGAGGGAATCAATGGCAGACATGATGTCATCCTAACAAATGTATGACCTCTGACCCCAGTCCATAGCAGAGGTCACCCTGTGTGTCTCACCCAGTGGTGGAAAAAGTACTCAATGTTTTACTGAAATATAGAAATAAGTAAAAGTCCGGAAATCAAAATGTACTCGAGTAAAATTTAAACTTTTCAAAACAATCTTTTGAAAATAGCAGATCTAAAAGCTCACAATGTGTCGCATCGTGTGTATGTGTGTATGTATGTGTGTGTGTGTGTGCGTGCGTGCGACGTGCGTGCGTCTGACATGCGTGCGTGCGTGCGTGCGACGTGCGACGTGCGTGCGTGCGTGCGTGCGTGCGTGTGGACACATGGTCATTTTTCAGTCTTTACTCACGACAATCTGCAGGTTCGTCTGACCGGTCCCCACAGTCATCTACTGTGTCACATTTCCATGACAATGGAATGCACTTGTAGTTCTTACAAACAAACTGATGGGGGAGACAGAGGATTCTGTTTAGAATCAGTAAACAAATAATGTACACAAAACACAAAATACATTATTATAATTTATTACCAAACAATATCCAACTTTTCTTTTCAAGTGAGAGTCAACACAATTTGAGAAGAATCTGAATGTTCACAGTTATTGAGGAGGACCAATATAAAATATCATTGTGTTTCTGTTAGAGGAGTTACTGTACTCTGTGGAACAAAGTATGGCAGGAATGAGTTCAAACAAATGTTTAAAATGTACATATTAAATAGAATAGCTTGGTACGGGAGTTGTAGGTTTTGTTTTGGTGCATCATTCTGACTGTATTGTGTTGTTTGCAATACATTGCTTTCAATGTGAGTCACTGAGTGTGTAAACACTGGGACGGATGTAGTTTGAGAACACAAACATAATGGAACATGGAACATAATTTACTGAAAACTAAATGAAATGAAAATGAAGTAATGTTTCAAATGCAGACATGAGACATGAATTCAGACAGAGTAACACAAGTGAAGCTGAGGTGAATCACCTGGCTGGCAGTGCAGTTGGACATGCACTGCTTGTCGGTGGGACAGCAACACTTGTAGCCTCCTCCAGGTGAGAGCAGACACAGGTGACTGCAGCCTCCATTGTTGGTCTGACAGGGATGACCAGACACTGCAGGGTGGAGAAAACATGCAACACATGTAAGGAATATGAGAACACACACCTATATGTTACAACAGTGCTTTATAAACCTGTTGCAACCAAGAGACATGCCGATGTGTGTAAGTAAAACAATAATAATAAGGAACACCTGTATTCATAATGAAAACAGCTGTTCTACAAGTTCACAACACATCCCGCCGCGATGCATTGTGAAATTGTACATATGCTGTTCAAATGTATTTCTTATTTTCCTTTTTAAAAATGTCCTTTTATTTATGTATTAACCCATTTTGGGCGGGAACCCCTTTTAGTGTTTTAAGCATTATGTTATACTTTAGCTATTGAAAAATAGCACATCTACAAGCTCATAGCGCGGACGTGCTACGAGCTTGTAGGTCTGCTATTTTTTTTTTTGTGTGTGTGTGTGTGTGTGTGTGTGTGTGTGTGTGTGGGGGGGGGGGGTCATTTAAATATGTCCACATATAATGCAACAATAAGCTTGCCTATAAAATATAATGGCATTATCACAATAGGACCACCAGGTTGTAGGGTTACAACACTTTTCAAAACATATCAATTAATACAACAATACAGAAGAAATAAAAGTCATGAAACATAATGAAGAGTAATAATGAGTGTTACAGCGGGTGGTACAGACCCTCAGGTTGTCTAGAGGGGTGGTAGATGTGGATGTCATATGGACGGTTCAGCTTGCTGATGATTCTGGTCTTGTCGATACCATGAGTCTTGTTGGCTCTGTAGATGGACATGGTCGTCCAGTCTGTCCAATAGATGTGATCCTCAAACACAGTAATAGTCCTGATGCTGTCCAGCTGGCTCACAACTACAGACACACAGAACCCCAAATACAAAGAGGCAGACTGTTATAAAATGCAGGGATAAAGTAGTACAAATACTGCTTTAACATACAATAGAGTATAACAAAGTGAACAATGTTTTCTGTGTGTGTGCGCGCGCGCGTGTGCATGCGAGCGTGCGTGCGCGTGCGTGCGTGCCTGTGTGTGTGTGTGCATGTGTTGTGCACCTGTCTTTCTGTTGGTTCCATCCAGGTTGGCAAACTCAATGTGTGTCCCATCGTTGGTCCAGTAGACGTGATCATCGATGTAGTCTAACGTCAGGCCGCGGGGATTGGAGATCTTCTCCTTCACGATGACTGTCCTGGTGGTGCCGTCCATCCCCATCCTCCCTATGTTGTTCTTCCAGTCTGTCCAGTACAAGTATCTGTCAGGGAGACACCGTGTCAGGGGTGTGCGACTGTGTGTCTGTGTGTGTGTGTGTGTGTGTGTGTGTGTGTGTGTGTGTGTGTGTGTGTGTGTGTGTGTGTGTGTGTGTGTGTGTGTGCGTGCGTGCGTATCTGTATTTATTTAACATATTTTTCTGGAAAGTATACTATTAAATATGTCAGTATATGTCTTTGAATATTTATTGTCATAATCTGTCCTGTGCAATTTTTAATTACGAAGCCTTAAAAGCAATCTGAAATTAAAATCGATTCATATGTTTTAATGTTCAATGGCAAAAACACAATTCAATTGTTGATAGCAATTATTTGTGTGACAATTATCCAACTTAAAAGTGTAAATGTGACAGCCCTATTCACAGGATGGTTGATAAATTCAGTGTGTGGATCATGATGTCACCACGGTGTTCTTACCCGTAGCGTACATCCACAGCTATGGAGTATGGCGTGACCAGGTCAGTGTTGAGCAGGACTGTTGGGTACGACCCGTTTAGTTTGGACACCCCTATGGTGTGATGCTTAAGGTCAGTCCAGTATAGGTTTCCTCCTATCCAATCAACAGCCAGACCCCATGGTGTGATGGTCGAGGTGTCGTGAATGACCTGTTAATGAACCATACATGCACTCTGAATATACTCACCACGACTTCATTCTTATATTATGATAGTTAGAGTTTGGACTGCATGAGGTACGTGCGTGCGTGTGTACACTAACTCAGTGGTTCTCAATATCAAGAATAACATATTACAGTAGCCTACATATTATATTACATATTAAACCCCGACCTCCTGCAAAGAAAAAGTACAACAAAACAATCTGTTTAGCCGCAGCTCCTTTAAAACTGAATCAAACCGAGTCAAACTGAATAATATAAAACAAAAATAGTCTCATCTTTTTCTGCTGCATATTCCACATTGTGTACAGTAGATATCTATATGAAATACAGCAGTTAAATCTCTCTTGACCTTTTAAACTAAATGTTTTCAAAAGGCAGCCAACACAACTGTTTACTCTGAGAAATATGTAATGTGCTATTTTTTACATATAGCGCCTCCCGGACCCCCCCCCCCCCCCCCCCCCCCCGCGTGGCAGGGCAGGGGGTGGGGGGGGCACAGAATATTATGTTGCTTGGGGCCACTAAAGGCCTAGAACCGGCACTGGTACACTGAGTACTAGTATAAATACAACAAGTATCCTTCATTCATCCTCAGTTGTCGTTGTCACACTGACCTGGACGTCACTGCCGTTGATGTTCATGACACTGATCATGCTGTGATAGGAAGGGGAGGTCCATTCTGTCAAATCTATCCAGTAGATCTTCTGCTGCTGATAGTCAAAGTCCAGAGACACTGCAAGCTTCAAGTCCTGTCACACCACAGCAGTTGTGTTAGTCTTAGACTGGAATACATTCCAGCATATCAAAAGCAGTGCGTGTAGAATATTGTATAGGATTACATAGGAGGATGTGTTGTTAATTATGTCCAATGGTTTTCACCTGTTTGAGCTTTGAGCTGGAGCCGTCCAAGCTGATCCTCATCAGGTTGTCATGGTTGGCTAAAATGAGGAAGGGCTCCACCTCTGGATAAAGTGAGACATTACACTTGAGTTGGTTTACTTTTAGAAATACACCAATCTGAGAATCCCATCGTCAAATATTATGAACTGGGGACCCCCAAAATGAATCATATTTGAACTGGGGACCCCTAAAATGAATCATATTTGAACTGGGGACCCCCAAAATGAATAATATTTGAACTGCAGACCCCCAAAATGAATCATTTTTGAACTGCAGACCCCCAAAATGAATCATATTTGAACTACATACCCCCGAAATGAATCATATTTGAACTGCAGACCCCCAAAATGAATCATATTTGAACTGGGGACCCCCAAAATGAATCATATTTGAACTCCCACCCCCACACACACACACACACACACACACACACACACACACACACACACACACACACACACGCAGTCTTACCTGTGGTGTCATGTGACGGTGTAGCATGGAGAGCTGAGGAGGAACATAACAAAGTAATTGAGCTTCAGTGGAACAACAGCATGGTTGGTACGTTGTATCTGAGGTTTATCTGTTGAAATAATTAATACACGTGAAAGATATCCTTTGGTTCTCCTCTTCACTGCTATTTATTTGCCCCAGGATGGGAATCATGAGTAACTGATTTCTATCAGAGCTCACATGAAATGAAAATAGCCGGTGTTATGATCAGATCGCCCATGGCTGTGTACTTGTACGTGAATACACAATGTACTAGATATGTATTGTGTACTGCCTGAACTGTAGCATACTTTATAGTTAGCTACTGGAGACATACCAAAGGAATAATTCAACTGGATTGTCACACACCACCCAGCCTGCACACACACTACCGGTCTGCCAGAACCAGACGAGGCTCCAATTAGAGTTTACAACGGCCGGCAAGCAATATTTTGTTGTAAATTAACTGGTTGGCTCGCATTTTAGTCTAGTACTCCTCTACACTATCGTATACTTGTCAGGCCATTGTGAACCCGGACATGTTGCATGAGTACACCAACGTTTTATGTTAGATGTGTTGAGTATGGGCCCCCAGCATGTAGAAACTGTTTTATGTTAGATGTGTTGAGTATGGGCCCCCAGCATGTAGAAACTGTTTTATGTTAGATGTGTTGAGTATGGGCCCCCAGCATGTAGAAACTGTTTTATGTTAGATGTGTTGAGTATGGGCCCCCAGCATGTAGAAACTGTTTTATGTTAGATGTGTTGAGTTTGGGCCCCCAGCATGTAGAAACTGCCGGATGCTAACTTGCATATGTTGAGCAATTTTCATAATTGGCATAACATGTGACCATACCATTAACAACCTATAGAAGGCAAAATGTCATCATGTTTTAAAGTTTATGTAGATGTGATGTGTCAAACTAGGGGGTTTTCATGATGCTGAATCCATTCAAAGCATACAAAAAGAAAATAAGTGAATTGTGCAACTCCGAGTGGGAGTGTGTGTGTGTGGGGGGGTGCCAGAACCACAGGAACGCACCCAGGGTGCCGGCCCGATTCTGGCGAGCCGCCCCGCGTCCGAAACGGTTGAGAAATGACCGCTGAGTTACCGTGTGAGGGTCCCTCTACTTACCCCCTACTGTACTGTACTGTACTGTACTGTACTGGCACCATATATACAGTTAATATGTGTGTGTGTGTGTGTGTGTGTGTGTGTGTGTGATAGGTTGCGCACAGGTGGGAAAAACAACCATGCTGTTTTCGTGCTCAGATGCACCCAGCCACCCACCCACCCAGCCAGCCAGCCACACACAGCTCCGTAAGGGAGTGGTTGTCCCCCCCTCCCAGTGAGCTGTGGCGTCCCACAAGGAAGCATACTAGGGACTTTACTGTTCCTAATATATGTTAACGACATGAGTCAGCTTGTGACTGCAACTTGTTCCTGTTCGCAGATGACTCAGCACTGCTGGTCTCGGACAGGAACAAACTGCAGGTTGAAAAGACCCTCAGCTCTGAACTCTGTAGAATCTGCACCTGGCTCGCTGATAACAAACTATCCTTACACCTGGGAAAAGGTGTAAGGTACCCATGTACCTGTCTAAATACTTCCTTAATGTAAACGAAGTCCACACCCACAACACCAGAGGGAGTGCAACAAACCATGTACAACCCAGATTCGGCACAAACAAGGGACTAAATTATTTTCGCTCCTATGCCACCAAAATGTGGAACGCCCTACCAACAGTCATTAAGACATGTGAATCCCTTGACTCCTTCAAAACCACTCTCAAAGGGCACCTATAGGGCTGCAATTCGAAACTAGCCTCTGTAAAATCTGAATCCCCCCACCGCCCCCCCCCCCCTTTTCCCCTCACTGTATATGTATCTTTTCCCTTTTTGCTTCCTATATGATGAATTCCTGTTCTGTTTTTTAACTAGAAGTGTCTATTTGTATGTCTCTAAATGTTTTGATGAATTGAACAATGTGGACCCTGTTGTAAACAAGTGTAATGCTTAATTGGGTCGTCCACTCACAGTTAACAGTCTTTGTATTGTATGACTGCAGCTGTAGTTGTTATTTCTGTCATTTCTTTGTTTACTGATAAATTATTTTATTTTGTTAAGAGTCGAGTACCAGATGTTTGTGTTCACGTCATTTCCGGCCATCAGGCCTTATATGGTCATGTGAGTAAGGCTCACTATAGTTCAGAGTTGTCGCTTCCGTGAGAGGGAGGCCGTTTGTTTGTTTGAGAACACGTCGCTTAAAAGGTTTGTTTAATTGTTTTGTGTCAACATTTTGAGTTCTCAGTCTACATTATGAGTTCCATGTTATATTTGTTTATGAGTTTAATTGATCGATTTACCTTTGTTTCAGTTCGACAGTTTATTGATTCTTTTGGGCATTCCATGAACTTTTACATCGCTATGCAGCCAGCGAGGTACATTCATTTGTCAAGCACATTTTCCATATCGTCATGTTTGTATTGTATAGTTGGCGATTTTCTGATCATGTCTTTATTATTTTGTGTGTCACCAGTTTGACGTTGGTCTTTAAGTGAGGAAAGTGCTTAATAAACCACCAGTAAAGAAAAGCAACCTGTCTCGTCTGTGAAGGGAGTGACATATTTAGTTTGTGCTTGAAATGTACTGTAATTCTACAAACTGTTAATTAATATTTCAATCAATCAATCAATCAATGCACCACTCAAAAACACTCATTGGGCTAAAAACGTCTAACCTGACGCTGCCAGATCCAAGAAGCTTGCTACACAAATTTGTTTCACAGCTTATTGGGATCTGGGATCTCGGGAGCAAATTCGACGACAGGGCTGTTCCTTTTTTTCAAGATACTTGGTAGATGATTGGATGGACCGTCTGTCTATCACCGTGTGGGCGTGCAAACACAACCAATCATATTGACGTGTCTATATAGCGTCACATCCGGTTTCGCACATGTCCCGCCCTTAGCTCACGCTGATTGGTTCGAACCACGAGTGGTTCGGCGTTAGCACAACTCCCTGAGATATCCCAGATGGAGGCTGTGTTGGGGAACATGGTTACCCAATACCGCCCCCAGCTGGCAGAGTCAGGTTAAAAAACGTCGGGGGCGGACCAGAACATAATAAAAGTATATTAAAAGAAATATATATATACAGTATGTTTTTATATCTGTTTAACATAATTGTGAATAATGAATCAATGGACTGATGAACTCATTCTAATAATAATAATAATTTGCATAGGCTATTTATTTATTCTCATAATTATAAACCAACGTCCTCACAGACATGGAACACATCTCATTTTTAAGCATAACTTATACAACGGCGTCAGTGATACAGATCTACAATCTCACATGTTGCTGATCAACTCGCATCGAACAACACTGTTACACACACACACACACACACACACACACACACACACACACACACACACACACACACACACACGAGGCGCCCCACACACAAAAACAACAGTATAGCTTAATTGCACCACACACCAACCCTCCCCCCAGGTTCCCCCCTCCCTCTGCCCACTGTAACTCTGAGTGTCATGTCAAGGAATACACTATTGCATGTACTGTATGTACACACGCGTGCGCGCACACACACACACACACACACATGCACGCACGCACACATACACACACACACACACACAGTCACACATGCACATGCAGTCTCACACACACACACACACACACACACACACACACACACACACACACACACACACACACACACGTCAGCCGTGATGGGCAGATTGGTTCAATGTATAGGCTAACTATATTAACCCAAAATATATTCAATCATGAATATATTATATAAATACACATTTTATATGTAAATTAATTAATAGTAAATTATAACACATTATTTGTAGCCTATAGCACCTTTTATGACATGCAATGCAACTCAAAGTGCTTCTCATAAAAAGAGCAAAACGTTTAGCATGGTGTTGATAGCAGAGTATAGGCGCGTACCACATTAAATGTTTTCAAAAACATTTTTGAGAGCAATGTTTAGCTGTAAATGGCATTGTGTGTTACTGTGTTTACGTGGCTGTCATGTTGGTAAATCAAGCGGGGCGCAGCAGGTGCTCCGAGGGTTTGATTATAGGCATCGGTCCGTTACAGAGCGGAGCGGTCGTTATCCAGAAATAACACACTGCTGAATATTCAGCGATTGACCAATCAGAATCAAGCATTCAACCAAGCCATGTAATAATTAAACCCATACAAATAATTACCCACAAATGGGCCCCGACCTGTTTGGGAAACAGTTGACTGTCAATACATGCAGAAAACCCCCAAAATAGGCTATATATGGCACAACGGCCATTTCCATGCCATGACACACACACACACACACACACACACACACACACACACACACACACACACACACACACACACACACACACACACACACACGTCAATTTCTTTATGCGAGTCCACATTTATAAAATACATTATCAAGGGCACAAATATTTTTCAGTTGCTTTTGATATCCACACACTCGAAAAATCATGTGTCTCAGCTTGAGACACATGATGGTCACTTCAGTCTGTCATATTACCAACACCGAAAGAAAAGCATGGGTACAAAAAGCACCTTCTCCAAATAGACCGACTGCCTATAATGGAGGAGATTGAACAGTATGTTGCAAGCTGCTTTGCTTTACACTTGGACAACCCCATAATCCTCAAGCCTCTGACCACTAGCCTGTGGACATGGTCCAGGATGCCAAATATAAAAACAATGAGCTGACACGTTTAGCCCAGCCCGCACAACGAAAATATATATGTGATGTAGCCTATATTAATTTCTGTTTTGTTTTGTTTTCTTGTTTTAACCAAATATTTTGTGCAGTTTCTGTGTGGGAACTTGGAAGTGAATGTGATAGTGTATTTATGTTTTTGGTGTCTTATAATCACATTTATGACAATATACGGAAATAAAGATCCATTCATTCATTCATTCATTCATTCATTCAGGGTCCCCCAGAGTTAGTGTCAAAGTGACACTAACACACACAAGTCACACACACACACACACACACACACACACACACACACACACACACACACACACACACACACACACACACACACACACACTCACAGTCCATGTAAAGCAATCAGCAGTACTAAATGTGTTTAAGCGTCATGGTTCTCTTATAGTCGTACTAATAGGTCATGGTTCTCATAGCTGTACTAATAGATAATGGTTCTCATAGCTGTACTAATAGGTCATGGTTCTCATAGCTGTACTAATAGATAATGGTTCTCATAGCTGTACTAATAGGTCATGGTTCTCTTATAGTCGTACTAATAGGTCATGGTTCTCATAGCTGTACTAATAGTTAATACATCATGGTTTTCAGTGTCATTTCACATCCACATCAAGCAACAAGTGTCATTGTAACAGAGTGTTTACCTGAGCTCCAAAGCAGTAGAAACAATATCACCGTCTCGTCCATGTCTGGATTCTCTCACACTGGATTCTCAACTGGAACTTCACCGATCTGCACCGACTGGTTCTGGCTGGGATTCTGGTCGACACTCTCTGACCTTCACCGATCTGCACCGACTGGTTCTGGCTAGGATTCTGGTCGACACTCTCTGAACTTCACCGATCTGCACCGACTGGTTCTGGCTGGGATTCTGGTCGACACTCTCTGACCTTCACCGATCTGCACCGACTGGTTCTGGCTAGGATTCTGGTCGACACTCTCTGAACTTCACCGATCTGCACCGGCTGGTTCTGGCTGGGATTCTGGTCAACACTCTCTGAACTTCACCGATCTGCACCGACTGGTTCTGGCTGGGATTCTGGTCGACACTCTCTGAACTTCACCGATCTGCACCGACTGGTTCTGGCTGGGATTCTGGTCGACACTCTCTGAACTTCACCGATCTGCACCGACTGGTTCTGGCTGGGATTCTGGTCTACACTCTCTGAACTTCACCGATCTGCACCGACTGGTTCTGGCTGGGATTCTGGTCGACACTCTCTGAACTTCACCGATCTGCACCGACTGGTTCTGGCTGGGATTCTGGTCTACACTCTCTGAACTTCACCGATCTGCACCGACTGGTTCTGGCTGGGATTCTGGTCGACACTCTCTGAACTTCACCGATCTGCACCGACTGGTTCTGGCTGGGATTCTGGTCTACACTCTCTGAACTTCACCGATCTGCACCGACTGGTTCTGGCTGGGATTCTGGTCGACACTCTCTGAACTTCACCGATCTGCACCGACTGGTTCTGGCTGGGATTCTGGTCGACAATCTCTGAAATTCACCGATCTGCACCGACTGGGATTCTGGTTCGACACTCTCTGAACTTCACCGATCTGCACCGACTGGTTCTGGCTGGGATTCTGGTCGACACTCTCTGAACTTCACCGATCTGCACCGACTGGTTCTGGCTGGGATTCTGGTCGACACTCTCTGAACTTCACCGATCTGCACCGACTGGGATTCTGGTCGACACTCTCTGAACTTCACCGATCTGCACTGACTGGTTCTGGCTGGGATTCTGGTCAACACTCTCTGAACTTCACCGATCTGCACCGACTGGGATTCTGGTCGACACTCTCTGAACTTCACCGATCTGCACCGACTGGTTCTGGCTGGGATTCTGGTCAACACTCTCTGAACTTCACCGATCTGCACCAACTGGTTATGGCTGGGATTCTGGTCAAGACTCTCTGTCGTCTGTGTGTTTTATAAGTGACACATGTCAGCTGGTCTTATCTCTTCATCATTATGTGGTGTTTTCTTTCCTATGTAAATTCACACCTTTCTTGTTTACTAGAAGCTGCAGCTCCTCCTGCCCTACGTAGTGAGTGAGTGCTTCACATACATTAGAATAGGCCTACATCATTATTTAAAGTGTGGCATAGAAATGGTATTCACTCCTTCAAAGATCTTTGATGGGTTATTTCCGACCTTTGAACAAATACGACGCAAATTAAATTTACCCCAATCACATTTCTTTAGATTTTTTTAACACAACACAATGCTTCATTTCCAAACATACCTCCCAACTCATCAATGGAATCTATATTTCTACCTGACCCATTGCTCAAAGGAGGTGTTTCTATTATTTATAATTCTCTCTCATGTTTAGATAATAATGCCTCCTTGGAGTATTTAAAAACTGCTTGGGAAAACGACTTAGGAATATCTATCAGTGACGAGCAATGGTCTACATCTCAAAAGTTTGTGCACTCTTCTTCAGTATGTGCCAGGCACGGTCTTATACAGTTTAAAATATTACACAGGTTACATTTGTCAAAGGAAAAACTCAACAGAATGTATCCAAATGTGAATCCAGCCTGCGACAGATGTGGCCAGTCGCCGGCCACTCTAGCTCATATGTTCTGGCATTGCACTAAACTAACATCATATTGGCAAAGTATATTTAAATCACTGTCAGACATTGTTGGAAGACCTTTTGACCCGGATCCACTGACAGCAATTATGGGAGTCACGGGGTCAAACTGTCTACTTTCCAATATAACATGGTAAAATATGTGACTCTACTGGCTCGCAGACTGATACTGTTGAATTGGAAACAAGCACAGGTTTCCGACTCACACTTCACTTATGAGAGATGTTATGCACTACTTACAATTAGAAAAGATTAATTGAGAGGGAGTGAAGATAGATTCTACCAGACATGGCAACCCTTCATTGAATATTTCAATAGGTGCACGCTAACCCCTCCTACACAATAGATAGCACAATAGAAAATTGGAAAGAAAGAAAAGGAAAAAAAAGGAACTTAGTGTTTCTTTATTTTATTTTTTCTTATTTAAAAGAATGTCTGTAATTAACTTAATTTACAACAACATGCTGGAAAAGTTTGAGAGCAAGAGTGGCTGTCCTGTTGTCTGTTTTGTTTGTCTGTTCACACTTGTCATTGTTTAACTGTTTTTTCATGTTTATCACATTTATATGTCTTTTTTATTATGTATTGTATGTGGAACATTTACATTGCCGGTTATTTTCTTCATTTTATTTAACTGAATTACTTATTATCATTGTCGATAATATTCTGAAATTGTCATACAAAAAATGCCTAATAAAAACAGTATTAAAAAAAATGAATAGGCCTACATTCATTTAAACAATATACAGAAACACAAACTGCACAATAGAACTCAGACATACAAGAAAGAAAGTCAAGGATATTCTGAACAGTAGTGTTAAATGCCGCTGTCAGGACCTGTGGCAGGGATTCCACAATCTGGGAGCTACAGCTTGAGAGGCTCTGTCACCTCTGGTTATACAATTGGTGCGAGGGATGACTAATGGACCATATGCAGACCACGGCCATCTTACCATTATAAGTTAATGGCAAGGTGCTCATGTGACCTGGGCCGATTAGAGTCACATAGAACTTGAATGGAATTACTTCATGAGAAACACAATATATATATTTGAAATGCACTGTTAAAAGTGCAGGGTGCATAATTGTGAAACCCAATAAAGCTGGTTGTTTGCCACTACGCCACCTTTTTTAACGAGGATGGTCCTCTGCATTGACTGCATAACACTCTTAACGTCGATATAAAGATGCACACAGGTTCTAGTCTTATACCAGGTAAAAGAGCATTTAAACATAGGAAACCCAGGAATAACTGAAACAGAAACAGTTCTAAGGTACGGCTGGTACAAAACAATGTGGATTTTATTAGGGCACTCTAAGATGGCCGATTAAAAATACAATAGAAACATCTAAAAGCCTAACCTACCTATATCCTATAAACAAACAAACTAATTAACCAAACAACCAAAACAATAATCAACAAATCTTAAAACATTTACTGTTCAAAATGTGCAACTTGCAAGGGGGCAATTAAGGCCTATTCATAGTCTGGATTTTCGGTGATGAGGTGACCACCGCTCCAGCCTGGTGAAAGGGGGGGGAAAAAAAGTGAGGGGAAAAAAGAAAGAGAAGCAGGTGAAATAACATAATAACATTGAGAGGTAGTGAGTAAAAACAGAGAGAAGGGCTGGAGCGGTGGCGGTGGTTTGCTCGTCACCGCGGCTCGTGACGTCATGTTGTAGTTCGGTGGTCACCCCACCACCGAAAATCCAGACTATGTATGAGCCTTTAGTCTCTTGGCAGACAGGTGGGTTCGAGGGAACTTCTCAGCATCACTGTGAACACACAATGGACACACAGCCAGTTCATCCAGTCCCAATAACCTCACTCCACAAGGCAGCAACAGACAGTATACAGTATGTCAACTTGAAGGACACAGAGGGGGTACTTAGCTATGGAGAGGGGCAAGTCGCAAACTTAGCCCCTCTGCTGCGGTGATTTGGCTTCCCCTCTGTCACTGTCTCGTCTGCCGGTCCAGATCCTTGGTTAGTTGCACAACTCCTCCTCGATTACGTCCCATGAACAGCCACGCAAGCCAGTAAGCTCCATGGCTTAGCCTGGGAGCTGTCTCCTCCTTTGTCCTATCGTCCGCCCACAACAGACCCACTCCTCCAGGCCTTCTCCCTTTCCTGGGTCTCTTGAATGAATTATCTGGCCCCATTTATAGCCACTGTAGATCCACCCCACTCATTGACAGGGCTGGCACTGGTCAGGTAATTAAGGGCTTAAAGGGGACGTTCAAGAACACAACCCTTAATGATATTACACAACACAACAGTATATTAAGACAGTAATATAAAGGACACAAGGGAAAACAATATTACTGATTAACAGGTAAATAATAAGGCCATTAGGAAACACAAAAAAAGAAAAAGAACACTTGACCCCCGTCACACTCACAAGGTGCAACTTCCCATTGACTGCCCATTCATCCAAACAGAAAAGTCCTATCTGATTGTATTACACAACGTCAAACGCACCAACATTGCAGCTGTACGAAAAGCTTGACTTATTCTCTTTCTATCCTCAAAGTGTTTGTTTCCTAAAAATCCACTGTGGACATGTTATGAGTTACTTCATTTCTGTCCTTGCAGGTGATTCTTTTTCGAAGTGTTGCAGTTTGGAAGTGCTCGTTAGATCTCACTCAACTGCGTACCACCTGTTTTCAATTTGCACATAACACAGGAGGCAGCATGGACGTCGCTTTACTGAAAACGAGTGCTTCCAAACTCTGATGGTAAGATGGCCGCGGTCTGCAAATGGTCAATAGACCCTGGTGAGCTGACCTAAGGCTCCTGCCAGGCACATACTGCTTTAGCAGGTCAGTCATATATGCTGGTGCTTGACCATGCAGAGCTCTATAAGTGAGCACGAGGACTTATAAATGATCCCTGAAAGCGACAGGAAGCCAATGCAAGGAGGCTCCCTATAGCTAGACTAATAATGTGACACCTTCGGCTGGGCCTGGTTAATAGCCCGGGAGTAGCACTTGGGATACATTGGAGGCGGTCTATAAGGATGCTTAATACTGAGGCAGGTGAAAAGTGCATCACAGTAGTCCAGATGACCAGACCTGAGCTTAGGAATGTTCCTGAGGTGGAAAAAGAATGTGCGGGTTCCTGAGGTTGGAGCACACGTTCAATACAGTCTGCCAACTTAGGGGCGAATCGGGCGATACAGTCAGAGGCAACAATGAGAACCTCCGTTTTGGCCTCGTTGAGCTGAAGAATGCTTTTTTGCCACACAGTACGTCCTGAACGTCCTTTAACCCTCTTATGGCCACCCTAATTAACAGTGGATTGTGCCTTTAATCTACCTGCACTATTCATACATACACACTATATCTCATTCTAACACAGTAATCCTATAGACAGAATTCAGAAACGGGTCTAAAGGCTGCTGTACTTTATACCTCGTAACCAGTGACTGTGTGTGTGTGTGTGTGTGTGTGTGTGTGTGTGTGTGTGTGTGTGTGTGTGTGTGTGTGAGTGTGTGCGCAACAACACATAATAATAATTAATAACCCATCAGTTTCTACACAATACTGGGTTTACAAACACAGCTGAAACATGAAGTGGACTCTGGGGGGATATAAAAAGCAATACCATAAGATATGCCTCATATAGGCAAAATCTGTGAAAAATGTGGGAATTGTTAACACAATTCCAATCTCGCACCAAAGACCTACTAAGGCAGACACAAGCCAGCCAGGCAGATACAAGCCGGCCAGCTATACTGGTGGTCTTGCACGGCACCAGCACCATATTAATCCGCCAGCAGCCAGGTGTCTGCACGGCTGTACTGAATGGGGGTGATTAGGGGGCCGTCGTGTCACATAACTAGGGATACGCAGGGGGGGGAAATAAACTCAATGCACTAATATACAATAACTATCAATAAAGGCAGAGAAGCCCAACAGATATCTGAAAAGTTTTGCATTTGTTCACCAGATTATAAATAGCAACATGGTGACATAATACACGGCATCTACAGTTAATTGACGTATAGAAAACACAACATTGTGTGTGTTTTCAGCGTACGTTTGTACAGAGATCTGCAGCGAAGCAGGTGTTCTTAGCAAGGCTCAGGCTTGTGGTCGGCTTGAAGGTTTCATAAGTGCACGTATGTGTGTCATTTCTGGTCAATAAGCATGATGTACATCCTGCTCTGTCTGTGACCACATCCTCTGCTCTAGTGCTGCTGTCGTCTATGTGTTGATTAGTGACATGTCAGCTCTTCATATCTCTAAGTGTACATCATCATGTGGTTTGGATGTATTCACACCTTTCTTGTTGACAAGAAGCTAAAGTTCCTCCTGCCCTACACACCCCGGGAGCACATTAGCAGGCGTGAAGGCGTCAGTTGGACGCTCAAGTTTTCTTCTTCGTGGGGTTTTTAGACAGCTGGTGGATGGAAAAGAAGCTCCACCTCCGCGCGCGACGGACGCGACGGACAGCTTTCCGGAACAGCTTGCCCCAGACTCAAATGGAAGCCGCGCACAAGCGTGAAAATGAAGCGCGTCACAGCGCACTGATAGGCACTAGCCAATGGAAAAGATTCAGCCTGCAGCCCATCCACTGGGCGGGTTTTCACTTGTAGTTTTCTTCTTTCACGGAGTCAAACGCCCCCCCCCCCCCCCCCCCCCCCATGTCGAGGGATACAGGGAGACATCTGGGCAGTGGGCAGTGGGCACCTCGAAGTAACATTCTGTCCAAATTGTTAACAAAACATTGTCTGAAGAAATGTAAAGCAGTGGTTCTCATGTTTGCTTCAGATCACCCCTGTAATATTTTCATCCATGGCACCCCTGGCTGAATTACATTGTCATTTACTGTAACCCTGATCCATGATGACATTGAAAATAACTTCATACTTTATAAAAAAAAAATAGCCCGTATCTTCAGCTTCCGCTTCTCACGTTATCGTCATCTCCATCAACATTCTCCGTGGTGGTGTAGTGGTTAGGATTCGGCGCTCTCACCGCCGCGGCCCGGGTTCGATTCCCGGTCAGGGAACACTGTTTTATGATGAATTCATGTTCTGTTCTTTAACTATTATAGAAGTGTCTATTCGTACGTCTCTAAATGTTTTGATGAATTTAACATTGTGGACCCTGTTGTAAACAAGTGTAATGCTTAATGGGGTCGTCCACTCACAGTTAACAGTCTTTGTATTGAGTTTGTGCTTGAAATGTACTGACTTGAGAGAAATGTACTGTTAAGGGCAGTACAGTCTTAAGAGTATGGACTGCCCTTTATTCTGCAAACTGTTAATAAATATTTTAATCAATCAATCAAAAAACTCCTTCTCCTTCTCACCGCCTCGGCCGGGAGGCGAACACGGGTTCCCCATTCCAAAGGCATGTACGTTAACCAGTCGACCAATCGAGCTAAGTAGCAAGACAGCAACATATAGCCTACAACAGAATGCGCCTTCCCTGTGTGTCAACATCTTGTCACTCACGTGTCACTCTCACGCCTACTTCGCCAACCAAGAAATAGAGGACTACAGGCCTTTAAATAGGCTTCCGTGTGCGTCCCCTCTTGGGACCGCCCAACGCCCCGGAAGGCATTAAACTGAGACCAGACGCGACGTCCAACTGACGCCTTCACGTCTGTAATGTGCCTGCACTGATAGTGAGTGTTAACTCAACTGTCAGCATTTAGTCAACTGTCATTTCTGGAGAGGAGTGAATTAAATAATGAATGAATTACACTACAGTAAGGGTATGTTCACACTATACCTATCTTATATGAATAAAACAAAAAAAAGTGTTTTTGTTTTTATTAATTTTTTCTGCTTCGGCCATCGTGATTCATGCGGTGGGATGGGTCTGTACACAGTGGGGACCTCATGTTTTTTTTGTATTGTCTTGGTGTAATGTGCTCTGTGTTGTTTTTGATGTGGGTGTTGAACAGATTGTGAAGACGAATATCCTTCGGGACAATAAAGATTATTATTATACGCTGGCACGGCGCATAAACACATCAAACGGCGACATACGAAAACTATTTGTGGCCATTTAGCATGCGTGAGCACTTAATTTGTTCACAAGCTACTGCTGTACCTGCCCATCGGCCTACTTGGGAACGATACAATGTCCGTTGTCATAGCACCCGTTTTAACTATCTGTCTGTGTCCCTTTTGTGTCCATACTGTATATGGAGAACTGTGGTAACAGTGGTATGCACACACACACACACACACACACACACACACACACACACAAAACAGACACCCAAAACAATATCATCAAAGAAAGAAATGAAGGACAAAATCTGCAGGGGCACCGATATCTTTGTAATGACATTTATGTGTGGGAGAACTGTATTAACATACACAAAGACATATAAATATCTTGGCCTCACTTTAGATGAGCATATGAAGGAAGGCACTCAGGTTCTTTCTGATCCAGCTGGTAGAGCCCTGGGCTCAGCACTGAATAAGGTGAAAACCTGTAAGGATTTAGGATATTATACATATACACAATTATATCAGTCTTGTGTATGCCCTGTTTCGGATTATGCCTCCGGTGTATGGGGTTTTCCGAACAATGAAAGTTGTAACACAATTCAAAATAGAGCCATACGGTCATTTCTTGGAGTTCATAAGCTCACGCCTATCTTGGCTATTAGCGGCGATATGGGATGGATGCCCGCAAATATCAGACACAAAGGTGAGATGTTGAGACTTTGGAATAGACTTGTTAATATGTCCGATGACAGACTGACCAAAAAGATTTTTAACTGGGACATTTCTAATGGTTACCCCTGGGCAAATGAAGTAAAGTCTTTATTCTTTAAGAATAATTCATCATTTATTTATTTAAATAGACTACGCTGTAATATTCATGAAATACAGAACTGTATGTTCCTTGGGTATAAGGAGAGTTGGGCCGTTGAATTATGGTACAAACCAAAACTAAGAACATATCGTCTTATTAAAAATAATTATGGCCCTGATCCTTATGTTACACAAAATATATCCAAAAGTCAGAGATCTTTTTGTGCACAGCTGCATTCTGGGACCTTACCATTAGCTTTAGAAACGGGTAGATTCATTGGTACTCCTGAGGAGGACAGAGTCTGTCTAGTGTCTAGTGTGTGATTTAAAAGAAATTGAAAATGAAATTCATTTTTTTTTTTACTGCCCATTATATGAAGAATTAAGACATGTATTATTTTGTAAAATGACAACCATCTGTGCTGACTTTTTCTGGTTGGAGGACTATGAAAAACTGGAATTTTGTTTTGGGAAAGGTGTTTTTGCTTTGGCAGACTTTTTATGCAGGGCGTGGGAACTAAGGCAGAATGTTTTGTTTGTGTAAAAAAAAAAAAAAGGGGGAATGTCAACAAAACAGATCTGTTTATTGTACACAATGCAATATTGAGGCAATGATGTGGTGTGTCCTGTAAGTCCATGTGGGCTGGGCGCCTTTGGTGCATGACACAAAAATAAAGAAATCTATCTATCTAATGATATAAAACAAAGATAATATTTAAAACAAAAATACAATAATAGGCCTATAGGCAGCCCTGCTACCTAAACTAGAAAACATTAATATTATCACCATCACCAACATATTTGACCTAATAGTCCATAAAAATATTTCTGAATGAGGGAGATTAGTCACATGACTAGGGATACGCAGGGAAGGGAAATAAGCTCATTCCACTACATATATGCATTCACTAATTCTGCATATTATATTCTTGACATAGAAGACAACAACAGCGTGTTCAGCGAATGTTTGTGCAGAGATCGTTGCAGATCGTTGCAGAGAGGCAGGTGCTTTTTGCAAGATTCGGGCTTGTGGTCAGGTTGAAGTTGTCACACTGATGTACAGCCTGCTCTGTGACCACCACCACCACCACCTGAACCCCCCCTCCCACACACACACACACACACACACACACACACACACACACACACACACACACACACACACACACACACACACACACACACACACACACACACACACACACACACACACACACACACACACACACACACACACAAGCCTAAAGCTAAATTTATTTTAACGCGGTCCTAAACGATTTTGATTGATTGATTGAAATTGATAAACAAAGTATATCACAGCCCCAGCATGTAGACCATCACTGTAATAGCACCATACGAGGGAAATCAAATAGATGAGACGGACACAGACAGCTCATGTTTCACAGCTCCACACAGGACCCTGTCCTCACAGCAAGTGAGGCTTTTTATTGAATACTTGACACACCCATAATCACATCACACCCACTCGCAGGTGGCACTGATCAGTGTTCAATTCCTCATTAACAAGCACCAAAATAATAATAAGTTTGCCTCTGTATGTATAGGTTATACAATTAAGAGCATATCTTAACACCCCCACTATGGTCTTAGATTGTCACCTTACTTTTCTTCTTTTTTTTTCTCTTTCCAGTTTCACTTTCCAAACATAAAGTCAGCAAACTTAATCAACTTAAATTTTGTAGCAGGTTCATAACATCTGCTACATTTTCATTAGTTGGACAATAATGCAACACCACATTACCATCAGACACATGTGATCTAATAAAGTGGTATTTTGTGTCTATGTGCTTACATCTTTGTCGGCTTACAGGATTTTTTGCCAAAGCAATTGTTCCCTGGTTGTCCTCATAAACCATAGATGTACCATAATCATATTTGTCAAGATCTTTCAATAGCAATTTCAGATATAGGCACTCTTGGATTGTTGCGGCTAGTGCCATATATTCTGCTTCACAAGTGGACAGTGCGACAGTGGGCTGCTTTTTGGTTTTCCAAGAAACCAGACTGCCATTTTTGGATAGGCCAATACAATAACCAGTAGTACTTCGTCTGTCATGATCAGCCGCCCAGTCTGAATCACTGTACGCTTGAATAACTAGTGTTTCACACTTTCTGTAACACAATTCTTTGTCAACTGTACTTTTAAGATACCTCAGAACATGTTTTACTGTTACCCATTGCTCATCAGTTGGCTCTGCAAAGTATTGTGACAGTTTGCTTACAATGTAATTTAGATCAGGTCTTGTACAAACGGTCAAATAAATGAGGCTACCGACTGCCTCTCTGTATAATCTGACATCAGCCATCATGTCAGTATTATCAGTATAGTTTAGTTTTTGTTCGCTAGGTGTTGACCTGGGTTTGCACTCTTGCATGTCAAACCTTTCTATGATTTTTTCCACATACTTTGCTTGAGACATTTTGACACAGTCATCAATCTGGTTAAAATCAATGCCTAGAAAATGTCTAAGTCTGCCCAAATCCTTCATTTTGAACCTTGATGCAAGCTTGTTCTTTACATCCCTCAGAACATTTTCATCACTTGCAGCAGTGATCAATAATAATAATAATAATAATAATATATACGATTTATATAGCGCTTTTCTGGGTACCCAAAGTCGCTTTACAGAAAAGAGGTACAGACATATATATATTTATTAGAAAACTATTTAAAAAGGTTTAAAAAGGTTAAAAACTAGAAATCAAAATCAAAAGAGGGACAAACAAGAAGTGTGTGTGGGGGGTTATGTAGGGAAAGCCAGTTTGAAAAGGTGGGTTTTGACTTGAGTGTGCTTTTGAACATTTCGAGGGTGGGGGCAGCTCTGATGTGAGTTGGGAGTGAGTTCCAGAGAGAAGGGGCGGCCACTGCAAAGGCCCTGTCTCCCCATGTCCGTTTGTTAGATTTGTGGGGTTCCAGTTGGTTGGCAGTGCTTGACCTGAGGGAGCGGGAGGGGACATGGCGGTTGATGAGTTCAGAGAGGTAGAGGGGGGGCCTGCAGGTTGTTGAGGGTTTTGTAGGTGATGGTGAGTATTTTAAATTCAATTCTGGACTTGACTGGGAGCCAGTGGAGTTCACGGAGGACGGGTGTGATGTGGTCCCTGGATCTGGTTCTGGTGAGCAGGCGGGCGGCGGAATTTTGGACATATTGAAGTTTTTTTAGGACCTTGGTGGTGACGCCATACAGGAGGCTGTTGCAGTAGTCGAGTCTGGATGTAATGAAGGCATGAATGAGTGTTTCAGCGGCAGTGTGGGATAGCATGGGACGAAGGCGGGCAATGTTACAGAGGTGGATAAAAGGCGGTTTTGGTGATCTGGTTGACATGGGGCTGGAAGGAGAGGGTGGAGTCAAGGATGACACCAAGGTTGCGGACTCGGGTGGATGGGGGTGACAGTGGAGCCATCAATGGTGAGGGAGAAGTCATGGGAGGAGCGGGTGAGGGAGTCGGGGCCAATGATGAGGATTTCAGATTTATTGCAGTTGAGTTTGAGAAAGTTTGTTTGCATCCATGTTTTTATGTCAGTCAGGCAGGAGGTCAGGGTGGAGTGTGTGATGGCGGTGATGGTTTTGGCGGGGAGATATAATCTCTATATAAAACACAAAATACATAAACATTTAACGCATATTGCACAGTAAGTCCTTTTTTAGTTCATAAAGTGTCGAGTGTCAGAGTTCAAATGTCAGTGAGTGTTTAGAGCTATGACTGCTCTGGGGTAGAAACTGTCCTTCAGTCTGTTAGTCCTTGTCTTGATGACCCTATAGCGCCTCCCTGAGGGCATGAGCTGCAGCAGGTGATGACCTGGGTGGGATGGGTCCTTGAGGATACTGTTGGCTCTCCTGCTACAATGTCTTTTGTAGAGGTGACTCGCTGTTGACCTTTCTTCTGGAGCGCAGACTGGTGTTAATTTTCCAGGTCATGTTGTCCGAGATGTTAATGCCCGCAGGAACTTGAAGTCTGAGACCCTTTCCACCTCCTCTCCATTGATGTGGATAGGCTGGATATAGGCTGAATATTCTTCCTCCTGAAGTCCACTATCAGCTCCTTGGTCTTGGAGGTGTTGAGAATGAGGTGGTTTTTCTCACACCATTCTGACAGCACATTCACCTACTTCCCTGTACGCAGTCTCATCCCCTTCTGTAATGAGTCCCACCACTGTGGTGTCATCCGCAAATTTGATGATGGCATTACTAGGATGGACGGGAGTACAGTCGTGGGTGTAGAGAGAGTAGGGGGCTCAGCACACAGCCCTGTGGAGCACCAGTGCTGAGGATAGATGGGGTCCTACTCTCACTCTTTGAGGGCGGTCTGTCAGAAAGTTTCTAATCCAGAGGCAGATGTGCCGAGAGAGTCCCAACTCCAGTAACTTGGGGATTAGTCTGCCCGGCACGATGGTGTTATAAACGCAGAGCTGAAGTCTATGAAGAGCCTGGCGTAGCTCTGTATGCAAACTGGTGGGGGTCAAGACTAGCTGTAATATGTCTCTGGACCAGTTTCTCAAAACACTTCATGATGATAGTGCCACTGGCCGGTAGTCATTTAGGCTGCTGACATTTGCCTTTTTTGGGTGTGTGTGTGTGTGTGTGTGTGTGTGTGTGTGTGTGTGTGTGTGTGTGTGTTTTGATTGATTGATTGATTGATTGATTGATTGATTGATTGATTGAAATATTTATTAACAGTTTGCAGAATTACAGTACATTTCAAGCACAGCGCATCGCAGCGCAAAAAAGGAAGTCAGAATAAGTGGTTTTTGAAAAAGATATAAAAATAGAAAAATATTTGAGCTTTTGGGGCTGAAAAAAACGTGTCTCTTTTGATTTGGTGGCAGGTCAGAAGTGTCGTACAGCTACGAGACCACTTTCATTGGATTAGGCGTGCTTCAGAAATAGTCTTGTTTGGAAAGAAAGGATTTCTTTTGAATATTTTATTGATTTTTAGATGCGGAGGCCGGAACGAAGCCTGCGAAAGGTCATACCCTTGACCTTTGGTGTTAGGAGTGTCTTTGAGCAACGGGACCAGGTTCCCCAGATTCAGCATCATCTACTGAACAAAAGTACGTCTTATTTGAAACAAAAGGACGTTGGGAAAGTGGGAAAGTGCCATCCATCCATCCATCCATCCATCCATTCCCCCCGGAAATTAATGTATTTAACTATTATTTAATTTATTATTTATTTATTTAATTATTAATTGATCATTCATGCATGCATCCATCCATCCATCCATCCATTTCACTCTGTCTAAAGCAAGCATCGTACCCAGAACCGCCAGCTGCCCTAACCACTGGACAAGCATATGGTAGCCTACACGTAGCCTACACATCACACACACGCACGCACGCACACAAGACCAGCTAGGCAGCACTGTGTATGCCTTGCTGCCGCTGATTGGCCAGGCCTATCAGGTCTGCCTGATATTGCCGGCTGCAAATGAGTGGTTCAAGACACAAAACATAATGTGATTGTCTGTCTATAGTACAAACATCTTATAATATTTTACATTTGACATGAAATGCATTAAGATGTCTTTTTTACAATGGTGTGTGTGATTGTATAGTGGTTTTAACTGGGTTTTAACATTAATACTTGAATGAATACAAATACAATCTCTTTTTAACTTGTTTTAACCTACAACGTCCTTTTTTTATATAGATATTAAATAGAAAATACAGAAATACAAGACGGTAGCCAAAATTAATTGTTAATCTGCATAACAGCACCCTCTGGTGGTACACAGAAAATAGAGCCGGCACCAAGGAGGGGGAATCCCCATGTTTACATTCAGTCAATCCTCCATCCGTTTGGTGGCCGGTATAGTTGCAACCGTAGGCCACAGATGACTATATGAAAACCTGAGAAACCTGTCAGTCAGTGACTCCGTCGCACCACCATATATGGCCATCAGTCCGTCACGCATCGTGACACGTCACCCCACCATATATGGTTGTCAGTCCGTCACGTGTATATACAGTATGGCCGTGTCCATACGACACTGTCAGTGAGGGAGAAGACTGGATCATAGATCATCACGCTCCATAAATGGAGCTGACCTGTTCTGACATTCCATTATGTTGATCTGACCTCATCAAAAGCCAGTACACTCAATACACGCTCCATATATGGCCAGTACAGAATTCATTCCATAATGTTGATCTGACCCCCCATGCCAAAGCGCCAACGCTCGCCCATCAGTCTGTCACCCAGACACGTGCACGCGGCCGAGGTCGCTTCTCACCACCATCAGGGCTTCTTACTGGTACATCTTTAAGCTACTCTTTTGCAGATAGTAAGGGCATTTTATCAGGTATTTGACCAATCTGGGAAGAAATCGTTACCAAGAAATGTCTTCACCAATGTGTTTCTAAAGGTGTCTAATAACATGTACTAAAAGTTTGAAATTCAACTCCCGTGGGTGAGTTTGAGTTACTATAATATATGACCATACGCTTAACATCCTATATAAGGCAAAAAAGTACAAATTTCATCATTCTTTAAGTAGCATGTGACATACACGTATGAAACTAGGGGGTTTTCATGATTCAGAATCCATTCCAAGCATTAGTTTTGCACAAAAAACACTCCTTATGACTATAGCACTCCGTTTTTCATCCTTTTTGAGGATTTGAAAAAAATGAAAAAATGAAAAAAAACAATGGGTTATAGCCCATGTTAACCCATTTTTTTATCCTTGTTTTTCATCATTTTGGACAATGGGCTATAGCCCATATCATACGGCATAACTATAACCCATCGTTTTTTGATTTTTTGGAGAAAAAAAGTGTTGCGGAGGATGTGAAACATTAGCAAATTGCGGAGTGTTGCGGAGGATGAGAAACATTAGCATTTATCCTCGTTTTTTTATCATTTTGGACCATGGGCTAGAGCCCATATCGTACGGCATACTATAGCACGCCGTTTAACATCATTTTTGAGGATTTGAAAAAAGAAAAAAAAATGAAAAAAACGATGGGTTATAGCCCATCGTTTTTTTATTTTTGAAAAGAAAATGTATCCTCGTTTTTCATCATTTTAGACCATGGGCACAGTAAGCTGAATAATAAAAAGTGTGAATGGAGTTTCTAGGTGAATGTGATTTTTGAGTGCCTATAAAGCTGCCATTGAGCCCCATGTTAAATGTCAAAATTTGAAAGCACTATATATTTCTAAAACTATGACACATTTCAAAGATTCCTTTTCAGGCAAACATGTCCACCCTAAGATGACCCTAAGTAGGCTAGAATGGGGTTGGTAGGTTTAAGTATGTAGGACTACTAGAATTTCGCCGGCCTTCGGCCGGCGAATCCTAGTTACATTGCAGCGCAATATGGGAAGAAGGAAATTGCGTTGACAGAGTTGACAGACTCCACTTCATGTTTCAGCTGTGTTTTTAAACTCAGTAGTGTGCCCTGCACATGTGCTGTTAGCTTGTTGCCCCCCCCCCCTCCCTCTCTCTCTCTCTCTCTCTCTCTCTCTGACGTTCTCTCTCTCTCGCTCGCGCGCGTTACTCTAACACGTCTTTCTGTCTTTCTCTCTCTCTCTCTCTCTCTCTCTCTCTCTCTCTCTCTCTCTCTGTCAGAAAGCGTTGTCAGTTTACTCACAGCACCGTCACTCCTGTCAGTTATTTCGTCGTGTATTGGTAGCCTATATGAGCCCAATATTGGCGTTACGCATTTCACTTGAATAATGTTGTGTGCGCACGTGCGCACGCTGAGAAAGACAGTTATTTAATGAAACTGAAAATTATAACGTGCTGCACTGCTGTCTCTCCGGCGTATAGCCATTCCTGTGTGTGTGTGTGTGTGTGTGTGTGTGTGTGTGTGTGTGTGTGTGCAGGCGTGTGTAGTCGGCATTGGCTGGCAGGCGAAAATAGCAAAAGCTATACGTGTAATGTAAATATTTCGGCACAATCCAAGTAGTGACAATGAACAATGTTGATTGAACTAAGGGATTCGCTGAGTGTTTTATTTTGTAAATACAGGGATTTAGAAGTGATAAGCAAAATAGTGAGCCAATAATTTCTCCCCTTCCTTCTGTCTGTTATCCTGCGAGAGCCCTAAAAAGCAAGATGGCTGATTGTGAGAGTGTGAAAAGTAGTGTGGGGGCGGGCCTGGTGGGCCTATGAGAATTGCCCCCCCCCCCTCCCTCTCTCTCTCTCTCTCTCTCTCTCTCTCTGACGTTCTCTCTCTCTCGCTCGCGCGCGTTACTCTAACACGTCTTTCTGTCTTTCTCTCTCTCTCTCTCTCTCTCTCTCTCTCTGTCAGAAAGCGTTGTCAGTTTACTCACAGCACCGTCACTCCTGTCAGTTATTTCGTCGTGTATTGGTAGCCTATATGAGCACAATATTGGCGTTACGCATTTCACTTGAATAATGTTGTGTGCGCACGTGCGCACGCTGAGAAAGACAGTTATTTAATGAAACTGAAAATTATAACGTGCTGCACTGCTGTCTCGCCGGCGTATAGCCATTCCTGTGTGTGTGTGTGTGTGTGTGTGTGTGTGTGTGTGTGTGCAGGCGTGTGTAGTCGGCATTGGCTGGCAGGCGAAAATAGCAAAAGCTATACGTGTAATGTAAATATTTCGGCACAATCCAAGTAGTGACAATGAACAATGTTGATTTAACTAAGGGATTCGCTGAGTGTTTTATTTTGTAAATACAGGGATTTAGAAGGGATAAGCACTAATTTCTCCCCTTCCTTCTTTCTGTTATCCTGCGAGGGCCCTAAAAAGCAAGATGGCTGATTGTGAGACTGAAAAGTAGTGTGGGGGCGGGCCTGGTGGGCCTATGAGAACACAGAGCAGTGTTGCCAGGTTTGAATTGTAAGCGAGTTGTAGTGTGTGCAAGTAGCCTGGTTAAAAGGCCTTGTTTCTGCCCCTATGGGGCAACAGCAGTTTCTGTCGACCAGTTTCTGTCAACCGCTTTTGGCACGTGACCAACTTAAGCATTGTTATATTAGATAGTAGCATGCCAAAGTTTGTGCTATTGCCATAGAGAATGCATTGGGCGTTTAAGTTAAATAACTCAGAAACTACAAAACATTTCAAAGTAAAAACTTCCAGCATGTGTCTCCACAGTAAGCTGAATAATAAAAAGTGTGAATGGAGTTTCTAGGTGAATGTGATTTTTTAGTGCCTATAAAGCTGCCATTGAGCCCCATGTTAAATGTCTCAAATTTGAAAGGACTATATTTCTAAAACTATGACACAATTTAAAGATTCCTTTTCAGGCAAACATGTCCACCCTAAGATGACCCTAAGTAGGCTAGAATGGGGTTGGTAGGTTTAAGTATGTAGGACTATAGTAGCATGCCAAAGTTTGTGCTATTGCCATAGAGAATGCATTGGGCGTTTAAGTTAAATAACTCAGAAACTACAAAACATTTCAAAGTAAAAACTTCCAGCATGTGTCTCCACAGTAAGCTGAATAATAAAAAGTGTGAATGGAGTTTCTAGGTGAATGTGATTTTTGAGTGCCTATAAAGCTGCCATTGAGCCCCATGTTAAATGTCTCAAATTTGAAAGCACTATATTTCTAAAACTATGACACAATTTAAAGATTTCTTTTCAGGCAAACATGTCCACCCTAAGATGACCCTAAGTAGGCTAGAATGGGGTTGGTAGGACTCAAAAGTTATGAGTATGCCGTACGATATGGGTTGTAGCCCATGGTCCAAAATGATGAGAAACAAGGATAAATTTCTTTTTCAAAATTAAAAAAAACATGGGCTATATAACCCATCGTTTTTCTCATTTCTTCATTTTTTAAAAAATCCTCAAAAATGATGAAAAACGGAGTGCTATAGTATGCCGTACGATATGGGCTATAGCCCATGGTCCAAAATGATGAAAAACGAGGATATTTTATTTTTCAAAAATTCAAAAAACGATGGGCTATAACCCATGTTTTTTTTCATTTTTTCATTTTTTTCAAATCCTCAAAAATGATGAAAAACTATAGTATGCTGTACTGTACTGTATTCCTGCCGGTTTGTAATGCTCATTTGGCGAATAAACCTATCATTGGTTAACCGTTATCAATGCCTCTGTACCGTTTCTCCAGCCACTAACACGGTCATTCTTACAATTGGTGGCAGTGGTGGGATCCCATGCACAGTACAGAGGCCAAGGAAAGAGTTGCAAGGAAGAAAGACGAGCAGGTGCTACCAGAGGCCGGAGTAGGTCATTAGCTGACCCAGGGGCCATGGCAATGTTGAATTCAGAGGGAAGGCTGGAGGAGCGTGCTGAGAGGTGGAGGTCTGTTATCCGGACACAGGCAGCCAAAGACCAGCTCATGGAGAAAGAGCCAGCCAGAGACCAGCCCAGGGAAGAAGAGCTCTCATGTTGGCAGCACCAGCTCCAGCAGCACCACCGGCAAAGACTGACGGGGAGGCCAGGGTGAGCAGACCCCAGAGTGATCCACAAGCTGCTCCAACTGTCTCCATGTGTTTTAATCGACATGAATAACTATGAACTACAAAGTGAATACAATGAACTACAACTAAATGAACTACAGTGAATGAGAACTACAACAGTGTGTGTGTGCGAGGAGTCCCCTACAAGTAGCCTCTACCAAGTGCCAGAAGATTGAGGAACTTGGAGAGGAGGGGTGAAATGTTGCGAGGAGTCCCCAGTAGCCGCTACCAGGTGCCAGAAGATTGAGGACCTTGGAGAGGAGGGGTGAAATGTTGCGAGGAGTCCCCAGTAGCCGCTACCAGGTGCCAGAAGATTGAGGACCTTGGAGGGGAGGGGTGAAATGTTGTGAAGAAGAGTCCGGTTCCAAGTACCCAGAGGATTGAGGGGCTTGGAGAGGAGGAGGGTAATGTAACAGAGTGGTCCTCTGTTACTTATTCTGCACAGCATATTGGCACTTTATTAACTTGCACAGTTGTATTTTGCAGTCATGATTTTATTGTTGAATACCGTTTCCTGTTTAGCTGAGATGGCCACTCAGCCAACGAGTTCCACCTGGGGAAATGCTTGATTAACAAACATGAGGGGCAAGTGCAATGTGGGTTTTAGATTCAATATGTTTGGGAAGTGCAATAATGTGGAGTTCTATGGTTGAGGTTTGATTGAATGCCTAATAATGTGTGCCTGTGATGTGTTTCAGTAAGGATTGGGCTGGACCATGTCAGGATAGCAGGGGGGGGGGTTAAGATGTGATTGCTTATTTATGTTGTAATGTGAAGGACTTATTATATAAGTTGTATAGTTCATGTAGTTCACAGAAATGTGTAACATTTGTATGGTTTAAGGTTATTTATTTATATGTATTTATTGTATGCTTATTTATGGTATATTCTCATTTGAAGACACCCCTGTAAATGGTATAGTATAGTCCATTCTCATTATCTCCAGCTGGGTATAAAAGGTGGCCATTTTGCAGGTGAACAAAAAGTCTGTGCTGGGAGTAGAGAACTTCTTGTATTCCTGCCGGTTTGTAATGCTCATTTGGCGAATAAACCTATCATTGGTTAACCGTTATCAATGCCTCTGTACTGTTTCTCCAGCCACTAACACGGTCATTCTTACACCTACTTAGGTTCATCTTACGGTGGACACGTTTGCCTGAAAAGGAATCTTTGAAATGTTTCATAGTTTTAGAAATATCTTTCAAATTTGAGACATTTATAGGCAGATAGTGGCATTTTAAAAAATCACTTTCACCTAGAAACTCCATTCACACTTTTAATTGATTTAAAACTTTATTTCAGACACAATGGGTCCATATACAAACAACAGGGAAAAACATGACAGTAAATACAAAACAACAACACAGAGATAGCCTATGTATCAGGCTATTTTCACTCCAGGCAGTCCTTGTCAATTAAAAACATATAAACATTGCCTCCAGTGTTTCCAGAAACATGAGGAGAAGACTGTGAAAGGTGGGTACATTACTGGTCACAAACATTTCACTTGCACTGGTCCATCTTGGGAGTCTCAGGAATATTCGAAAAGCATCATTATATGCCACCTGAAGTGAGACAATTATTCAGCTTACTTTGTAGACACATGCTGGAACTTATTACTTATTTTCTGTGGCAATAGCACAAACTTTGGCATGCTACTAGTCCTACATATTTACACCTAGAAACCCCATTAAAACCTATTTAGGTTCATCTTACGGTGGAAAGTTTGCCTGAAAAGGAATCTTTGAAATGTTTCATAGTTTTCGAAATATAGTGCTTTCAAATTTGAGACATTTATAGGCAGATTCAAAAAAAAATTCAAAAAATCACTTTCACCTAGAAACGTAAGTTATGTCTATAACTATGGATCTATGAGACCGAACGATGACCGTCACTCGGTCAGAACAACGAATGATGCTCTCATCTTCCTCTTTTCGAGATCAAATATATCAACAAAGTCATGCCCACATGACCCGTAGGAGACGGTCTCACCGTATAAGTTCCCACCGGTGTGGCCGGCTCCGCCTCCAGCCTCGAACGCCTCATAACGTTCCGAGAGACAGGAGAGAGTGACGGTCATCGTTCGGTCTCATAGATCCATAGTTATAGACATAACTTACGATCTATATCGACCTCACTCTGACCGTCACTCGGTCAGAACAACGAATGACTTATACCAACCGGGTCGCGAGGAACGAGGTACTCAGCCCCATCACCATCTCGCTGGGCAGCTGCAAGCAGCACGGTGGACCCCAGCGATAGCTGGGATTCCACGTTCAGTCTGTAAAACCTTGCAAATGTGCAAGGCACAGTCCATGACGCCGCTGCACAAATGTCCTCCATGGACACTCCTTTCAGTGCAGCCCAAGAAGTGGCCACCCCCCTTGTGGAGTGGGCCACCACGTTCTCCGGGACCGGCTGGCCTAGATCGACATAGGCCGCCGAGATTGTGTCCACAAGCCAATGCGACAACCGTTGCTTGGACAAGGGACGTCCCAACCCCTTGCCCCCATAACAGACAAACAGCTGCGTGCCTGTGCCTCGTATGGCCTGTGTGCGATCCACATAAGCACGAAGTGCTCGGACTGGACACAATGTAGACAGGCCCTCCCCAGTTTCCTGGGGGTCCAGAGCAGAACGCAATGCCGTAATGTCCAGCACTCGGTTCACCGTCTGCAGCGTGATTACCTTGGGCAGAAATGCCGGGTTAGGCCACAGTGACACCCCTGTGCCATCAGGCTTCCACCTCATGCAGTCTTGACTGACTGACAAGGCCTGCAGCTCACCAACGCGTCTGGCAGAGGAAAGCGCCAAAAGAAATGCCGTCTTACGAGAGAGGGATTTCAGATCGGACTGATCCATCGGCTCATACGGGGCTCCCATCAAGGACCGCAGTACCAGAGGGAGATCCCAAGCAGGGGCCCTCAAGGTCCGTCCGGGGCGTAGCCGCTTGACACCAGCCATGAACTGAGTGACAAAAATATGTCTACCAACTGGTAGCCCCTCAACCTCCTCATGCCGGAGCGAAATAGCGGCGGAATACACCCTGATGGTGCTGGCTGCTCTGCCAGCATCCAAGAGGGACTGGAGAAAACGTAAAAACCAGGGATACGTTGCAGGTGACAGGGTTCGCCTGCTGAGCAGCACACCAGGCCGAGAAGCACTTCCACTTGTGGTCGTAACAGGCACGGGTGGATGGCGCCCTGGCATTACGCATTGTGTCAAGGACGGCCTCATCTAGCCCCTGAGGGAGGGGCTCAGAAGAGGCCAGGCCCAGAGCTGCAGAGTCCTCGGCTTGGGGTGCCAAATCTGACCCTCTGCCTGGGACAAGAGGTCCACTCTGGCCGGCAGCGGCCATGGAGACCCCTGAACCAGCTGAAGGAGGTCTGGAAACCAATGTCTCCCTGGCCATTGGGGTGCAATCAACAGGATTCTGTAGCGACCCCGCCTCACCCGATGTAATACCTGAGGAATCAGGGGGAGTGGAGGGAAAGCGTACAACAAGCCGTCCGGCCACTCTCCTGACAGCGCATCCAGGCCCAAGGGGCCCCCCTGACCTGTCAGGGAGAACCATTGCTCGCAGTGAGCATTCTCTCGAGAGGCGAACAGGTCCGCTCGGGCCCGCCCGAAGCGGGTCCATATCTGCGCGACCACTTGTGGGTGAAGTCTCCACTCGCCGGAGAGGGGGCCAGACCTGGACAGAAGGTCTGCTGCAGTGTTCGCCACTCCCGGCACATAGATTGCCCTGAGGGAGGCCAAGCGAGGCGCGGCCCACCACAACAGACCCTGAGCCACCTGTAGGCAACGAAGTGACTTCGTGCCTCCCTGGTGATTTATATGATAGACCGCTGAAGTGTTGTCCGACCTCACCAGGACATCCTTGCCGTGGATAAAAGGGAGTAGGGCCCTGAGGCCGAGATGCACAGCCCTCAGCTCCAACACATTGATGTGTTCGGACGTCCAGGGAAGCGCCCACTGACCCCTTGCTGTCCTGCCCTCCCATACGGCTCCCCAGCCGGTCTGGGAGGCATCTGTCGTCACCACAGTCCTCCTGAACGGAAGGTCCCGAAGCGGGACCCCCCGTGTCAGCATTGCGCTGTCCTTCCATGGCCGTAGGGCGTGAAGGCAAGGCCTTGTCACCACCAGCTTCACCTGCCGGTCCCGCTTGGGATCGAGGCCGAACGAATTCAGCCACCTCTGGAGCGGTCTGGCCCTGAGCAGGCCGAGTGGGACGACTGCCGTGGCGGATGCAATCATCCCCAGCAGCCGCTGGACCTGACGCATCTCGACACGCGTGCCGAGACGGAAATGGCGTAGGAGCGTTTGGATCCGTAGAACCCTCTCCGGGGACAGAGAGACCACCATGGTCACTGAATCGAGACATAGGCCGAGAAAGCCTGTCTGTTGCCTGGGTTCGAGGTTGCTTTTCTTTAAGTTCACTCGGAAACCCAAGGACCGGACATGAGACAACACCTGCTCTGTGTCTGCTGTCACCTGGCTGCGAGACGGAGCTACGATCAGCCAGTCGTCGAGGTAAGGTAGGATCTTCATGCCTGTAAGCTGGAGAGGGTACAGAGCGGCCGCCACTACCCTTGTGAACACCCTCGGAGACAATGACAGCCCGAATGGGAGCACTCTGAACTGGTAGGCCTGCCCCTGAAAGGCAAAGCGGAGAAAAAGCCTGTGACCCGGCCAAATGCGAACATGGAAGTACGCGTCTTTCAGATCGAGAGTGGCGAACCACTCTCCCTGGCCAATAGACTGACGTATGTGTTTTGTCTGTAACATCTTGAAAGGTAGGACCTTCCCTTGAGGGCCACCTCTGTTAGTGGCTCGCGATCTAGAACCTTGCTGCCGGTGCGGCTGCTGCCGGGCGTCCGAACTGGGGGCCCGAAACCCCTCCTCCTGGTGCCTGCCACGCCCCCAGGACCCTTGGTGGGGACCTGGGCCTTGATAGGAACTCCGTGGTCCGCGTCTGGAGGCAACAGACCGGCGAAACCGCTGAACGCTCTCCCGTGTCTGAGCACAGCGTTCGGTTCTGTCCAGCGTGTCTTGGAAGTCTGGGTTGAACATATGGCCAGGGACAACGGCTTTCACCGACAGCTCCTTCTTGATGTTCTCCGGGAGACGCATCTGAGCCAGCCAAACGTGACGCCGAGTCAACATGGCTGATGACATGGTGGCGCCAATGTCCCGTGTGAGCTGAGAATGAGCTAACACAGCGGCATCTACCAGGGACCGGGAGTCTGTGTCCTCCGTCGCTATTGTCTTCCTTAGGGCAGCCAAAAGGAGGACCACTGCATTCCCCGAGCGAGCTGCACGGGCTGCTGAATTATATGTGCGACACACTAGACGATCAGTCTTCTCGCACTGCTTATTGGGGCAACGTGGGACAGCGGTAACTCGGTCAGGGCCAAGATCGGTCAACGCGGCCATGCCCTGCTCGACCGGTGGCATGTCTCCCAAGCCGGACTCGGGGGGGTAAGACATCTTTGCCAGGCCCTTGCACCCAGCATTAAATAGGGCGCCCCTCTCAGGCTGCCCCCAGTTTGTCATTAGCATCCCCGTATACCCCTCTGCCTCCGGAACAGTGGGGGACGAGCGAGCCTGGGACACCGCACTGAAAACACCCGCCGCCGAGGCGGACTTCGGGGCCGTAAGTGTCATACCCAATAGTTTAGCCGCCGATAGCACGTGCGACACCAGTGTCTCACTAGCAGTGACGTCCGGAGCGGACTCCGTGTAGAGCGCCGATCCGGTGCTGCCTGAGACTGAAGCGTGGTCCGATCGTGGACCGCTAAGAGTAAGGGAACCAGGCGCATGGATGGAAAGCACATCTGGGTCATCCTCCGGGTCAGGCACCCGCCTGACGGGAGACGCCTGCGTGGACGCAGTATCATGCGACACCCCAGTTGAGGAGCAATCCGCTTCAAACCTCCCCATCCGCTCACTGAGGGACTGAATAGCAGCTAAGATCTCCCTCTGAGTGGCGCCCTGCGTCTCCCCGACCTCCTGGGCGTGATCAGCTCGCTTAGGGGCCCGAGAGCTGTGCTCACGGGACCTCCTATAATCATGGTCACCTGAGCGACGTCGATGGCGCTTTCTAGAGTGTCTGTCCCTATGGCCAGGCCCCGGTTCCTGGGCAGGGGGCGCTGACTCCCCCCCCAGCGCTGCGCGCCGAGCCCTCTCTGCATAGGGCAAGTCGATGGCAGCAACACAGGGGTCCTCAACGTCCCGCTGCACATGGGCCCTGCCCAAGCACACGGGACATTCCCGGTGGCCGTCACGGGGGTCCATGGCTGCCTGACAACAGCAGCAGACGTAGGAGGCCATAGTAGCTCAGTTACCGCCCACTCACAGTACGCAACGTACCTAGGGATATGCAGGAAAACCCAAACTTGCTTGCGAACAGCAGTATCAGGGGCCGCAATATATATATATACCGGTAAACAAAAGCCTACTCACCGTACGCGCACGTACTTGAGGGAGCAGAACACTGAACCCAACCCGCTGTACAGCGTGGTGACAGGGTAATACTAGCCAGCCCTGCCGGCTGCGGACAGCGTAGCACCAGGGGTAGTGAACAGCAATATGTACAAATGTATCACAGTATTCAATCAACGTCTACTCACTATACGTGAACGTATGCGAGGGACTAAACGTCACAAAGACTCAACCCTGCTAGCTGCGGACAGCGTAGCACCAGGGGTAATATTAATAATAGCAAACAATATGCCGTAATAGCAATGTTAACAACGTACACCCACTATACGCACACGTATGAGGGGAAACTAGCTGTAACAAAAAACCAAAACCCCGCCCGCTGCGGACAGCGTAGCACCAGGGGTATTAATAGTAGTACGCAAAATAATAGCAATATTAATCAAGTACTCACCATACGCGACGTATGAGAGGGGAATTTAAACCAAACACAACCCTGTAGGCTGCGGACAGCCCCAGGTGTATCAAAGCAGTATGTAGCAAAGTATAACAGTCCCACTCAGTGACTGAAGGGATTCAGTATGAAGTGAGGACAATTTAAAGAATATCACTTTGACACTTAGCGACTCTACTAGAATCGACTAGTGTCTACAGTCTACATCGCATGTGAACCCACGCGGAATTGACCGGAATGTCACCCACTTGGATGGAATCTGTCAGTCAACTCCAGCAGCTGCGAACAGCGCCGCAATGGGTACAAAACAAACAATAAGTCGCCGTATCACGGCCGTCCCGCAACAGCGGAACCCTTAAGGTAGCCTAGCTGACGGGCACCGCCCCGTAGGCAAACAAACAAGTATACAAACAACGTGTTTACAGTTTAGCATCAGCAAACAAACACAGTAGGCTAAATTCACAACACCGCAACCCACAGGGACGCCAGGCGCCTGCACCGAAGTGTACGGGTTTCCAAGCAGTGAGTGTGGAAAAACAAACAAAACTACTAGCCCAGCAGTCCGTATTAACAGTATAGAAATCTCAAGGATACCATACTATCATACCTACCTTCCCGATCTCATGAGGCGAGAGAGGCAAAAGAGGCGGAGCCGGCCACACCGGTGGGAACTTATACGGTGAGACCGTCTCCTACGGGTCATGTGGGCATGACTTTGTTGATATATTTGATCTCGAAAAGAGGAAGATGAGAGCATCATTCGTTGTTCTGACCGAGTGACGGTCAGAGTGAGGTCGATATAGATCTCCATTCACACTTTGTAAAATTTTGATTTGATTTGATTTGATTATCTTTATTTTGAAACCTTCAGGTAAGACAGTCAAATAAGAAAAAAATAAAAAACAATATATATATAACCTCAATGCATGTATATTTCTTTTTTGAATGAAATAAGAAAAAATATAATGACAACAATGTGATCATAGGTCTTGCACCTGAAGTTCAAAAAGGAGTAGGAAGAAGTAAAAACTTATTTACTCCTACCCCCATCAGTAATTGCAATAAACATATAATCCAAATGTAACAGCATCCATACATACATACACACGTACATGTGTCCATGTGTATGTAAGAACAATAAATGAGAAATCAAGTATAATAATTAAGAAATCAAGTATAATAATTAAGAAAACAAGTATAATAATTAAGAAATCAAGTATAATAATTAAGAAATCAAGTATAATAATTAAGAAATCAAGTATAGCCCGAGATAATCAGCGTGCCTCATCCTCCACTCTGTAATAGTTAAGTAATTCATTCTTGTACATCCTCTTAAATTGTACAATGTTGGTGCTTTGTTTGAGCTCAACAGCCAGACCATTCCACAAATTGACCCCACAGATTGTTATACATTGACTTTTCATGGTAGTGTGGACAAGAAGTTTCTTCAAATTTAGCTCCCCTCTTAAATTAAAATTCAGCTTACTGTGGAGACACATGCTGGAACTTTTTACTTTGAAATGTTTTGTAGTTTCTGAGTTATTTAACCTAAACGCCCAATGCATTCTCAATGGCAATAGCACAAACTTTGGCATGTCCTACATACTTAAACCTACCAACCCCATTCTAGCCTACTTAGGTTCATCTTACAGGAATCTTTGAAATGTTTCTATATGTCTAACTTTAATATTTATTCTGCACCAGGCGGGCTGATTCAGATTGTATTATGTATATACTTTATTCTGTGCCCTGTATCTGTGACCTTTGCTGTGGTGCTCTCTCAAAACCCTTTAGAGATCCGCCCCGTCCGCACCTCCTCGTACACCCACATCATCATACTGGTGGTATTCTGTCTCTTCAGTACCTCCTCCTACACCCACATCATCATACTGGTGGTATTCTGTCTCTTCAGGACCTCCTCCTACACCCACATCATCATACTGGTGGTATTCTGTCTCTTCAGCACCTCCTCCTACACCCACATCATCATACTGGTGGTATTCTGTCTCTTCAGCACCTCCTCCTACACCCACATCATCATACTGGTGGTATTCTGTCTCTTCAGCACCTCCTCCTACACCCACATCATCATACTGGTGGTATTCTGTCTCTTCAGCACCTCCTCCTACACCCACATCATCATACTGGTGGTATTCTGTCTCTTCAGCACCTCCTCCTACACCCACATCATCATACTGGTGGTGTTCTGTCTCTTCAGCACCTCCTCCTACACCCACATCATCATACTGGTGGTGTTCTGTCTCTTCAGCACCTCCTCCTACACCCACATCATCATACTGGTGGTGTTCTGTCTCTTCAGCACCTCCTCCTACACCCACACCATCATACTGGAGGTGTTGTGTCTCCTCACTGGGTGCAGCTTCATCACCTCCTTGTGGACCTGGCTCTTCATACTGGTGGTAATCTGGCTCCTCACTCAGTCCGGCTTCAACATCGGAACGAGCAAGTTCGTTATAATAAACTATCTCAACGCTCTCCCGTCTGACATCATAATAAACAACGCCGATGTCCCGCGCTCCCGCACGACGCCTTCTGATGACCTGGAGAAACACAGCAGTGCCCGGCTTTAATCAACCGGCTCTCTTAAATGAAAAATGTCTGACTAAACGGCTGCATCTACATTGCAGTGTTATGTTGAATAAAGTAGTATAATTACCTTCCAGAGACGATAGAGGACAGCGATTATCAGGATGGAGAGCAGCAGCACCATGACTGTACATTTGAGAACGTTAGATGTCAGATGAGAAGCTGTGAGGGAAATATGTTAGATATGTTAGAACATCAAACATCATGCAAAAGAACAGCGTAAAGATTGCTTTGCTTGAGTTTCACATTGTGACTTGACCACATTTCATGTTACCTGTGACGGTGATAGAGAGGACCTTGCTCTTAGAGGAGAAGTAGTGAGAGAAAACGTGGATGTGATAAACACAGATGTAACTTCCCTGGTGGGTGTGGTTTGCTGCAGGAAACAGGAATGTGGCAGAGTGATTGACAGCTGTCTGGGTATGGCTCTGAGTTTCGCTGCATCCAGAGATGGTGTGTGTTGCATTCAGTGGTGTTGTGTGTTGTGTTGAATTCAGTGGTGTTGTGTGCTGTGTTGTATCCAGTGGTGTTGTGTGCTGTGTTGAATTCAGTGGTGTTGTGTGTTGTGTTGTATCCAGTGATGCTGTGTGCTGTGTTATGTCTAGTGGTGTTGTGTGCTGTGTTGTATCCAGTGGTGTTGTGCGTTGTGTTGTATCCAGTGGTGTTGTGTGCTGTGTTGTATCCAGTGGTGTTGTGTGCTGTGTTGTATCCAGTGGTGTTGTGTGCTGTGTTGTATCCAGTGGTGTTGTGTGCTGTGTTGTATCCAGTGGTGTTGTATCCAGTGATGTGTTGGATGCAGTGACGTTGTGTGTTGTGTTGGATATAGAGTGATTGTCCGCTGGCTGGGTGTAGTTGCGCGTGGTGTTGGATCCAGTGAAGGTGAGGTGGAAGAAGCCTCCTGGGTATTGTAGCCGGATGGAGCATCTGATGCTGAAGCTGGAACCCTCCATCACCTGCAGCCCCTGCTGATGGCTTTCAGAAATGGAGTGTACTAAGGTACGCACTGATGTTGTGTGTTGTGTTGGATCCAGTGATGTGTGTTGTGCTGTATCCAGAGATGTTGTGTGCTGTGTTGTATCCAGTGGTGTTGTGTGTTGTGTTGTATCCAGTGGTGTTGTGTGTTGTGTTGTATCCAGTGGTGTTGTGTGTTGTGTTGTATCCAGTGGTGTTGTGTGTTGTGTTGTATCCAGTGGTGTTGTGTGTTGTGTTGTATCCAGTGGTGTTGTGTGTTGTGTTGTATCAAGTGGTGTTGTGTGTTGTGTTGTATCCAGTGGTGTTGTGTGTTGTGTTGTATCCAGTGGTGTTGTGTGTTGTGTTGTATCCAGTGGTGTTGTGTGTTGTGTTGTATCCAGTGATGTTGTGTGTTGTGTTGTATCCAGTGGTGTTGTGTTGGTGGAGCAGCTGATCACATGCAGCTCCTGCTGCTGGCCTTCAGAAAGGGAGCGTACAAAGGTGATGATTGGCTTATACAGCAGATCTGGAACAAGACAGAGGTGATTGGCTGAAATTGGTAATACAGGTAGATTTGACTGTAT
This sequence comes from Protomyctophum bolini, assembly GCF_963924005.1. Classification (NCBI taxonomy): domain Eukaryota; kingdom Metazoa; phylum Chordata; class Actinopteri; order Myctophiformes; family Myctophidae; genus Protomyctophum; species Protomyctophum bolini. The sequence continues at coordinate 4,674,484 of NC_137874.1, read as the reverse complement.
GACCAGTTTAATTATAAGATATTGTACTGACAGATAGATGACATAATGTAAAAGTGTCATTGTTGAAGTCATTGTTTTACCTGAACAGATAATCTCCAGTCTGGCAGTGGAAATGCCAGACCTCTTTGTTCCACACTCCCTCAGTGAAGACTCAGAACCAACACAGGAAGCTGAAATCCACCATACAGGTTCATGTGTAGAAGCAGAAGTCCTTTCTCTTGATACAGCAGAGCCACACTCCAGCTGTCGACACACCACAGATGATGACTTCAGGTTCCAGTCAGACCGACCATCCACTGGTCTCCACTCTCCCTGGTGTTTCATCTCCAGTATTCCAATACACTTACTCGTTCCCCTCACCAACCTGACATCGTCAGACTCTGTACAGAGACCAGAGAATAAACAGTAAAGTTTAATATTTATTTATCATGAAATATTAATCCAAAGTTCCAAACCAAAAGTTTATCTTGTCTTTTACCTGAGCAGGTGAGTCCAACAGACTTGTAAGGTGAGCTTGTGTTTCTAGTTGAGTCTGAAGTTCCACAGTCCAGGAGAACAGACTCGTGGCCTTTACACTGGAACTCTTTGGTCCACATTGAAACATTGGCTTCTCCATAGAGCGCCCCCTGGAGGACTGAAGGAACCTCACACCCAAGCTCCCTACAGACCACCTCTGCAGCCTCCTGGTCAAAGTCACCTTCACACACTGAGACCCAAGACTCATCAGACTTCACCTCAACTCTGCCTGAACACAAAGTAGTCCCATTCACCAACCTCACAGAGTCTGGAGAGAGAGAGAGAGAGAGAGAGAGAGAGAGAGAGAGAGAGAGAGAGAGAGAGAGAGAGAGAGAGAGAGAGATTTCAAGTCACTGATGATAAAGGCATAATAAAACAAGATAGACTAAAGTAATAACAAGTCCAGAGACATTATGTGCAAGATTAATGTTACATAGCATAATAGTATAGTAAGGCATAATGCCCTATCAGAACATTCCACACGTGTTATTTTCACAGACAGCAAGTAATGGCTCTGAATGGTTGAATTAATCAGGGCCAGTGTTTCCTGTGGCTTGGTCAGACATTACTGTAGTTGAAGTAGTTTGTTACCTGAACAGTTCACCTCCAGTACGTACAAGGAAGTGGAAGACATCTTATCTCCACAGTCACTCAGAGAGGACTCAGGCCCAACACAGTGAGGTGTAATCCTCCATGCAGGTTGATGTGTAACACCAGAACTCCTCTCTGTTGAAACGGCAGAGCCACAGCCAAGGTGTCGACACACTACAGATGAGGACTGCAGGTTCCAGTAAGACCAACCGTCCACTGGCCTCCACTCTCTCTGATGTTTAATCTCCAGTAAACCAGCACAGATACTGGTTCCTCCCACCAACCTGACATCATCAGACTCTGTAGAGACAAGAGAGTAAACGCAATAAACAAACAAACAAACAGACAGACAAACAAATAAATAAATCACACCCATGTGAAGCGAGGGACACTCTTATCATCATACATCATAATACGTCCTCAAGGCTAATCCTCAAGGCTAATCACTTGTGGCGTCCTCACTTCACACGAAAGGGCTCTCTTATCATCATGCACCATCACACATCACATTCTGTGCTTAGCCAATCAAATCATCACAAATGTAATTCTGGCCAATCACTTTTGGCGTCTTCACTTTTCTGCCCTCACTTTTATCTTCAATATGTACTTTGCTCAGCCAATCAAATCATCACTATGGGGTGATCAGCCAATCAATCATCAGCCAATGTTTGTGTTCACACAGACCCACAGAGCTGGGCATCAAAAATAAAATCACACCCCAGTGTGAAGTGAGCGGTGCCGTTGATGACTTGATCTGCTGCACCCACTATCAAGTACATGAAGGGGAGGGGGACGACATGTTATTACTCTCATTAAAACATGCTTTTACCTGAGCAGGTTAGTTCAACAGACTTGTCCGATGAGCAGTTGTTTCTGGATGAGTTTGAGGCTCTACAGTCCAGGAGAGCAGACTCAGTGCCTTCACACTGGAACTCTTTGGCCCACATTGGAGCCTTGACTTCTCCATAGAGCGCCCCCTTGAGGGCCGAAGAAGCTCCGCAACCAAGCTCCCTACAGACCACCTCTGCATCCTGCTGGTCAAAGTCACCTTCACACACTGAGGCCCACGACTGGTTAGACTTCACCTCAACTCTGCCTGAACACACACTAGGACCATCCACCAACCTCACAGACTCTGGAGGGAGAGAGAGAGAGAGAGAGAGAGAAATTATACAATTATGTTAGTGATCTACAAGAGTATGTATGAATGCATTATGGATGCAAATTGAATCTAATCACATCAGAGGAAAGTCAACCTTGTTTTACTGAGAACCTAAACAGATAACAGTGTTGTACCCATTCGAAAATAAAGTAATTAATATGGAACTATCAATAAATCAAAACACAAATCATCATCATCATCATCATCATCATCATCATCATCATCATCATCATCATCATCATCACGAGATCTTCCCCAGTAGCTCAAGACACTAGGGGCTGTATTTTTGCGTGTCTTAAGTACCAGGTGTTATTACTTAACTTAAGACCTGGAGGCGTGATCAATGCCATTTGGCTATTATGAGTGGCCAAAGAGCATTGACCACGCCTCCAGGTCTTAAGTTAAGTAATAAGACCTGGTACTTAAGACATGCAAAATACAGCCCTAGAGGCCATTTCTAGTCACTACACACATAGGCATGCACACACGCATAAACACACGTGCACACACAAGCACGAAGACACTTACGCATGCACGCACGCGCGCATCCATACACAGAGAAAATGAGAGACTGTAAGGACTGCTGTCATTGTGTTACCTGAACAGTTCACAGTGGGTTTGCCTGTAATCAAACCTTTCCGCGTGACATGATTCTCCATTATGACACAGTCGCTCAGTGAAGACTCAGACCCAACACAGTAAGGTGTAATCCTCCATACAGGTTGTCCTGTGAAACCAGAAGTCCTCTCTGTTGAAACGGCAGAGCCACAGCCAAGGTGTCGACACACTACAGAGGAGGACTTCAGGTTCCAGTGAGCCCCACCGTCCACTGGTCTCCACTCTCCCTGGTGTTTCATTTCCAGTAAACCAGAACACGTACTGGTTCCTCCCACCAACCTGACATCTTCAACCACTGTAAAGAGACAAAGTGAGTAAACATTTAAACAGTATCACTTTATAATAAACATGAAAGATCACACTTGTGTGAAGCGCTCTTATCATCATATACATCATCACATTCCGGCCAATCACAATTGGCGTCCTCACTTTTCTGTCCTCACTTTTAGCCTCAATTATGTGGCGCACACACAGACACAGAACTATACTAGCCTATACTCACACACAGCCTATACTCACACACACACACACACACACACAGACACAGAACTATACTAGCCTATACTACAACGTACGATCCTATAGCTAGCGCCCCTCTTTACCTGAGCAGGTGAGTCCAATGGTCTTGTCAGGCAAACAGGTGCTTCTGGTTGAGTTTGAGGCTCTACAGTCCAGGAGAGCAGACTCCGTGCCTTCACACTGGAACTCTTTGGCCCACATGGGAGTGTTCACTTCTCCATAGAGCGCCCCCTTGAGGGCCGAAGAAGCTCCGCAACCAAGCTCCCTACAGACCACCTCTGCATCCTGCTGGTCAAAGTCACCTTCACACACTGAGGCCCACGACTCGTTAGACTTCACCTCCACTCGGCCTGAACACACGCTAGGACCATCCACCAACCTCACAGACTCTGGAGGGAGAGAGAGAGAGGGGTGGGGTGGGGGGGGGGGGGGGGTCAGTATTTAGAAGAAAGTTGTATTATATCTTGAGCGTGGAATCATTATACTTTCAATAATGGTGGGCTCACGACTAGAGCCCACAATTATTATTATTATTTAAATCACACTTGTGTGAAGCGCCTCACATCCTTAAACAAACATTGCACTCCAACAAACAGTCTATTTGGCTGCCAGATGACATCATGAGTGGTGCGGTTTTATTGTTGTGTTCACGTCATTAAAACTCATTGCCTGCATAGAACGAGTTAGACAAGATTTTAATTTTAGTTTTATATTGCATTCAACTTATAGTCTCTGTGCTGTACGGCCAACGGCCACTTATAGGACTCTAAACAGTCTCGCTCCGCCTGCTTTAACACATCCCTTGTCAGGTATTGATTAATTCTTCCCTAACTGCCTGCATTCTTCAGTGAAACCCTTCTTTTGAAGGTTCCACTGGAACTAACGTATACAAATACAAGCAGTGAAATGTCTCCTAGTATCTTTTAGGCACTACACGGTTCCCTCTACACTTGTTTCTGCATTTGTGTGATTCTTTAACTTGTTGACTACAGTTCATGCTAGCTCCGTTTGGAACCTCTATATCTACGCTGCTACGCTTTAGCTCCGAGATGAGGTTCCGACAAAAGCTATCCCTGCGCAGGTAGAAATGGAGTCTAGCTGTGTATAGAGCCCGTCAACAAGTAGTGGAATAAACCCCTTCCGCAGTAAAAGGTAAAGGTATCAGGTAAAGGTATCAGAACCAAGATACAGTTGATAAACTTAACATAGGCACCTAACATTTTAACTGAGGCATCAAACAACCAAAGCGGTTGTTTGTCAGCCAGTACGATTTGTTTCCCCGGTTTTCCCAATGCAATCTTCTGCAATCTTTTTTACTTTTTTAAATCAATCCTGCAAAAGGGGTTTATTCCACTACTTGTCGACGGGCTCAACCCATTTCTACCAGCGCAGGGATAGCTTTTGTTGGAACCTCATCTCTGAGCTAAAGCGTAGCAGCGTAGATATAGAGGTTAAAAACGGAGCTAAGTTCATGCTTGCTTTGCGTATTCCGATCACACATGTAAATTGCTCAGTATGGTGTAACTGTTGATGATAACACAACTTTTACATTGTTGATGCATAATGCTGTTTATTCCTTTTACCTGAACAGTTGAGCTTCAGTGTAAGAGTGGAATCATAGGACTTTACTGGTCCACACTCCATCAGTGAAGACTCAGAGCCAACACAGGAAGATGGAATCACCCATCCTGGTTGACGTGTAGAACTAGAAGCAAATTCAGTTGAAAGAGCAGATCCACAATCCAACTGTCTACACACTACAGATGATGACATCCTGTTCCAGTTAAACCAAGCCAACACTGGTCTCCACTCTCCCTGGTGTTTCATCTGCAGTATGCCAGTGCATTTACTGGTTCCTCCCACCAACCTGACATCTTCGGACTCTGTACAGAGAGCAATAAGCAGTCAAAACGGATTACATTCATTGCAATACCTTGGATAATACAATATAAAAACCAGTTTCAATTTTGTTCACCTGTTGAGTTGTGAGTTGGTTTTGGTTGGAGAGCTGAGGAGAAAAATAATGAATGAATTAGTTTCACTCTAACGTTACTCTGGAAATGAAGTCTGTCTTGTCTAATGCATTCTGCGTTATTATTATTCTGATAAAGCATTCATCAGTGTTTTTTAGAATACATAGAAGGATTCATTGTAATCAGTGTAAACAGTGATAATACAGGTAATGGTTCAGTCTCTACTCACGGCAGTCAGCGTGTTCGTCCTCACAGTCACATCTCCACGACAATGGAATGCACGTGTCTTTCTGACAAACAAACTGAAGGGGGAGACAGAGGGTCAGGTCCATAATAATCAGTAACGTGTATATCAAAGACATGTAACCCATTTAGGACTGAGGACCATGCAGATTCTACTAAATGTCTTCTAAATCATGACAGTTGTCTATAAAACCTATATGTTTCTATGTCAGTGATTCTCAAACTATAAAACCTATGTTTCTATGTCAGTGATTCTCAAACTATAAAACCTATGTTTTTATGTCAGTGGTTCTCAAACCATAAAACCTGTTTCTGATTCTCAAACTATAAAACCTATGTTTCTATGTCAGTGATTCTCAAACTATAAAACCTATGTTTCTATGTCAGTGGTTCTCAAACTATAAAACCTGTTTCTAATTCTCAAACTATAAAAACTATCTATCTATGTCAGTGATTCTCAAACTAAGACCCCAAATATTATAAAACGTTTGCCCTGAAAGAATATACATTCAAAGATTTGCCCCACATTTTCACAATATTTGACAAATAGCACGGCACTCTGAGCTTGTAGATCTGCTATTTGTCAATGGCTAAAGTATATGCTTGAAACAACAAAAGTGGTTCCTGTCCTTAATGGATAAAGTCAGACAGAGTAACACAAGTGAAGCTGGGGTGAATCACCTGGCTGGCAGTGCAGTTGGACATGCACTGCTTCTTGTCAGCTGACCAGGAGGAGTCGGTGGGACAGGAACACTTGTAGCCTCCTCCAGGTGAGAGCAGACACAGGTGACTGCAGCCTACATTGTTGGTCTGACATGGATGACCAGACACTGCAGGGTGGAGAAAACATGCAACACATGTAAGGAATATGAGAACACACACCTATATGTTACAACAGTGCTTTATAAACCTGTTGTAACCAAGAGACATGCCGATGTGTGTAAGTAAAACAATAATAAGGAACACCTGTATTCATAATGAAAACAGCTATTCTGCAAGTTCACAACACATCCCGCCGCGATGCATTGTGAAATTGTACATCTGCTGTTGTCACATTTTAAATGTATTTTTAATTTTCCTTTTATTTATGTATTAATCCATTTTGGGCGGGAACCCCTTTTAGTGTTTTAAGCATTATGTTATACTTTAGCTATTGAAAAATAGCACATCTACAAGCTCATATAGCGCGGACGTGCTACGAGCTTCTAGGTCTGCTATTTATTTATTTTTATCGTGAAAATGCGCCTCAAATCTTTGAATATATATTCTTTTAGAGCGAACGTTTTTAAGATGGGGGTCGTGGCATATGTAATTCTGGGGGTCCTTGACATGAAATATGGAGTACCACTGAGGCACTGGCACAGAAACATGAGGTATTTCAGAAAACTGTCAAAACTCTGTGTGTGTGTGTGTGTGTGTGTGTGTGTGTGTGTGTGTGTGTGTGTGTGTGTGTGTGTGTGTGTGTGTGTGTGTGTGTGTGTGTGTGTGTGTGTGTGTGTGTGGGGGGGGGGGGGGGGGGGTCATTTAAATATGTCCACATATAATGCAACAATAAGCTTGCCTATAATGGCATTATCACAATAGGACCACCAGGTTGTAGGGTTACAACACTTTTCAAAACATATCAGTTAATACAACAATACAGAAGAAATAAAAGTCATGAAACATAATGAAGAGTAATAATGAGTGTTACAGCGGGTGGTACAGACCGTCAGGTTGTCTAGAGGGGTGGTAGATGTGGATGGCATGTGGACGGTTCAGCTTGCTGATGATTCTGGTCTTGTCGATACCATGAGTCTTGTTGGCTCTGTAGATGGACATGGTCGTCCAGTCTGTCCAATAGATGTGATCCTCAAACACAGTAATAGTCCTGATGCTGTCCTGCTGGCTCACAACTACAGACACACAGAACCCCAAATACAAAGAGTCAGACTGTTATAAAATGCATGAATAAAGTAGTACAAATACTGCTTTAACATACAATAGAGTATAACAAAGTGAACAATGTTTTCTGTGTGTGTGTGTGTGTGTGTGTGTGTGTGTGTGTGTGTGTGTGTGTGTATGTGTTGTGCACCTGTCTTTCTGTTGGTTCCATCCAGGTTGGCAAACTCAATGTGTGTCTCATCGTTGATCCAGTAGACGTGATCATCGATGTAGTCTAACGTCAGGCCGAAGGGCTTGGAGATCTTCTCCTTCACGATGACTGTCCTGGTGGTGCCGTCCATCCCCATCCTCCCTATGTTGTTCTTCCCCACGTCTGTCCAGTACAAGTATCTGTCAGGGAGACACCGTGTCAGGTGTGTGTGTGTGTGTGTGTGTGTGTGTGTGTGTGTGTGTGTGTGTGTGTGTGTGTGTGTGTGTGTGTGTGTGTGTGTGTGTGTGTGTGTGTGTGTGTGTGTGTGTGCGTGTGTGTGTTTAAATGTATCTGTATTTATTTATTTTTGGAAAGTATACTATTAAATATGTCAGTATATGTCTTTGCATATATTATTGTCATAATCTGTCCTGTGCAATTTTTGATTACGAAGCCTTAAGAGCAATCTGAAATTAAAATGGATTAAAATGTTTTTAATGTTCAATGTCAAAAACACAATTAAATTGTTGATAGCAATTATTTGTGTGACAATTATCCAACTTAAAAGTGTAAATGTGACAGCCCTATTCACAGGATGGTTGATAAATTCAGTGTGTGGTTCATGATGTCACCACAGTGTTCTTACCCGTAGCGTACATCCACAGCTATGGAGGTTGGCTTGTCTAGGTCAGTGTTGAGCAGGACTGTTGGGTACGACCCGTTTAGTTTGGACACCCCTATGGTGTGATGTACCCAGTCAGTCCAGTATAGGTTTCCTCCTATCCAATCAACAGCCAGAACCAGTGGTGTGATGGTCGAGGTGTCGTGAATGACCTGTTAATGAACCATACATGCACTCTGAATATACTCACCACGACTTCATTCTTATATTATGATAGTTAGAGTTTGGACTGCATGGGGTACGTGCATGCGTGTGTACACTAACTCAGTGGTTCTCAATATCAAGAATAACATATTACAGTACATATTATATTACATATTAAACCCCGACCTCCTGCAAATAAAAAGTACAACAAAACAATCTGTTTAGCCGCAGCTCCTTTAAAACTGAATCAAACCGAGTCAAACTGAATAATATAAAACAAAAATAGTCTCATCTTTTTCTGCTGCATATTCCACATTGTGTACAGTAGATATCTATATGAAATACAGCAGTTAAATCTCTCTTGACCTTTTAAACTAAATGTTTTCAATGAGCTATTTTTTACATATTACATGTTTTTGGTTAAGTAATGCCTTACAGTAGCCTACTCGTTATTGGGTTAAATAATAATATTACAGTAATATACAACAAGTAACTCGTTACTGCCCAACTGGCTATTATAAGTACACTGAGTACTAGTATAAAATACAACAAGTATCCTTCATTCATCCTCATAGTTGTCGTTGTCACACTGACCTGGACGTCACTGCCGTTGATGTTCATGACACTGATCATGCTGTGATAGGAGGAAGGGGTCCATTCTGTGAAATCTATCCAGTAGATCTTCTGCTGCCGATAGTCAAAGTCCAGATGTCTCTGTACTGCACTCTTCAAGTCCTGTCACACCACAGCAGTTGTGTTAGTCTCAGACTGGAATACATTCCAGCATATCAAAAGCAGTGCGTGTAGAATATTGTATAGGATTACATAGGAGGATGTGTTGTTAATTATGTCCAATGGTTTTCACCTGTTTGAGATTTGAGCTGGAGCCGTCCAAGCTGATCCTCATCAGGTTTCCAATGTTGGATAAAATGAGGAAGGGCTCCACCTCTGGATAAAGTGAGACATTACACTTGAGTTGGTTTACTTTTAGAAATACACCAATCTGAGAATCCCATCGTCAAATATTATTAACTGGGGACCCCCAAAATGAATCATATTTGAAATGGGGACCCCAAAAATGAATCATATTTGAACTGGGGACCCCTAAAATGAATCATATTTGAACTGGAGACCCCCAAAATGAATCATATTTGAACTGGGGACCCCCAAAATGAATCATATTTGAACTGGGGACCCCCAAAATGAATCATATTTGAACTGGGGACCCCCAAAATGAATCATATTTGAACTGGAGACCCCAAAAATGAATCATATTTGAACTGCAGACCCCCAAAATGAATCATATTTGAACTGCAGACCCCCCAAATTAATCATATTTGAACTGCAGACCCCCAAAATGAATCATATTTGAACTGGGGACCTCCCACCCCACACACACGCACGCACGCACGCACGCACGCACGCACGCACGCACGCACGCACGCACACACACACACACACACACACACACACACTCTCTTACCTGTGGTGTCATGTGAAGGTGTAGCATGGAGAGCTGAGGAGGAACATAACAAAGTAAATGAGCTTCAGTGGAACAACAGCATGGTTGGTTGTATCGGGTCCGCGTCAATATGCCGACGGTCCATTGGTCCGATCGACAACCTACATCAAACCCTCACCCTAACCTTAACCTCCCCCTGGGCAGACACCTAAACCTAACCACCCACCCTCTCCCGACGCCCAGCGCACCTCGGACAAATGCTCCTTCGGAGCAATGGTCCGTCGGATCATAGGGTGCTTCCCGGTTGTATCTGAGGTTTATCTGTTGAAATAATTAATACACGTAAAAGATATCCTTTGGTTCTCCTCTTCACTGCTATTTATTTGCCCCAGGATGGGAATCATGAGTAACTACGATTTCTATCAGAGCTCACATGAAATGAAAATAGCCGGTGTTATGATCTGATCGCCCATGGCTGTGTACTTGTACGTGAATACACAATGTACTAGATATGTATTGTGTACTGCCTGAACTGTAGCATACTTTATAGTTATAGCTACTGGAGACATACCAAAGGAATAATTCAACTGGATTGTCACACACCACCCAGCCTGCACACACACTACCGGTCTGCCAGAACCAGACGAGACTCCAATTAGAGTTTACAACAGCCGGCAAGCAATATTTTGTTGTAAATTAACTGGTTGGCTCGCATTTTAGTCTAGTACTCCTCTACACTATCGTATACTTGCCAGCCCATTGTGAACCCGGACATGTTGCATGAGTACACCAACGTTTTATGTTAGATGTGTTGAGTATGGGCCCCCAGCATGTAGACACTGATGTTAGATGTGTTGAGTATTGGCCCCCAGCATGTAGAAACAGTTTTATGTTAGATGTGTTGAGTATGGGCCACCAGTATGTAGACACTGATGTTAGATGTGTTGAGTATTGGCCCCCAGCATGTAGAAACAGTTTTATGTTAGATGTGTTGAGTATGGGCCACCAGTATGTAGACACTGATGTTAGATGTGTTGAGTATGGGCCCCCAGCATGTAGAAACTGTCTTATGTTAGATGTGTTGAGTATGGGCCCCCAGCATGTAGAAACTGTTTTATGTTAGATGTGTTGAGTATGGGCCCCCAGTATGTAGAAACAGTTTTATGTTAGATGTGTTGAGTATGGGCCCCCAGCATGTAGAAACTGTTTTATGTTAGATGTGTTGAGTATGGGCCCCCAGCATGTAGACACTGTTTTATGTTAGATGTGTTGAGTATGGGCCCCCAGCATGTAGACACTGTTTTATGTTAGATGTGTTGAGTATTGGCCCCCAGCATGTAGAAACAGTTTTATGTTAGATGTGTTGAGTATGGGCCCCCAGCATCTAGAAACTGATGTTAGATGTGTTGAGTATGGGCCCCCAGCATGTAGAAACAGTTTTATGTTAGATGTGTTGAGTATGGGCCCCCAGCATGTAGAAACTGTTTTATGTTAGATGTGTTGAGTATGGGCCCCCAGCATGTAGAAAATGTTTTATGTTAGATGTGTTGAGTATGGGCCCTCAGCATGTATAGAAACTGTTTTATGTTAGATGTGTTGAGTATGGGCCCCCAGCATGTAGAAACTGCCGGATGCTAACTTGCATATGTTGAGCAATTTTCATAATTTGCATAACATGTGACCATACCATTAACAACCTATAGAAGGCAAAATGTCATCATGTTTTAAAGGTCCGCTGACACGCCCCGAAATTAATATGGGTGGTACAGCACATCACGTGGTCTGACTGAAAACAGTTTGAAACAGTTTGAAACGGGGCTACGGCGCTAGCAACAAGTGGCTATAGGTCAGGCTAGCGTTTTTGACGGTACATTTAGCGTCATATTGGCTATAAATGTAATTGAAAAAAAACACACACACTCTCTTACCTGTGGTGTCATGTGAAGGTGTAGCATGGAGAGCTGAGGAGGAACATAACAAAGTAAATGAGCTTCAGTGGAACAACAGCATGGTTGGTTGTATCGGGTCCGCGTCAATATGCCGACGGTCCATTGGTCCGATCGACAACCTACATCAAACCCTCACCCTAACCTTAACCTCCCCCTGGGCAGACACCTAAACCTAACCACCCACCCTCTCCCGACGCCCAGCGCACCTCGGACAAATGCTCCTTCGGAGCAATGGTCCGTCGGATCATAGGGTGCTTCCCGGTTGTATCTGAGGTTTATCTGTTGAAATAATTAATACACGTAAAAGATATCCTTTGGTTCTCCTCTTCACTGCTATTTATTTGCCCCAACACCCCTGTCTGCCCGCTCTGAGACCTCTCAGCCCCGCACCGCGACAGTCGCGACTACGGACTGTCTGCTGTTGTCTGGCCGCTGTGAGAGCAGCCCCACAGCGCGACTACTGTTCTTTTCCCCTCTCAGCCGCAGGCTGACATGTACACCCTCGCTCTCACTCTGTAATACCGTAGTTAGTTACCACAACATTGTTCAAGTGAACTATAGTGTGTTTATGTTTGTATTCATTGTAATAATAAATATCGCTATGCCGAGGCATAGTCTTGCGGACGAGATCATGAGCCTCTACGGGGGACTGGGCATGTGTGTACACACACACACACACACACACACACACACACACACACACACACACAGTGCCTCTGTGTACGTGCGGCTGTATGAGTTGAGGATTAGAGGTATAGGTATTTTTATTATGCTGTAACATTTGGCTCACTGCTGTCGTTCCTCCCGTCCCCCCGTGTGTGTGCAGCCTGCATCTGAGACGGGCTAGACTGTATGTTGTCATGCGGAGCGACGCGGCGATAAATAAAATAATCATAGCGATATTGATTATTACAATGAACAAGCATATACGTCCCCCCGTGTGTGTATTTTCGAGCGATTTTTTTTTTTTTTGAATGAGACTTTCACCCAGTATTCAAGCTAAATGTGACACCAAAATAGTAGCATAAGTTGCTATGCTACCACGGCCACCAAGCCCGGCGAGCCCGCATAGAAGTCGTTGGGGAAAGCCCCTCGCCACTCTGACGTCAGAATCATGATAGCATTGTTTGATAGCAGTTATTAGCTCCCGAGGGGCGTGTCAGTCCTCCTTTAAAGTTTATGTAGATGTGATGTGTCAAACTAGGGGGTTTTCATGATGCTGAATCCATTCAAAGCATACAAAAAGAAAATAAGTGAATGGTGCAACTCCGAGTGGGGGTGTGGGGGGGGGGGGGGGGGGCAGACCCACAGGAACGCACCCAGGGTGCCGGCCCGATTCTGGCGAGCCGCCCCGCGTCCGAAACGGTTGAGAAATGACCGCTGAGTTACCGTGTGGGGGTCCCTCTACTTACCCCCTACTGTACTGTACTGTACTGTACTGTACTGTACTGTACTGTACTGTATAAATACAGTTAATATGTGTGTGTGTGTGTGTGTGATAGGTTGCGCACAGGTGGTGAAAAACAACCATGCTGTTTTCGTGCCCAGATCATAGACTGTAAAAAATATGGACAAAGCGTTCCCCGGGTCTAACATGAACGTAAATTGAAGCCTGTCAGTCCTTGCAATGGAAGTCGCCATCTTTCTAGATCCGTTTTGGCCCAGCTGGCCATTGGCTGGCCCAGACAACGAGGCGGGACTTCCCCCCTTCTTCTCCGTTGGTTTTTATTTTGACTCGAGTGGGAGGGGAATCCCTATCATAGACTGTAACGGTAGCCACGCCCCTCAGAACATACGCGACTTTATGGTCATTTTTTAAATTAATGGGACCATAATTTTCCAAAAAGAATATTATGACATTAGAAATTAGACTTTAAACTAGTGACTGGAAGAAGAAAGTATTCATGACCATGTTTATTAAGGTAATACAGTCTAGGTGAAGTTGGGCCCAAATACATGGACTTCTATGGGGTTATGGGTTTTTCTGGGTCCAATGACAGCGCCACAACAGGCCATTATATGAACTTTCATTTCCTTAGTGGCTTCACAAAATATCTGTCTGACTGCCCCCCTGGCTCAGATGCACCCAGCCACCCACCCACCCATCCAGCCAGCCACACACATATCTCCGTAAGGGAGCGGTTGCACCACTCAAAAACACTCATTGGGCTAAAAACGGAGGCGGACCAGAACATAATAAAAGTATATAAAAAAATATATATATATATACAGTATGTTGTTTTTATATCTGTTTAACATAATTGTGAATAATGAATCAATGGACTGATGAACTCATTCTAATAATTTGCATAGGCTATTTATTTATTCTCGTAATTATAAACCCACGTCCTCACAGACATGGAACACATCTCATTTGTAAGCATAACTTATACAACGGCGTCAGTGATACAGATCTACAATCTCACATGTTGCTGATCAACTCGCATCGAACAACACTGTTACAACTCGTTGCGCTAAAAACAGCCATATCCACTTTTCACGGTGACACCCCCCCCCACACACACACGTGAGGCGCCCCACACACAAAAACAACAGTATAGCTTAATTGCACCACACAATTCAATTCAATTCAATTCAATTCAATTCAATTCAATTCAATTCAATTCAATTCAATTCAATTCAATTCAATTCAAAGGGCTTTATTGGCATGAGAAAACATACGTTTACATTGCCAAAGCAGAAAGAACAATACAACAATACAGCAATACAATCAAAACAAAAATTATGTTGAAGGTCAGAATCTTCAATAGATCTGTGTACCAAGATAACTCGATGCAGGTATAGTGCAGGAATATACACAATTATTAGTCTTTAGGGTGGTTGTGTTCCATTTGATATCCTTCTCCTATCACAGCAACTCACAAATCTTGCTGCTGTGTTTGCACATTGTTGTACTTCGCCCAGCAGATATGGGAGTTTTTTGTCATTGGTCATGTTTTCAAAATCTCCGTGTGTGGTTGTAATCTGTGGGAAGTATGTGTCTCTGATGTCTTGGTACAATGGGCAGATGGTTAGGAAGTGTAGCTCGGTTTCCACTTCGTTTAGTGTGCAGTGGGTGCATAGTCTGTCTTCTCTCGGGATACAGGTCTGCCTATGACGGCCTTTCTCGATCGCGAGACTGTGCTCACTGAGTCTGTACCTAGTTAATATTTTTCTTTGTTTTGGGTCGGTCACGGTGCTCAGGTATTCTGCCACTGTGTATTCTCTGTTTAGGGCCAGATAGCATTCTAGTTTACTCTGCTTTTGTGTTGCTTCTTTCCAATGTGTCAGATAGTTTTCCCTTTGCTGTTTTATAATTTGGTTTAGTCCAATGGGTTTTCTATCTCGTGGCTCTGTTTGTGTTTGTGCCCAGAGTTCCAGGGCTAGCTGGCTGAGGGGGCATCTCTCTAGAGTTTCACTGTGTGTGAGTGCCTTGTTATGGAGTGCATCTAGGTCACTTTCTTTTAGGTGGTTGTAGAACTTAAGTGCTCTCTTTTTTATTTTGATTATGAGTGGGTATCGTCCTAATTCTGCCCTGCATGCATTATTTGGTGTTTTTCGCTGGGTGCGGAGAATGGATTTGCAGAATTCTGTGTGTAGGGTCTCGGTTTGGTGTTTATCCCATTTTTCCAGGTCATGGTTTGCTAATGGTCCCCAGATCTCGCAACCATAGAGGGAAATTGGTTCTATCACCGAGTCCAGTATTTTAAGCCAGGTTTTAATTGGGATGTCTATTTTGATGTTTCTTTTGATGGCATAGAATGCCCTTCTTGCCTTGTCTCTCAGGTCCTTTACAGCTTGGTTGTAGTTCCCTGTGCTGCTGATGTTTAGGCCAAGGTAGGTATAGTTTTTAGTTTGTTCTAGTGGGATTGTATTTAGGAAAAATTGGTGGTTTTGGCGGCTGGGCCTTTTTTGAAATATCATGATTTTAGTCTTGGTTAGGTTCACTGTCAGGGCCCATGTCTGGGAGAATTTGTGTAGGAGATCAAGTTGCTGCTGTAGTCCTTCCTTGGTTGGGGACAGCAGCAGCAGGTCATCTGCGTAAAGTAAGCATTTGATTTCTGTGTTTGCCAAGGGGATGCCTGGAGCTGTAGACTGTTCTAACGTTTTTGCTAATTCGTTGATATATATGTTGAAGAGTGTTGGACTCAGGCTGCATCCCTGTCTAACACCACGGCTCTGGGGGAAAAAGTCTGTGTGCTTTTCGCCTATTCTAACTGCGCATTTGTTGTTGGTGTACATTGATTTTATGATGTCATAGGTTTTTCCCCCAATGCCACTTTCCAACAGTTTGTACATCAGACCCTCATGCCAAATTGAATCGAATGCTTTTTTGAAGTCGACAAAGCAGGAGAAAATTTTGCTTTTGTTTTTGTTTATTTGGTTGTCAATTAGGGTGTTGAGAGTGTAAATGTGGTCTGTTGTGCGATATTTTGGTAGAAAGCCAATTTGTGATTTGCTCAGGACGTTGCTTTCTGTGAGGAAATTTAGAATTCTGTGGTTGAGGATCATGCAGAGGATTTTTCCGAGGTTGCTGTTTACACAAATCCCGCGGTAGTTATTTGGGTCATATTTGTCTCCAGTTTTGTGGAGTGGCGTTATCAGCCCTTGATTCCATGTGCTGGGGAAAATCCCAGAACTGAGCACAATATTTAGGAGTTTTAATATGGCCAGTTGGAATTTGAGGTCGGTGAATTTTATCATTTCATTTAGAATTCCGTCTGCCCCACAGGCCTTCTTGGTTTTAAGTGTTTTTATTTTGTCTTGTAGTTCTTTTAGGTTGATTTGGGAATCTAGTGGATTCTGGTAGTCTTTTATGGCTGACTCTAGGTTTTGTAGTTTATCTTTTATTTGTTTTTGTTCTTTGTTCTTCTCGATTGGGCCGAAGAGGCTTGAAAAATGATTTACCCATACATCTCCATTTTGGATGGGTAATTCGTCCTGTTTTAGCTTATTAAGTCTGTTCCAGTTTTCCCAGAAGCTGTTTGTCTGTATGGAGTCCTCAATGTCTTGCAATTGGTTTCTAACGTGTTGGTCTCTTTTTTCTCTTACTGTGTTCTTGTATTGTTTCAGTGTTTCCCCATATTGGAGACGTGTGTTGTGGTTGTCTGGGTCTCTGTGTTTTTGGTTTGATAGTTTCCTTAATTTTTTCCTGAGATTCTTGCAGTCATTATCGTACCATTTGTCATTCTCAACATTTTTTCTGGCTTTCTTGTTTGATACTTTTAGGTTTGCTAGTGAGGCTGTAAGTTCGAATATATAATTGAGGCCTTCTACTGCCCTGTTTACACTTTCACTGTTTTCTTCAAAGGTTTTTTCTAGGAACTGGTCCAGTTGTGATTGGACTTGTTTTTGTCTAATAGCATTTTGGAAGGCTTCTGCGCTATGTTCCTTCCATTTGTAACGTTTTCTTATACTGTGTAGTTTGTTTGGCGTTTGTTCTTTGTGTCTGTGTGTTGATCTGTTTAGATAGGCTGTGGTTCTGTTGTGGTCTGACAGGGGTGTTTGCGGGCTGACTGTGAAAGCTCTGAAAGATGCCAGGTTCATGTCAGTGATAAAGTAATCTACCGTGCTGTTTCCCAGGGATGAGCTGCATGTATATCTACCGAATGAGTCCCCTCGGAGTCTACCGTTAACGATGTACAGACCCAGTGAGCGACAGAGCTGTAGTAGTTGTGACCCATGTTTGTTTGTAGTTTTGTCGTGGTTGAATCTTGGGGGACATGTTGGGGAGCTGATGTTTTCCCCTCCTGGTAAGTGTTTGTTTCCCTGTGTGTTGAGGGTGTCAGGCCCATGTCCTGTTCTGGCATTTAGGTCTCCACAAACTACAATGTGACCTTGTGCCTGGAAACGGCTGATATCCTCTTCTAATGTGGGGAAAAAGTCCTCCGTAAAGTAGGGGGATTCAATTGGGGGGATGTAGGTGGCACACAGGTAGACATTCTTTTTGGTTGTGGTAAGTTCCTTGTTTATTTCTAGCCAGATGGAAGAAGTTCCAGTTTTGACTAGCTTAATGGAGTGGATTAGTTCAGATTTGTACCATATTAGCATACCTCCAGAGTCCCTTCCCTGGGTGACTCCTGCCAGCTTTGTAGATGGTACCACCAGTTCTCTGTAGCCAGTAGGACAGCCAGTGGGGCCGTCCCCTCTGTGCCATGTCTCTTGTAGAATAATGATGTCTATGTTTGCAATCTCTGGGGTTCTGCTCTTGATGCCAAGGGCAGTTGACCTCAAACCTTGTATATTCCAGGATGATACAGTGAGTGATTTGTACTCCATTGTTCACATTGTTGTTACATTCCAGGGGTTCTGCCCTGGGCCCATGCTGCGTAGAAGTCCATGAACATCTGCTCGATGCTGTGTGTGCTGGGGATGGCTCTGGTCAGCGCATGTGCGTATGTGTATGGTTGGCGAGGGAGGGGGAGAGAGGGCGGTGGTGCGACTGATGCCAGAGTGTATGGGATGGACATCAGTGGTATGGGTGAGCTGTGTATGTCGTGAGGTCTGGGTGGAGCGGTGGGGGTGGGCATCGGGGGTGTGGATGGGCTGCCCTGGAGTGTGGTATGAGGTCTGGTTGGAGCGGAGGGGTGTCTAGGAGAGGGTCTGCCTGGTGGATAGGGGTGATGTCTAGTAGAATGTCCTGTGTATGCAGTGCGTTGTCGTCTGGGTGTAGGATGTTGTCCACGTTGGTTTCGTTTGTAGGACGTTGCGTCTGTAGGATGGTCGCGATCGAGTGCGGTGTCCTTCAGGCTCTTTGCAAAAGCTGGGATTTCAGCCTTGCGGATGTGTACCGCGTCGTGTAGGCTTCCCTTGTGCAGGGTTGGGTGTTCTGCGAAGTGGACCTTATGCTTCCTTGCACAGATTTTGGAAGTCTGTGCGTTGATTGCGTCGATGTAGTTGTAGTCTGTGTCTCCTCTGTGTAGCAGTGCCGAGATGACTACTTCTGCGTTGGGAAATGTTGGCTTTCTCTATCATTCCCTTGGTGGATGTGACCATCTGGTAGTTTTCCAGGTCCCATATGTCGTTTGTGCCGGTGTGGATTATTATGTGGCTGGGGGAGCCCAGTCGGTCCCTGGTCAGCAGCTCCATTGCACGTGCTGTGTCTCGACATCTGATGTGTTCAACTCTGTGCTTTGGGAAGAGCTTTCTTGCATCTATGTATTTCCCATTTGAGTCAGTCAGGAGTACAATTTCTGGGTTTTGTAGCTGACGGTTTTCCGGAGGTGTAGCAGTGAGGGTGGGTTGGGATGTAGCAGTGGGGGTGGGTTGGGGTGGGTCTTCTTCTTGAACGATCACTTGGCTTAGAGGTACCGTTGGATGGGGTGAGTCTTCTTCTTGAACGGTCTCTTGGCTTACCGTTGGTTGGTCAACGCTGCTATGTGCTATTTCTAACCGTCCCTGCTGTCTTGCCTCCCTTTCAAGCCTTTCTATCTCTCTCCTGAGTAGTCCTATTTCACTTTCTGTCGTTCTCCTTAGCTTTTCTGTGTCTGTTCTCATACATTCCCTAGTCTCTGCTATTTCCTTTTCCTGTCTTTCCTGTCTTTCCCTTAGCTGTCTTATCTCCTTTTCCATATGCTCCCCTAGCTGTTTAAACTCCTGTCTGAGCTTCAGCTCACTGTCTTGTAGCTGTTTCACCTTTACTTTAAGCTCACTCTCTTCCTGTTCCTTTGTGGCCCTGTCTCTGGGAGTCTGCTCTTGCCTGTGTTCCAATAACTGTTGCTCCATCTGTACTTGCTTATATTCTAATTTATAGAATTTGTCGGCCAACTCGCTAAACAGGTTTGGCTCTATGGTGTGACCTTTTGTGGCACTGATTGGTGGGGGTGGGGTCTCTACTGTGTTTGGATGTGTTGTGTCTATGCTTGGAGTGAGCTTTCCTTTTGCCATCTCCCTGATTTTAGTGAAGTCCTTCTCTATGGGTATTCTATTCCCCTGGATTGTTACTTTTCCAGAGTTGAAAATGTTTACAGTGGTGTGACCTTCCTCTGAGTGCAATTTAAGACTACATCCCTCGGTCAGCGGTGCCTTTTTTATCTCTGTGTAGTGCTCTTGTGTGGCTTCAATCCATGCCTGAGGTCTATTTGTGAAAAAGATTAGGTTTGTTACAACCTTCTTTGTGTCACAGTCTGCATAAAGTGTCTCTATGTTGCTTGCCAGGAGTTCAGTCTTGTAATTATCTTTTGCTGTTTTGGACTTTAATGTGGCTGGGTATTCAATTGGAATTGGTGCCGTAGGAATGTGTGCTGTAGCTAAGGATTCTGTTGTCATGGTTGCCATTGTTCAGGTTCACACCTAGCTTGCCTCGTTCACCTGGCTTCACACCTAACACCCCTCCCCCGGTACTTTCCTTTGTTATGCCTTCCTTTGTTATGCTACTCTGCTACTCTCTGCTACTGCTACTATACCACTATTACTCTTGGTATATGGGTTTAAATGTTTAAACTGTTCCCAGTTTACTATGATTTCTACTCTATTCTATTTTACTACAGTCTTACCACAGTCTTACTACACTTCAATGTCTCTAAAGTTCTGTAATGTATCTCAATCTGCAGGCGTACTTACTCAAGTTCTTTGTTTGTCTTGGTCCTCGAGTTCTTTGTGTGTCCTTTCTGGTAAAGAGCAAGTTTTAACTCCAAATGTTTTGTTGAGTGTTAAAAAGTTGTTTTGTTTCTTGATGTCCTTGTTGTCCTTGGTATAATCCTTTTTGTTATTTGTGAAAAGTGTAAGTATTCCACAAAGGATTTTAAAAAGTATTCCAGGAATTCAGGAGCTCAAGAAGACACAACCTCTCACCTCGACAGACAGGCACACCAACCCTCCCCCAGGACCCCCCCCCCTCCCTCTGCCCAATGTATACCAACCCCCCCCCCCCCCCCCCTCCCTCTCCGCCACAAGCTTCACAGCCTGTGTGTGTTGATAGCCGTACAGACCACTGTGGAGAAATGGATTGATTCAATAATGATGTTCAATAGATGAGCGATCACAGCCACACCCAGCCTATAGCCTATCCTGGCTCAACAGCTACATGATTGACAGTTACAGTTGGAACCAAAATGGGCCCTTACGGATCAGTACCTCTGAGAGTGTACAAATGGAACCAAACCGGTCCATTTGGTTGCGTGTGTACTGTACGCTCTCAGAGTTATGGGCCGGGGTCTCTGAAATAAAAACATTTGAAACCTCAACTCACACACTGTAGAGCAGTGGTTCCCAAAGTGGGGTCCGGGGACCCCCAGGGGGTCCTTGAGGGAGTTCCAGGAGGTCCCCAGCTAAATGATAGTTTGGAACCATGTGGACCCTTATGGGTCTGTAACTCTGAGAGTGTCATGTCAAGGAATACACTATTGCATGTACTGTATGTACACACGCGTGCGCGCACACACACACACGCACACGCACGCACGCACACATACACACACGCACAATGGTGCGTTCACGCGATGGTGCGTTCACACGATGGTGCGTTCACACGATGGTGCGTTCACACTATGGTGCGTTCAAACTATGGTGCGTTCACACTATGGTGCGTTCACACTATGGTGCGTTCACACTATGGTGCGTTCACACGATGGTGCGTTCACACTATGGTGCTTCACACGATGGTGCGTTCACACGATGGTGCGTTCACACGATGGTGCGTTCACACTATGGTGCGTTCACACTATGGTGCGTTCACACGATGGTGCGTTCACACGATGGCAGATGAAACGATGCAAAGACTGTTGATTTGGAGCAGCTGAGCTACATGCATGTTGCTGGATCCATTGACAATGAATGGATATGCATCATTTAATCTGCCCCATGTGAACGCAGGATAACCCTGACCGCCCGTGGAAGCCACGTAGTCTGAATGGCGGTGCGTCAGAATGCCACTCTGTCCCCGGGAATGAGGATCTATGGAATCTCACATTGCTGACAAGCAATAGTTTGTCGTCATTTAGTCACAGACACCTTCACCACCAACAAACTACTACAATTATCCTTCCAACTCAACGGACTGTGGAACACTCCTAACAATTTGCACAATAACAAGAAAATGACATTTGGGCTGCAGAGCTCCCTGTGAGAGCTAACAGTGACTACAGAGCTCACATGTATTTGATGTCATCCTAGATTGAACACTCACTGATGAAGACAATGAGCAAGAGGAAGATTCCACAAGAGGGAATCACTGGCAGACATGATGTCATCCTAACAAATGTATGACCTCTGACCCCAGTCCATAGCAGAGGTCACCCTGTGTGTCTCACCCAGTGGTGGAAAAAGTACTCAATGTTTTACTGAAATATAGAAATAAGTAAAAGTCCGGAAATCAAAATGTACTCGAGTAAAATTTCAACTTTTCAAAACAATCTTTTGAAAATAGCAGATCTAAAAGCTCACTATGTGTCGCATCGTGTGTGTGTATGTATGTGTGTGCGTGTGTGCGTGCGTGCGTGCGTGCGTGCGTGCGTGTGTGTGCGTGTGTGCGTGCGTGCGTGCGTGCGTGCGTGCGTGCGTGCGTGCGTGCGTGCGACGTGCGTGCGTGCGTGCGTGTGGACACATGGTCATTTTTCAGTCTTTACTCACGACAATCTGCAGGTTCGTCTGACCGGTCCCCACAGTCATCTACTGTGTCACATTTCCATGACAATGGAATGCACTTGTAGTTCTTACAAACAAACTGATGGGGAAGACAGAGGATTCTGTTTAGAATCAGTAAACAAATAATGTACACAAAACACAAAACACATTATTATAATTTATTACCAAACAATATCCAACTTTTCTTTTCAAGTGAGAGTCAACAAAATTTGAGAAGAATCTGAATGTTCACAGTTATTGAGGAGGACCAATATAAAATATCATTGTGTTTCTGTTAGAGGAGTTACTGTACTCTGTGGAACAAAGTACGGCAGGAAATGAGTTCAAACAAATGTTTAAAATGTACATATTAAATAGAATAGCTTGGTACGGGAGTTGTAGGTTTTGTTTTGGTGCATCATTCTGACTGTATTGTGTTGTTTGTATTGCTTTCAATGTGAGTCACTGAGTGTGTAAACACTGGGACGGATGTAGTTTGAGAACACAAACATAATAGAACATGGAACATAATTTACTGAAAACTAAATGAAATGAAAATGAAGTAATGTTTCAAATGCAGACAAGAGACATGAATTCAGACAGAGTAACACAAGTGAAGCTGAGGTGAATCACCTGGCTGGCAGTGCAGTTGGACATGCACTGCTTGTTGTCAGCTGACAAGTAGGAGTCGGTGGGACAGGAACACTTGTAGCCTCCTCCAGGTGAGAGCAGACACAGGTGACTGCAGCCTCCATTGTTGGTCTGACATGGATGACCAGACACTGCAGGGTGGAGAAAACATGCAACACATGTAAGGAATATGAGAACACACACATTATGTTACAACAGTGCTTTATAAACCTGTTGTAACCAAGAGACATGCCGATGTGTGTAAGTAAAACAATAATAAGGAACACCTGTATTCATAATGAAAACAGCTGTTCTACAAGTTCACAACACGTCCCGCCGCGATGCATTGTGAAATTGTACATATGCTGTTCAAATGTATTTCTTATTTTCCTTTTTAAAATGTTCCTTTTATTTATGTATTAACCCATTTTGGGCGGGAACCCCTTTTAGTGTTTTAAGCATTATGTTATACTTTAGCTATTGAAAAATAGCACATCTACCAGCTCATAGCGCGGACGTGCTACGAGCTTGTAGGTCTGCTATTTTTTTTTTTATCGTGAAAATGTATGGGGGGGGGGGGGGGGGGTCCCTGGAACAACATATTTTCAGATGGGGGTCGTGGCATATGTAATTCTGGGGGTCCTTGACATGAAATATGGAGTACCACTGAGGCACTGGCACAGAAACATGGGGTATTTCAGAAAACTGTCAAAACTGTGTGTGTGTGTGTGTGTGTGTGTGTGTGTGTGTGTGTGTGTGTGTGTGTGTGTGTGTGGGTGGGGGGGGGGGGGGGGGTCATTTAAATATGTCCCCATATAATGCAACAATAAGCTTGACTATAATGGCCTATAATGGCATTATCACAATAGGACCACCAGGTTGTAGGGTTACAACACTTTTCAAAACATATCAGTTAATACAACAATACAGAAGAAATAAAAGTCATGAAACATAATGAAGAGTAATAATGAGTGTTACAGCGGGTGGTACAGACCCTCAGGTTGTCTAGAGGGGTGGTAGATGTGGATGGCATATGGATAGTTCAGCTTAATGCTGATGATTCTGGTCTTGTCGATACCATGAGTCTTGTTGGCTCTGTAGATGGACCTGGTCGTCAAGTCTGTCCAATAGATGTGATCCTCAAACACAGTAATACTCCTGATGCTGTCCTGGCTCACAACTACAGACACACAGAACCCCAAATACAAAGAGGCAGACTGTTATAAAATGCAGGAATAAAGTAGTACAAATACTGCTTTAACATACAATAGAGTATAACAAAGTGAACAATGTTTTCTGTGTGTGTGCGCGCGTGCATGCGAGTGAAGAATATAGATCCCATAATTATACAGTGTTGCAAGGCCTTTGTCAATTGTGTAATTTAAATACAGTAGACCTTTTGGTGAGTAGCTGCTAGAGGGGTGTCGGTCTCCTCAGGAAGCTAGGAGCCTAATTCCGGTGTATGACAAAAGGGGTCTGTTGACCTGAGTTGATCAAAGGACTTTGCTACTAATAAATATGCACCATGTCGACCCCCTTGACCAATGAGGAATGTTTAAAAGGTGGCCTACAATGCTATCACTTTAGTCAGTCGGGGCGCAAGCCTTGTGGGAGACGTTAGCCATGCACTCTGCATGGCTGGCGTGAGTCTATTGCTGTTGCTGTTGCTGTAGTCCGTTTGAATAAACATCATGGAACTTCAGTCATCTCGTCTGTGTGCACATTTCTCCTCTGTATGGTATATTATATACATCACGAGCGTGCGTGCGTGCGCGTGCGTGCGTGCCTGTGTGTGTGTGTGCATGTGTTGTGCACCTGTCTTTCTGTTGGTTCCATCCAGGTTGGCAAACTCAATGTGTGTCCCATTGTTGGTCCAGTAGACGTGATCATTGATGTAGTCTAACGTCAGGCCGTAGGGCTTGGAGATCTTCTCCTTCACGATGACTGTCCTGGTGGTGCCGTCCATCCCCATCCTCCCTATGTGGGGGTTGTTCTTCCCCACGTCTGTCCAGTACAAGTATCTGTCAGGGAGACACCGTGTCAGGGTCAGGGGTGTGCGACTGTGCGCGCGCGTGTGTGTGTGTGTGTGTGTGTGTGTGTGTGTGTGTGTGTGTGCGCGTGTGTGTGTGTGTGTGTGTGTGTGTGTGTGCGTGCGTATCTGTATTTATTTAACATATTTTTTTGCAAGTATACTTGTAATGGCGATTTCATCTTTAGCAGAACTTTTTGTATTGACTCGCAACAGAACAAAGAAAGGCGGATACCATAGTCGTGCACTCCAAAGGAATTTATTGAAAAGTCCAGTCCCTTATTTCCATCCAAACACAGAATCCTCCTCCTGAGCTTCTCCCAAAAGGCATATCCACTTGAAAATAATGACTGGCTTAACCAGTATCAAAAAACGATAACAAAACACGATTCCTTGGCTTTACTTTCCGAACTGTTTACGGTCAAAAACTTGTATCGTTCCACACTTCCACTGTTGCATCAACTACATGTTTAATTCACCTTTTTCTCTATCTGACGTCACTGCCTTAAGGCACATGCGCAGTAGCTGTTATATCGCTCACAATACTGCAACAAACAACTAATGTTAATAAACAAACCAAAATAACAAAAAGCAAATACTGATAATAATAAACAAAAATGCAACAAAGTTACAAATCACTCAACATGGCTCTAGGTCAGCTTTGGCTCCTACATTTCCGGCCCCTAATTGGAAGACAAAAAGGCTGACAATTATTTAAACATTAACACAAAGAGAGCCAAATACACCGTTGTTCTGTTCACTTCAAACATAAAATAAAACATTTTTCAACTGAGTGTCCATGTCACATTATTCAAGAATGTATTTTCTTTTTTTGTCTCTTTAAGAGTCCGTTTCACACACAAGGCATAGCTTATCAACTGGTCTTTCTAAAATGTTTGTCTTTGTTTTGACCAGCACTCTTCTAACAAGTCCCTTTGAGTCCGGAATGGTCTGAGTGACCCTTCCTAAGAGCCAAGAGTTCCGTGGGGCTGAGTCATCAACGATCATGACAACATCTCCAGCTTTGAGATTTTGCCTGACTTGTGTCCATTTTTGCCGCTCCTGCTGGAGAGGTAAGTATTCGCGTAGCCACCGCTTCCAAAACAGTTCTGCTAAGTACTGCACCTGTTTCCATCTGCGACGTGAATACAGGTCATCTTTTTCAAACAGTCCTGGTGGAAGTAGTGGTTCTCTTTTTAATAGTAGCAGGTGATTAGGGGTTAAGGCCTCAAGGTCATTTGAGTCGTCGGATGACTTTGTGATTGGCCTGTCATTAATTATGGCCTCCACTTCACAGAATAGTGTTTGGAGAGCTTCATCATCAACAACCTGCTCCTTTAGCACAGATTTCAGTATTTTTCTCACTGACCGGATCTGCCTTTCCCAGATCCCTCCAAAGTGTGAGCCAGCCGGCGGGTTAAAAATCCACTGTATTCCTTTTTGACGGAGTGAATCTTGAATCTTCGTTTGGTTCCAGCTTTGTATTGCTTCACGAAGCTCCCGTTCAGCAGCAACAAGATTGGTGCCGTTATCAGACCGCATCACGGCTGGATGGCCTCTCCTGCACACAAACCGCCGGATTGCATTCAAGCAGGAGTCGGTGTCCAGTGTGTGCGCCACCTCTATGTGCACTGCTCTCGTCGTTAGGCAAGTGAACAAAACACCATACCTTTTTACATTGGCTCGTCCTCTCTTGACTAAAAAAGGCCCAAAATAGTCCACACCAACATTCGTAAATGGTGGTTTGTCTGGTTGTAGTCTATCTTTTGGCAGGTCAGCCATCTTTTGTTCTCCTCTCTTGGCGTTAATTTTCCTACAGATGACACAGCTTGACAGGAATTTCCTTACTGTGGAATTTGCAGAAGGAATCCAGAACTTCTGGCGTAGCCGTGACAGCATGTAGCTCCTCCCACAGTGGCCTATCTTCTCGTGAATATCCTGCAAAATCAGAGAGGTGATGTGCAGATCCTTTGGGATGATAGCTTGGTGCTTAGACTCTGCTGGCATAGCAGACTTGCTGAGGCGACCTCCAACTCGTAGGATCCCGTCTAGAAGCATGGGATCTAGCTTATGTATAGGGCTACTCCTCTTCAGGTTGTGTGTTCCCTTTTTCAATGTTGAAATCTCTTCATGATACCGTTGGTTTTGACTGAAACAAATGATTTCAGCCTCTGCCTTTTGTAGATCTTCAACAGTTAAGTCTCCTTTGTCAACTTTTGCCTTGTAGGCCTGCATATGTTGTGCCACTGTAGTTTTCTGTGTGTCTGGATCAGTTTGGGAGTCTTTGCTTGCTGCTTGTAACTCTTTCCTTTTCTTACTCAGGTCCTTGAGTAACTCCTTGAAATTAAGCATCCACGCTACTGCCTTTTTTAGTTTGTACCACTTGGAGTAGTAGCTGAACAGCTTGTTCACAGCGTTTGTTTGCTCAGTTATGTGTGTGAGGTTTGCAGTGACTGTTTTCCTCACCTCCACATCATCCTCTTCAACCCCAGAATTATGAAATCTGGCTGGCCACTGACTTTCAGGTTCCCACAAGAATGATGGTGCCTGAATCCAGCTCTGGTGACTCATCAATCTTTTTGCCGTGAGCCCCCTAGAAGCACAGTCCGCTGGGTTGTCCACGGTGTTGATATACCTCCACTGAGACCGCTTGGTTGTGTTTCGAATGGTGGAAATCCGATTAGCAACAAACGTCTTGAATCTCAGTGTGTCACTTGCTATGTACTTCAATACAGTAGTGCTGTCTGTCCAAAATGTTGACTCTCGCAGTTTGAGTTGCAGCTCCTTCCTTATCATCTTGTCGATGTTCACAGCCACAACTGCTGCTGCCAACTCCATCCGAGGGATTGTCATTTGCTTCAAGGGTGCTACACTCGACTTTCCTAGTAGAAATGCACAGTGAACATCACCTTGAGCGTTTGTCACCCTGAGGTGTGAGACTGTTCCGTATCCACTCTCGCTTGCGTCTGAGAAATGGTGGATTTGAGCTGTCATAATGGCACCAAAATCAACAGGCTTAACGCACCTGCTCACAGAGAAAGTAGCCAGTTGATGTAAGTCTTTCAGCCATTCAAACCACATCTGGGACAGCTTCTCTGGGATGGGCTCGTCCCATGCAAGCTTCTCTTTGCTCAGCTGCTGCATGAGACACTTTGCAGGAAGAATGAATGGAGAGAGGAAACCTAGTGGGTCATATGTGACACAGGCCAGCACTTTGGTCCTCAACTCGCCAGAATGAAATGGTCGAAATAAAATCGTTTTTTTTTTTTATGTGATTTTCTTTTTTTTTCATATTAACAGAGTTTGAATGTTGAAGAAGGTTTTTATTCCAACAGATTGTTCATTTGGGCAAATTAAACGTATACATTTATATGTCAAAGTAGGCTTGTTTTTTAACAATGTTTTGGGGCCAGGGAAGCGCAGTTCTGAGATTTGCATGTTGTTTTCGATTGGTCCTGGGATCTCTTTGTCCTGAGGTTTCACGCTCTGGTCACCGCCCATTAGCGTGCTTCTGTGTTTGTAAACATGGCTATAGTATGGAGGAGCTTTTGGGTTATACTTTACAGGAAAATAAACAAAACCACGTAGCTACTCAAATACGCTTCCCAGCCTGGAGAATAGACTTCCACCATCACACAACAACAGGCTAACAGCTAGCTAGCCTAGTTAGCTAGCTGTCTGTGTGTCGTGTGTTACTAAACACATGTTTTCACTCCTAAAATGTATAAAACTAATGAAACGTTGCCCGTTAGTATTGCTTCATAGCCATGGAAGAGTGTTGCGCGTTGCTTCTTTTTTTTCTCCTCCACACGCAAAGAGCCAAAACCACTCGTCTTTTCTTTAAATCATAACGTCAAAATATGGCCGTTAGTACTGTTAATTCAACATCCGGTGAGGGGAGGATACGGATTGTGTATGGAAATCAGTGCATACAGTGGGTGGGCTTTAGACCGGATGTAAGCCTTGCACACTAAATAGAAACCAGGCATGTGAACGGATGTTTATTAAAAATAGCAAATCTACAAGCGCACAACGCATCATAGCCTGATGCGTCGGTTTTATTTATCTAAAATACTGGGTCAATTGTCTGACTTTGATTGCTTAAAGTATATAAAATGGTGTAGCCTACTGCAGCTATTTACAACACAATGTAAAAGCATTGGTCTAAAACTACATAGCCTATATCCATTGAAAACTCAGTTAGCCTACTAGTTACTTTTTAGATTGTATTATTACAAAACATACACTAAACAACTTAGTCCTACATTTCTTTACTTTAACTCAAGTAAAACAGTGTGTCCACTCAACTGTCATTGACAGGTAACCTAGTGGGGGAGTGGTTAGTGGGTGGGGGAGTGATTATGCAAGACATTAGGGGTGTGGACAAGCATCTATTGTCACACCCATTCCAGAGGTGCTAAAATCTGAAGAATCTTTGAAGGGAAATTTCTCTACTTTGCATCTGTATCCGTTATCTGTTTCAACAAGTTTTAGATGGTCATATCTCCTTCAATTATTGTCCAATTTCATTGAATGATACATCATATGAAAGCTTACATTCTGTAGTTTAATAATCTGTAATAATCTGTAATCTGTAAAAATCGAGTTGAGGACCAAAGTGCTGGCCTGTGTCACATATATGGAACTCACAGTTGACAGGATTCCTCTTCTTGTGACTGGTTTGTCTTTTACATTAATCCTGAACATGAACGTGTCCGACTCTATGCACCACAGCACCCCGAGTGCTCTTTCAATCGGCAACACATCTTGACTTAAGTCCACGTTTCTCACATCCTTAGCTCTGTCATTTTCTGGTATAGTTGCAAGAAAATCACGACTGTTGCTTGTCCATTTAGTCAAGTTGAATCCTCCTGAGGCACATAGCGCTTTGAGGTCCTTGTACAGAGCAATGGCTTGACTATCACTGCTGACTGATGTCAAACAGTCATCTTTGTAGAAATTATTGAGCACTGTATCCACAGCCTCCTGTGAAGACTTGCTTCTGTTTTCCTCTGCAGTCCTTTTTAGTGCAAAGTTAGCACAACTCGGAGACGACGTTGCGCCAAACACATGCACAGTCATCTGGTAATCAACCATTTCTTGTCCAGTGTCTCCGTCGGGCCACCAGAGGAAGCGAAATAGGTTGGCATCGCCGTCAGGAACCCTCACCTGGTGATACATGGCTTCAATATCCGCCATAACAGCGATATTCTCTTGTCTGAACCGCAGCAAAACTCCTATTAGGGAGTTTGCCAAGTCTGGACCCTGAAGAAGCTCGTCATTCAATGAGGTCCCTTGGAAACGAGCAGCGCAGTCAAACACCACGCGTAGTTTCTTCTTTTGAGGGTGGTAGACTCCGTGATGTGGGACATACCACACTTTTCCATCCTGCTTGCTTAGCTTGTCCTCCGGTACTCTGACTGCATAGCCTTTGCTAATCATGTCACTCATGAAAGCATTGTACCCCTGTTGGAATCCAGGATTTTTACAGAGTTTTCGTTTAAGGGTTAGTGCTCTTTGCACAGCAGCGCTCCGATTATTTGGCATAATGGCAGCTGCATTCTTCTTCGGAAGTCCAATGTAGTGGTGCCCTTGCGCATGGTATGCAGAGGTTGTCACAGAGTCCATGAATTGTTTATCTTCTTGTGACATTTCTTGCTTCTCATCACACATACGCTCAGGAAAATCCTGATTGAACTGCTGTACTAGCAGCTGCTCCACATCTTCAATGGACACACGGTTCACTGTGACCTGCGTACATGCATCACTTTCTGTGTCAGTGTCTGTATGTTCCTTGAGTGGTCCATTGACTATCCATCCTAGTGCTGTTTTAACAGCATACGGCCCATTGTCCCTGCTGTTAATCACTTGCCATGGTTCTAATGCTTTGTGGATGTTGGTTCCAATGAGAAGTCCCACGTCGGCATTGATGGTAGGTAAAGTGACTTCACTGAGATATGGCCACTTTTCAATGTCTTTCTGTGATGGAATATTCCTCCGTGTCACAGGAATGCTCTTTTGAGTGAAGACCTTGGGTAAGTCTATGAAGTTGTTGCTTTGGAGCCCGCTAACTTCCATGTCAGTAAGTATATAACTTTCCACCCGTACTTTAGAACTCATGGTGGTCAAATCAAGTTCTGTGCGTCTTCCTTGTATGTTCAACTGGCTTGCTAGTTTGTTGGTACAAAAGGTAGCAGAGCTGCCAGGATCCATGAACGCGTAGGTCTCAACTATCTTGCTGCCTTTCTTTAACTTGACCTGGACTGGTACTATAGCAAGAATGAGGTCATCTCCGGCCCCAGTACAGGCACTAGTTTCACTGTTAATTGCCACCATTGCACTGGTTATTGTGGTGTGCTCTGTGGTGCCATCTTCCTCATTTTCTTCATCCATGTTTTCCTTGTCAGGCCTCTCTTGTCTTGCAAAGTGTAGCATGCTGGGGTGTTTCAGTGAACAGACTTGGCATGTCATTCGTTTTTTGCAGATAGAACTGCGGTGACCTTTAGTAAGACAACCAAAACACAGTCCTGCTTTCATGAGAAACTCTATTTTGTCTTTGTGTGTTTTGTCTCTCATCTTAAAACACTCTTCCAGAGTGTGATTTTTCTCACAACACAAACATGGTTTAGTGAAGGCACTGACAGGTGCTTTAGCTTCAGCCCTTGACTTTGGTGCATTAATATGCTCTTTCTCAACTGTAGCAATGCTGGTTGCAAAGCTACGTCCCTTCTTTACTTCTTTCTTTATTCCATATCCGGATCCTTGTTTTCCTTTTTCTTTCTTTTCACTTGTGGCAGCATCCATTAGATCTCCAAAGAGTGGGTCCATGATGAGTTTAGCTTGCCGATCTACGAACATGACTAGGTCAGCAAATCTGGCTCTGCGACCCCTGTTTTCTTGGATGTCAAATGCAAAGCCCCTCCACTTCTCTCTGACTTTGTACGGCAACTTTGAGATTATGACTCTCATGTTTGTTGGATTGTCAAGCTCGTCCATAAACTTGATGTCCTCCATCGTGTTGCGACAGCTCAGAAGAAATAGTGCGAAGGTGCTTAGCGCTTTTCCGTCTTCTGACCTGATTTGAGGCCACTTGAATGCCTTTTCTATTAGTGATGAAGCTATTTTAAGCTCATTTCCATAACGATCATGAAGCAGTCGCAGTGCCTCACTGTATCCACGACTTGCTGTCATGTGCTGGCAACTCTTTACCAGGTCCCTTGGTTCTTCTCTAGTGTACTGCTCCAGGAAGTACAATTTGTCTTCATTGCTCTCAGCTCTGGAGTCAATAGCATGTTCAAAAGCTCTTATAAATGTTAAGAACTCAAGTGGATCTCCATGAAATAGAGGAATGTCTCTCTGTGGCAAGCGGGACAATTGTTGGTTCTTCACAAGGAGCTCTGTGATATCAGTCTGTCGTTGCATCACTCTGTACAACTCACTTGTGTCGTTATGCTGTGTTGTCGGCTTTACAGTAGGTGAAAACGTAATATTCTGTTGTGTGTTAGGCACCTTGCGCTTTACTGCAGGTGTGAATAGCATGCTATCGGGCTTAAGCTTAGATCCTGAGGAAACATACTCACTCTTAACATGGCTTTGTGTTCCTGCAGTATGCAATGCACTTGTCATGGCTCGTGCATAGTCATTCATGCCGTCACGTTGTTCATGTGCTTCATTTTTTTTGAACACTTTTATTTTAGCAGCAGATACAGCCAATGCTGTTTCCAGCTCCAGCCGCTCTTTATCAGCACGTATCTGCGCTTCTTTCTGCTCCAACGCTTGCATTTCCTTCAGTGACGCTGCTTTTGCAATGAGCTCTGCTTCATTTGCCTCCTCTTTCAGGCGTGCTGAAGCTGCCGATGAAGCAACAGACCTTCCAGACCTTCCAGACCGTCCAGAACCAGCCTCGCTCCTCCTCTTTGTCTGTGACACGTTTGAAATACTGTCATTGGGTGCCACATCTTTGACACTAGTTTGCCTGAGTTCCAAATGCAGTTTTGTATCCTGAACCCACTGATATGTAGTTTGAATGAACTCTTGACAACACTGTAATTTGGGCTTAAACCAGCTCACTTGGTCTGCCTGCGTTTCCTCTTCATTTAAATAATACAGCACATTACTGTTGGCTTCCTTGAACTCTTCAACAAGCTTTTTGTACTGTTTCATCTCACCTTGTTCAATCTCCTGCGCATAGGCATCAGAGACCATGTGAGACTCCATGTAGTTCGATTTTGCAGTCAGCAGTCTTAATTTGCCTCTCCGTGCATTTATACACTGCTGCAATCTCTCCTCAGGGTTGTCTGCGGACAACTGCGACATCCTGTGGTCAAACTCGGGAACTACACCACTGGCGTCCTTTTCTTGTTGCGTCATTTTCTTTGATGACGGTTGTGACCACGTTAGAAATATGTCAACGTTGATTCGACTTCACCGTGGCACTTTCAAGTTTCAGGAACACTTCAGCTTATATTTCCACTATGGGGTCACTTCCACCACAGCACACGTCAGTTCCAATGAACAGTTGAAGCATCAACTGTCTCTCCGTTTTTGGGAACAGGCTAATTCCTGGATCTTACAATTCCATTGCACCTTCCATACAGGGTGGGGTGGGCTAATTCCTGGATTTATTTTAGTCCATCGCACATTCCATATGACATGTTCCGCAGAGAACGAAGTTTTTGACTTGATGTAATGGCGATTTCATCTTTAGCAGAACTTTTTGTATTGACTCGCAACAGAACAAAGAAAGGCGGATACCATAGTCGTGCACTCCAAAGGAATTTATTGAAAAGTCCAGTCCCTTATTTCCATCCAAACACAGAATCCTCCTCCTGAGCTTCTCCCAAAAGGCATATCCACTTGAAAATAATGACTGGCTTAACCAGTATCAAAAAACGATAACAAAACACGATTCCTTGGCTTTACTTTCCGAACTGTTTACGGTCAAAAACTTGTATCGTTCCACACTTCCACTGTTGCATCAACTACATGTTTAATTCACCTTTTTCTCTATCTGACGTCACTGCCTTAAGGCACATGCGCAGTAGCTGTTATATCGCTCACAATACTGCAACAAACAACTAATGTTAATTAACCTCGCATCACCAGGCTTTCCACCGCCTCGG
Source organism: Protomyctophum bolini (assembly GCF_963924005.1). Taxonomy (NCBI): domain Eukaryota; kingdom Metazoa; phylum Chordata; class Actinopteri; order Myctophiformes; family Myctophidae; genus Protomyctophum; species Protomyctophum bolini. The sequence continues at coordinate 4,640,207 of NC_137874.1, read as the reverse complement.
AGGAAAGCCTGGTCTCTGTTCCAAAAGTCCGTATGCCGGATGATATGCCTACGTCACGTTGTATGCAGCTTCCCAAACAGGATGTACCCAAAATAATCCCCCCTCCCCCGCGATCAAAATGTTAGTTCCTACCAATTAATATGCTTCTGATGCGGCGTACTTTAGTTTCGTTGAATTTTAAAATACAAAATAAATATAAATGTGAGTGTGCTTTTTAGAGATTATTTAGCGTCTTTGCTATCCCTTTGTTATACGTTTTGTTTAGTTTGTTATCCCACGAGGAAATTCTATTCTCATCGGCTACGAGAGAGAGTCACTCATGCACAAGTAATTGAGTTACTTACAGGTTATAGGCGGGTCCTCCTGTTGTCGATCTATTTACCTCTTAGAGTATACTCCAAGATTTACCTCTAAAGAAAAGATATAGAAATGGCATCGCAAAAAACCCCGACCAAAAATGTCAAAGGAGACCCAACAAGACGGAAAAGATGCGGAAAGGAATTGGTTCGTTCACCACATGTACTTTTTGGAGAAGATTCGCCCTTGGAGGTTGAATTAACGGTAATGTAACATACTTTAAACTGCGTGTATAATGTCATATTAATGCATTAAGCTTGGACATTATAGGCATAATTGGAAACATTATAAAATACTGTGTACTACATTTAAATGCCATATGACTTTCTAAAATCCCAATCATGACAAAATTGATTTAATAGGCTACTATAGTCCAACTTTTTCCCCTTTTTCTCATTTTCAGTTTTTATTTCATATTGCTCACAAATGAGAGGCCTACATCAGAATCAGCTTTGTAACATCAAGGTTTACATAATTGAAAACATGGGTGACATTGTGTGAAATGTTTTGTGCATAATTTACATCGTAGCCGTATACGTGTTGTTATTTACATGTTACATAGAAAAAAATGGAAGAAGGGGGTTGGTCAATGAAAAAATAAAAGCAAAGAAAACATTGATAGGCCTATAACATATACATGTCGACAGTTAATGCAATACAATAACAACAATGTACAGAAAATTCCAGAGGTGATCTGGTATGGCTATAATATACGATCCATTACTGTAATTTTTTTATGGAGGGTCCCCTCCCCCATGCTCTCTCTGTGTCTCTCTCTCTCTCTCTCTCTACTTTTACTTTCACATTCTTTATCGTTTTCGAAAACGAGATTATGTTCTTTTTGCATTTTATATTATATTCTTAATTTCTGATGTTTGTTTTTATGTGTATATTATTATGTTTAAAGAATGAAAACATTTATGGAATTGGGCAAGACCAATGGACCTGGATAGAAAGTTGTCATTCTATATAAAAGTTATAGTTTATTTTATGCAGTCATGCAGTTGTGAATGAAACTGATGTCTTGACTTTAGTCCAATTCATTTTATTTTTCAATACATGCGTCAACTTGAATGTATGTTTAGAAATGAAGTGTGTAAAAGTAAGCACCCAAATATGAATGATATAACGTGACAGGATTTTGAGGTTTGCATATTTATATTCGTCAGGTGAACCATTGTGGAAAACACAATTTTGAATAAGGGTTTTTGTAGCACATCTCTCCAGTAGTCGTTTCCAACAAAAAGTTCAGGTGAGCCAAATACAATAGAGAACTCTCCCTTTGCTATTCTCTCGTCAATGTCCATTTGTTTTCCTGCACGCGCCGCAGATATGCCTTTGGAGTTCAGTAGCTGGACTTGATCCTCCATGATCGAGATAAGCAGACAGATAACTAGCACAATTCCATCATTGGGCCGAAAACTTTCCGAAAACTTTCCTAGAAGATTGCATACGTTGGCCACGATTGAAATATAAGACTTTTACCGAAAGAAGTCGGTAAGCAAGCAAGAACGTCTCTGTTGTCAATTAAACTTCTAATGCAAAGCCGCTGTAGTGGCTTAAAATCAGGAATTTTATGAATCCGACAAGTTTCTTGAATTACTTCTTTGAATAGTTCGTTTGGTATATCCATATTGCAATCCAACTCGTAGCGAGAGTGCGGCACAATGGCAACTGGCGAGTAAAGTCGGGGGGGGGGAACCTTAATACTCTATGGGGGGAACTAACATTTTGATCGCGGGGGAGGGGGGATTATTTTGGGTACATCCTGTTTGGGAAGCTGCATACAACGTGACGTAGGCATATCATCCGGCTCATACCGAAATGAAATGGTGCCCAGGCTAAATGTTAATAAACAAACCAAAATAACAAAAAGCAAATACTGATAATAATAAACAAAAATGCAACAAAGTTACAAATCACTCAACATGGCTCTAGGTCAGCTTTGGCTCCTACAATACTATTAAATATGTCAGTATATGTCTTTGCATATTTATTGTCATAATCTGTCCTGTGCAACTTTTTGATTACGAAGCCTTAAAAGCAATCTGAAATTAAAATCGATTCATATGTTTTGATGTTCAATGTCAAAAACACAATTCAATTGTTGATAGCAATTATTTGTGTGACAATTATCCAACTTAAAAGTGTAAATGTGACAGCCCTTTTCACAGGATGGTTGATAAATTCAGTGTGTGGTTCATGATGTCACCACAGTGTTCTTACCCGTAGCGTACATCCACAGCTATGGAGGATGGCGTGTCCAGGTCAGTGTTGAGCAGGACTGTTGGGTACGACCCGTTTAGTTTGGACACCCCTATGGTGTCATGTACCCAGTCAGTCCAGTATAGGTTTCCTCCTATCCAATCAACAGCCAGAGCCCGTGGTGTGATGGTCGAGGTGTCGTGAATGACCTGTTAATGAACCATACATGCACTCTGAATATACTCACCACGACTTCATTCTTATATTATGATAGTTAGAGTTTGGACTGCATGGGGTACGTGCGTGCGTGTGTACACTAACTCAGTGGTTCTCAATATCAAGAATAACATATTACAGTACATATTATATTACATATTAAACCCTGACTTCCTGCAAAAAAAAAGTACAACAAAACAATCTGTTTAGCCAGCTCCTTTAAAACTGAATCAAACTGAGTCAAACTGAATAATATAAAACAAAAATAGTCTCATCTTTTTCTGCTGCATATTCCACATTGTGTACAGTAGATATCTATATGAAATACAGCAGTTAAATCTCTCTTGACCTTTTAAACTAAATGTTTTCAATGAGCTATTTTTTTTACATATTACATGTTTTTGGTTAAGTAATGCCTTACAGTAGCCTACTCGTTATTGGGTTAAATAATAATATTACAGTAATATACAACAAGTAACTCGTTACTGCCCAACTGGCTATTATAAGTACACTGAGTACTAGTATAAATACAACAAGTATCCTTCATTCATCCTCATAGTTGTCGTTGTCACACTGACCTGGACGTCACTGCCGTTGATGTTCATGACACTGATCATGCTGTGATAGGAAGGGTAGGTCCATTCTGTGAAATCTATCCAGTAGATCTTCTGCTGCTGATAGTCAAAGTCCAGAGACTCTGCACGCTTCAAGTCCTGTCACACCACAGCAGTTGTGTTAGTCTCAGACTGGAATACATTCCAGCATATCAAAAGCAGTGCGTGTAGAATATTGTATAGGATTACATAGGAGGATGTGTTGTTAATTATGTCCAATGGTTTTCACCTGTTTGAGCTTTGAGCTGGAGACGTCCAAGCTGATCCTCATCAGGTTGTCACGGTTGGCTAAAATGAGGAAGGGCTCCACCTCTGGATAAAGTGAGACATTACACTTGAGTTGGTTTACTTTTAGAAATACACCAATCTGAGAATCCCATCGTCAAATATTATTAACTGGGGACCCCCAAAATGAATCATATTTGAAATGGGGACCCCAAAAATGAATCATATTTGAACTGGGGACCCCTAAAATGAATCATATTTGAACTGGGGACCCCCAAAATGAATCATATTTGAACTGGGGACCCCCAAAATGAATCATATTTGAACTGGGGACCCCCAAAATGAATCATATTTGAACTGGAGACCCCAAAAATGAATCATATTTGAACTGCAGACCCCCAAAATGAATCATATTTGAACTGCAGACCCCCCAAATTAATCATATTTGAACTGCAGACCCCCAAAATGAATCATATTTGAACTGGGGACCTCCCACCCCACACACACACACACACACACACACACACACACACACACACACACACACACTCTCTTACCTGTGGTGTCATGTGAAGGTGTAGCATGGAGAGCTGAGGAGGAACATAACAAAGTAAATGAGCTTCAGTGGAACAACAGCATGGTTGGTTGTATCGGGTCCGCGTCAATATGCCGACGGTCCATTGGTCCGATCGACAACCTACATCAAACCCTCACCCTAACCCTAACCTCCCCCGGGGCAGACACCTAAACCTAACCACCCACCCTCTCCCGACCCCCAGCGCACGTCGGACAAATGCTCCTTCGGAGCAATGGTCCGTCGGATCATAGGGTGCTTCCCGGTTGTATCTGAGGTTTATCTGTTGAAATAATTAATACACGTAAAAGATATCCTTTGGTTCTCCTCTTCACTGCTATTTATTTGCCCCAGGATGGGAATCATGAGTAACTACGATTTCTATCAGAGCTCACATGAAATGAAAATAGCCGGTGTTATGATCTGATCGCCCATGGCTGTGTACTTGTACGTGAATACACAATGTACTAGATATGTATTGTGTACTGCCTGAACTGTAGCATACTTTATAGTTATAGCTACTGGAGACATACCAAAGGAATAATTCAACTGGATTGTCACACACCACCCAGCCTGCACACACACTACCGGTCTGCCAGAACCAGACGAGGCTCCAATTAGAGTTTACAACAGCCGGCAAGCAATATTCTGTTGTAAATTAACTGGTTGGCTCGCATTTTAGTCTAGTATTCCTCTACACTATCGTATACTTGCCAGCCCATTGTGAACCTGGACATGTTGCATGAGTACACCAACGTTTTATGTTAGATGTGTTGAGTATGGGCCCCCAGCATGTAGACACTGATGTTAGATGTGTTGAGTATTGGCCCCCAGCATGTAGAAACAGTTTTATGTTAGATGTGTTGAGTATGGGCCACCAGTATGTAGACACTGATGTTAGATGTGTTGAGTATTGGCCCCCAGCATGTTGAAACTGTTTTATGTTAGATGTGTTGAGTATGGGCCCCCAGCATGTAGAAACTGTTTTATGTTAGATGTGTTGAGTATTGGCCCCCAGCATGTAGAAACTGTCTTATGTTAGATGTGTTGAGTATGGGCCCCCAGCATGTAGAAACTGTTTTATGTTAGATGTGTTGAGTATGGGCCCCCAGCATGTAGAAACAGTTTTATGTTAGATGTGTTGAGTATGACCCACAGGAACGCACCCAGGGTGCCGGCCCGATTCTGGCGAGCCGCCCCGCGTCCGAAACGGTTGAGAAATGACCGTTGAGTTACCGTGTGGGGGTCCCTCTACTTACCCCCTACTGTACTGTACTGTACTGTACTGTACTGTACTGTACTGTACTGTACTGTGCTGTACTGTACTGTACTGTACTGTACTGTACTGTACTGTACTGTACTGGCACCATAAATACAGTTAATATGTGTGTGTGTGTGTGTGTGTGTGTGATAGGTTGCGCACAGGTGGTGAAAAACAACCATTCTGTTTTCGTGCCCAGATCATAGACTGTAAAAAATATGGACAAAGCGTTCCCCGGGTCTAACATGAACGTAAATTGAAGCCTGTCAGTCCTTGCAATGGAAGTCGCCATCTTTCTAGATCCGTTTTGGCCCAGCTAGCCATTGGCTGGCCCAGACAACGAGGCGGGACTTCCCCCCTTCTTCTCCGTTTGTTTTTATTTTGACTCGAGTGGGAGGGGAATCCCTATCATAGACTGTAACGGTAGCCACGCCCCTCAGAACATACGCGACTTTATGGTCATTTTTTAAATTAATGGGACCATAATTTTCCAAAAAGAATATTATGACATTAGAAATTAGACTTTAAACTAGTGACTGGAAGAAGAAAGTATTCATGACCATGTTTATTAAGGTAATACAGTCTAGGTGAAGTTGGGCCCAAATACATGGACTTCTATGGGGTTATGGGTTTTTCTGGATCCAATGACAGCGCCACAACAGGTCATTATATGAACTTTCATTTCCTTAGTGGCTTCACAAAATATCTGTCTGACTGACCCCCTGGCTCAGATGCACCCAGCCAGCCAGCCACACACATAGCTCCGTAAGGGAGCGGTTGCACCACTCAAAAACACTCATTGGGCTAAAAACGTCGGAGGCGGACCAGAACATAATAAAAGTATATCAAAAAATATATATATATATACAGTATGTTGTTTTTATATCTGTTTAACATAATTGTGAATAATGAATCAATGGACTGATGAACTCATTCTAATAATTTGCATAGGCTATTTATTTATTCTCGTAATTATAAACCCACGTCCTCACAGACATGGAACACATCTCATTTGTAAGCATAACTTATACAACGGCGTCAGTGATACAGATCTACAATCTCACATGTTGCTGATCAACTCGCATCGAACAACACTGTTACAACTCGTTGCGCTAAAAACAGCCATATCCACTTTTCACGGTGACACCCCCCCCACACACACACGTGAGGCGCCCCACACACAAAAACAACAGTATAGCTTAATTGCACCACACACCAACCCTCCCCCAGGACCCCCCCCCCTCCCTCTGCCCAATGTATACCAACCCCCCCCCCCTCCCCCTCCGCCACAAGCCTCACAGCCTGTGTGTGTTGATAGCCGTACAGACCACTGTGGAGAAATGGATTGATTCAATAATGATGTTCAATAGATGAGCGATCACAGCCACACCCAGCCTATAGCCTATCCTGGCTCAACAGCTACATGATTGACAGTTACAGTTGGAACCAAAATGGGCCCTTACGGATCAGTACCTCTGAGAGTGTACAAATGGAACCAAACCGGTCCATTTGGTTGCATGTGTACTGTACGCTCTCAGAGTTATGGGCCGGGGTCCCTGAAATAAAAACCTTTGAAACCTCAACTCACACACTGTAGAGCAGTGGTTCCCAAAGTGGGGTCCGGGGACCCCCAGGGGGTCCTTGAAGGAGTTCCAGGAGGTCCCCAGCTAAATGATAGTTTGGAACCATGTGGACCCTTATGGGTCTGTAACTCAGAGAGTGTCATGTCAAGGAATACACTATTGCATGTACTGCATGTACACACGCGTGCGTGCACACACACGCACGCACACATACACACACGCACGATGGTGCGTTCACGCGATGGTGCGTTCACACGATGGTGCGTTCACACGATGGTGCTTCACACTATGGTGCGTTCACACGATGGTGCGTTCACACGATGGTGCTTCACACTATGGTGCTTCACACTATGGTGCGTTCACACTATGGTGCGTTCACACAATGGTGCGTTGACACGGGCAGATGAAACGATGCAAAGACTGTTGATTTGGAGCAGCTGAGCTACATGCATGTTGCTGGATCCATTGACAATGAATGGATATGCATCATTTAATCTGCCCCGTGTGAACGCAGCATAACCCTGACCGCCCGTGGAAGCCACGTAGTCTGAATGGCGGTGCGTCAGAATGCCACTCTGTCCCCGGGAATGAGGATCTATGGAATCTCACATTGCTGACAAGCAATAGTTTGTCGTCTGAACGGATTGTGGAACACTCCTAACAATTTGCACAATAACAAGAAAATGACATTTGGGCTGCAGAGCTCCCTGTGAGAGCCAACAGTGACTACAGAGCTCAAATGTATTTGATGTCATCCTAGATTGAACACTCACTGATGAAGACAATGAGCAAGAGGAAGATTCCACAAGAGGGAATCACTGGCAGACATGATGTCATCCTAATAAATGTATGACCTCTGACCCCAGTCCATAGCAGAGGTCACCCTGTGTGTCTCACCCAGTGGTGGAAAAAGTACTCAATGTTTTACTGAAATATAGAAATAAGTAAAAGTCCGGAAATCAAAATGTACTCGAGTAAAATTTCAACTTTTCAAAACAATCTTTTGAAAATAGCAGATCTAAAAGCTCACAATGTGTCGCATCGTGTGTGTGTGTATGTATGTGTGTGTGTGTGTGTGTGTGTGTGTGCGTGTGTGTGTGTGCGTGTGTGCGTGCGTGCGTGCGTTGTGCGTGCGGACACATGGTCATTTTTCAGTCTTTACTCACGACAATCTGCAGGTTCGTCTGACCGGTCCCCACAGTCATCTACTGTGTCACATTTCCATGACAATGGAATGCACTTGTAGTTCTTACAAACAAACTGATGGGGGAGACAGAGGATTCTGTTTAGAATCAGTAAACAAATAATGTACAACACAAAATACATTATTATAATTTATTACCAAACAATATCCAACTTTTCTTTTCAAGTGAGAGTCAACACAATTTGAGAAGAATCTGAATGTTCACAGTTATTGAGGAGGACCAATATAAAATATCATTGTGTTTCTGTTAGAGGAGTTACTGTACTCTGTGGAACAAAGTATGGCAGGAATGAGTTCAAACAAATGTTTAAAATGTACATATTAAATAGAATAGCTTGGTACGGGAGTTGTAGGTTTTGTTTTGGTGCATCATTCTGACTGTATTGTGTTGTTTGTATTGCTTTCAATGTGAGTCACTGAGTGTGTAAACACTGGGACGGATGTAGTTTGAGAACACAAACATAATGGAACATGGAACATAATTTACTGAAAACTAAATTAAATGAAAATGAAGTAATGTTTCAAATGCAGACATGAGAGATGAATTCAGACAGAGTAACACAAGTGAAGCTGAGGTGAATCACCTGGCTGGCAGTGCAGTTGGACATGCACTGCTTGTCGGTGGGACAGCAACACTTGTAGCCTCCTCCAGGTGAGAGCAGACACAGGTGACTGCAGCCTCCATTGTTGGTCTGACATGGATGACCAGACACTGCAGGGTGGAGAAAACATGCAACACATGTAAGGAATATGAGAACACACACCTATATGTTACAACAGTGCTTTCTAAACCTGTTGCAACCAAGAGACATGCCGATGTGTGTAAGTAAAACAATAATAAGGAACACCTGTATTCATAATGAAAACAGCTGTTCTACAAGTTCACAACACATCCCGCCGCGATGCATTGTGAAATTGTACATCTGCTGTTGTCACATTTTAAATGTATTTTTTTTTTTCCTTCTTAAAATTTTTCTTTTATTTATGTATTAACCCATTTTGGGTGGGAACCCCTTTTAGTGTTTTAAGCATTATGTTATACTTTAGCTATTGAAAAATAGCACATCTACAAGCTCATAGCGCGGACGTGCTACGAGCTTGTAGGTCTGCTATTTTTCTTTTTTATCGTGAAAATGTGCCTCAAATCTTTGAATATTCTTTCAGAGCGGACGTTTTTAACTCAAATCTTTGCTTCGGGGGGGGGTCCCTGGAACAACATATTTTCAGATGGGGGTCGTGGCATATGTAATTCTGGGGGTCCTTGACATGAAATATGGAGTACCACTGAGGCACTGGCACAGAAACATGGGGTATTTCAGAAAACTGTCAAAACTGTGTGTGTGTGTGTGTGTGTGTGTGTGTGTGTGTGTGTGTGGGGGGGGGGGGGGTCATTTAAATATGTCCACATATAATGCAACAATAAGCTAGACTATAATGGCCTATAATGGCATTATCACAATAGGACCACCAGGTTGTAGGGTTACAACACTTTTCAAAACATATCAGTTAATACTACAATACAGAAGAAATAAAAGTCATGAAACATAATGAAGAGTAATAATGAGTGTTGCAGCGGGTGGTACAGACCGTCAGGTTGTCTAGAGGGGTGGTAAATGTGGATGTCATATGGACGGTCCAGCATGCTGATTCTGGTCTTGTCGATACCATGAGTCTTGTTGGCTCTGTAGATGGACCTGGTCGTCCAGTCTGTCCAATAGATGTGATCCTCAAACACAGTAATAGCCTCGATGCTGTCCTGGCTCACAACTACAGACACACAGAACCCCAAATACAAAGAGTCAGACTGTTATAAAATGCAGGGATAAAGTAGTACAAATACTGCTTTAACATACAATAGAGTATAACAAAGTGAACAATGTTTTCTGTGTGTGCGCGCACGCGCGTGCAAGCAAGCATGTGTGCATGCACGTGCCTGTGTGTGTGTGTGTGTGTGTGTGTGTGTGTGTGTGTGTGTGTGTGTGTGTGTGTGTGTGTGTGTGTGTGTGTGTGTGTGTGTGTGCGTGCATGTGTTGTGCACCTGTCTTTCTGTTGGTTCCATCCAGGTTGGCAAACTCAATGTGTGTCCCATCGTTGGTCCAGTAGACGTGATCATTGATGTAGTCTAACGTCAGGCCGTAGGGCTTGGAGATCTTCTCCTTCACGATGACTGTCCTGGTGGTGCCGTCCATCCCCATCCTCCCTATGTTGTTCATCACCATGTCTGTCCAGTACAAGTATCTGTCAGGGAGACACCGTGTCAAGTGTGTGTGTGTGTGTGTGTGTGTGTGTGTGTGTGTGTGTGTGTGTGTGTGTGTGTGTGTGTGTGCACGCGCGTGCGCGCGCGTGTGCGTGCGAGTGCGTGTGTGTGTTTAAATGTATCTGTATTTATTTATTTTTGGAAAGTATACTATTAAATATGTCAGTATATGTCTTTGCATATATTATTGTCATAATCTGTCCTGTGCAATTTTTGATTACGAAGCCTTAAGAGCAATCTGAAATTAAAATGGATTAAAATGTTTTTAATGTTCAATGTCAAAAACACAATTAAATTGTTGATAGCAATTATTTGTGTGACAATTATCCAACTTAAAAGTGTAAATGTGACAGCCCTATTCACAGGATGGTTGATAAATTCAGTGTGTGGTTCATGATGTCACCACAGTGTTCTTACCCGTAGCGTACATCCACAGCTATGGAGTATGGCGTGACCAGGTCAGTGTTGAGCAGGACTGTTGGGTACGACCCGTTTAGTTTGGACACCCCTATGGTGTGATGTATCGGGTCAGTCCAGTATAGGTTTCCTCCTATCCAATCAACAGCCAGAGCCCGTGGTGTGATGGTCGAGGTGTCGTGAATGACCTGTTAATGAACCATACATGCACTCTGAATATACTCACCACGACTTCATTCTTACATTATGATAGTTAGAGTTTGGACTGCATGGGGTACGTGCGTGGGTGTGTACACAACTCAGTGGTTCTCAATATCAAGAATAACATATTACAGTACATATTATATTACATATTAAACCCCGACCTCCTGCAAAAAAAAAGTACAACAAAACAATCTCTTTAGCCGCAGCTCCTTTAAAACTGAATCAAACCGAGTCAAACTGAATAATATAAAACAAAAATAGTCTCATCTTTTTCTGCTGCATATTCCACATTGTGTACAGTAGATATCTATATGAAATACAGCAGTTACATCTCTCTTGACCTTTTAAACTAAATGTTTTCAATGAGCTATTTTTTACATATTACATGTTTTTGGTTAAGTAATGCCTTACAGTAGCCTACTCGTTATTGGGTTAAATAATAATATTACAGTAATATACAACAAGTAACTCGTTACTGCCCAACTGGCTATTATAAGTACACTGAGTACTAGTATAAAATACAACAAGTATCCTTCATTCATCCTCATAGTTGTCGTTGTCACACTGACCTGGACGTCACTGCCGTTGATGTTCATGACACTGATCATGCTGTGATAGGAAGGGAAGGTCCATTCTGTCACATCTATCCAGTAGATCTTGTGCTGCTGATAGTCAAAGTCCAGAGACTTTTTACGCTTCAAGTCCTGTCACACCACAGCAGTTGTGTTAGTCTCAGACTGGAATACATTCCATCATATCAAAAGCAGTGCGTGTAGAATATTGTATAGGATTACATAGGAGGATGTGTTGTTAATTATGTCCAATGGTTTTCACCTGTTTGAGCTTTGAGCTGGAGCCGTCCAAGCTGATCCTCATCAGGTTGTCAAGGTTGGCTAAAATGAGGAAGGGCTCCACCTCTGGATAAAGTGAGACATTACATTTGAGTTGGTTTACTTTTAGAAATACACCAATCTGAGAATCCCATCGTCAAATATTATGAACTGGGGACCCCCAAAATGAATCATATTTGAACTGGGGACCCCCAAAATTAATCATATTTGAACTGGGGACCCCCAAAATGAATCATATTTGAACTGGAGACCCCCAAAATGAATCATATTTGAACTGGGGACCCCCAAAATGAATCATATTTGAACTGGGGACCCCCAAAATGAATCAAATTTGAACTGGGGACCCCCAAAATGAATCATATTTGAACTGGAGACCCCCAAAATGAATCATATTTGAACTGGGGACCTCCCACCCCACACACACACACACACACACACACACACACACACACACACACACACACACACACACACACTTACCTGTGGTGTCATGTGACGGTGTAGCATGGAGAGCTGAGGAGGAACATAACAAAGTAAATGAGCTTCAGTGGAACAACAGCATGGTTGGTTGTATCTGAGGTTTATCTGTTGAAATAATTAATACACGTGAAAGATATCCTTTGGTTCTCCTCTTCACTGCTATTTATTTTCCCCAGGATGGGAATCATGAGTAACTAGTAACTACGATTTCTATGAGAGCTCACATGAAATGAAAATAGCCGGTGTTATGATCTGATCGCCCATGGCTGTGTACTTGTACGTGAATACACAATGTGCTAGATATGTATTGTGTACTGCCTGAACTGTAGCATACTTTATAGTTAGCTACTGGAGACATTCCAAAGGAATAATTCAACTGGATTGTCACACACCACCCAGCCTGCACACACACTACCGCACCCAAATCAGCAAGCGACCACACCCGTCATATAAAAAGGAAGACTCAGTCTACGTCTGACAGCGGCTGGTTCACACACATATGCTCACGGAGGCACGCACGGCACACCGTCGGGGGGTAAGACGACACACACACCTCCACCGAACACACATTCATGTGAATAGCTCTGCATGTCTTAACTGTCATTCTCCTCTCAACACAGGCTTTTAGGAACGGTCCAGGGAATGTCCGAGGGACAATCGGACTGTATGACTAAAATATAGAGACGGGAGTTCCAAGTCCGCGTATCGCGCGGCGGGAGGGTGGCAGCCCCGCCACAGTGACAGCGACAAGGACACTACCCAAAATAAGGTCGGAAAGAAACCTATAATTCTTGACAATCCATTGAGTCCTGTCTGGCAAACAGGCGCTCATTATATACGCCGGAGTGGCTGACGGCTAGTGCTCTCTCGGAGCTGGAACCCGCTAGGGGAGAAGACCCGCTACAGTTAAAGATAAAGACCGATGACGTCACGAAGCAAGGCAGCGCCGTCACCTCTTATCGTTATTAAAACCACAGCCCTCCAGTGACTGTACAAACCTGAGTTGAAATCTAATCTTCTGTTCTCATCCTTCTCCAGGCTGGCGACGACGCCTGTGAAACTTAAATTGTATGGAATATAATTTATGCTGAACCTACGTGGGGTTTCTCCTGCATGCATTCTGTATACTTTGCTGCTAAACAAATAAAGAGCCGTTTGAAACTGCTGCAATCCCCTGTTCCGCCTGCTCCTTGACCACTGAGACACACAGTTTTATGTTAGATGTGTTGAGTATGGGCCCCCAGCATGTAGACACTGATGTTAGATGTGTTGAGTATTGGCCCCCAGCATGTAGAAACTGATGTTAGATGTGTTGAGTAGGCTATTGGCCCCCAGTATGTAGACACTGATGTTAGATGTGTTGAGTATGGGCCCCCAGCATGTAGAAACTGTTTTACTGTTTTATGTTAGATGTGTTGAGTATGGGCCCCCAGCATGTAGAAACTGTTTTATGTTAGATGTGTTGAGTAAGGGCCCCCAGCATGTAGAAACTGTTTTATGTTAGATGTGTTGAGTATGGGCCCCCAGCATGTAGAAACAGTTTTATGTTAGATGTGTTGAGTATGGGCCCCCAGCATGTAGAAACAGTTTTATGTTAGATGTGTTGAGTATGGGCCCCCAGCATGTAGAAACTGTTTTATGTTGAGTATGGGCCCCCAGCATGTAGACACTGTTTTATGTTAGATGTGTTGAGTATGGGCCCCCAACATGTAGAAACTGCCGGATGCTAACTTGCATATGTTGAGCAATTTTCATAATTGGCATAACATGTGACCATACCATTAACAACCTATAGAAGGCAAAATGTCATCATGCTTTATGTGTCAAACTAGGAGGTTTTCATGATGCTGAATCCATTCAAAGCATACAAAAAAGAAATAAGTGAATGGTGCAACTCCGAGTGGGGGTGTGTGGGGGGGGTGCCAGACCCACAGGAACGCACCCAGGGTGCCGGCCCGATTCTGGCGGTTGAGAAATTACCGCTGAGTTACCGTGTGGGGGTCCCTCTACTTACCCCCTACTGTACTGTACTGTACTGTACTGTACTGTACTGTACTGTACTGTACTGTACTGTACTGTACTGTACTGTACTGTACTGTACTGTACTGTACTGTACTGTACTGGCACCATATATACAGTTAATATGTGTGTGTGTGTGTGTGTGTGTGTGTGTGTGTGTGTGTGTGTGTGTGTGTGTGTGTGTGTGTGTGTGTGTGTGTGTGTGTGTGTGATAGGTTGCGCACAGGTGGTGAAAGACAACCATGCTGTTTTCGTGCTCAGATGCACCCAGCCACCCAGCCAGCCACACACATAGCTCCGTAAGGGAGTGGTTGCACCACTCAAAAACACTCATTGGGCTAAAAACGTCGGAGGCGGACCAGAACATAATAAAAGTATATTAAAAAATATATATATACAGTTGTTTTTATATCTGTTTAACATAATTGTTAATAATGAATCAATGGACTGATGAACTCATTCTAATAATTTGCATAGGCTATTTATTTATTCTCGTAATTATAAACCCACGTCCTCACAGACATGGAACACATCTTATTTGTAAGCATAACTTATACAACGGCGTCAGTGATACAGATCTACAATCTTACATGTTGCTGATCAACTCGCATCAAACAACACTGTTACAACTCGTTGCGCTAAAAACAGCCATATCCACTTTTGACGGTGACACCCCCCCCACACACAAAAACAACAGTATAGCTTAATTGCACCACACACTCAACCCTCCCCCTGGTCCCCCCCCGTCCCCCTCCGCCACAAGCCTCACAGCCTGTGTGTGTTGATAGCCGTACAGACCACTGTGGAGAAATGGATTGATTCAATAATGATGTTCAATAGATGAGCGATCACAGCCACACCCAGCCTATAGCCTATCCTGGCTCAACAGCTACATGATTGACAGTTACAGTTGGAACCAAAATGGGCCCTTACGGATCAGTACCTCTGAGAGTGTACAAATGGAACCAAACCGGTCCATTTGGTTGCGTGTGTACTGTACGCTCTCAGAGTTATGGGCCGGGGTCCCTGAAATAAAAACCTTTGAAACCTCAACTCACACACTGTAGAGCAGTGGTTCCCAAAGTGGGGTCCGGGGACCCCCAGGGGGTCCTTGAGGGAGTTCCAGGAGGTCCCCAGCTAAATGATAGTTTGGAACCATGTGGACCCTTATGGGTCTGTAACTCTGAGAGTGTCATGTCAAGGAATACACTATTGCATGTACTGTGTGTACACACGCGTGCGAGCACACCAGGGGGGCAGTCAGAGAGATATTTTGTAAAGCCACTAAGGAAATGAAAGTTCATATAATGGCCTGTTGTGGCGCTGTCACTGGACCCAGAAAAACCCATAGCCCCATAGAAGTCCATGTATTTTGGCCCAACTTCACCTAGACTGTATTACCTTAATAAACATGGTCATGAATACTTTTTGCTTCCAGTCACTAGTTTAAAGTCTCATTTCTAATGTCATATTCTTTTTGGAAAATTATGGTCCCATTTATAAAAAAAATGACCATAAAGTTGCGCATGTTCTGAGGGGCGTGGCTACCGTTACAGTCTATGAACGGGATCCCCCACCCACTCGAGTCAAAATAAAAACCCGAAGAAGAAGGGGGAAGTCCCGCCTCGTTGTCTGGGCCAGCCAATGGGCCAGCTGGCCTGAGCTGGGCCAAAACGGATCTAGAAAGATGGCGACTTCCATTGCATGGATTGACAGGCTTCATTTTATGTTCATGTTAGACCCGCGGAACGCTTTGTCCATATTTTTTACAGTCTATGGCGCACACACACGCACGCACGCACACATACACACACGCACGATGGTGCGTTCACGCGATGGTGCGTTCACACGATGGTGCTTCACACTATGGTGCGTTCACACTATGGTGCGTTCACACTATGGTGCGTTCACACGATGGTGCGTTCACACGATGGTGCGTTCACACGATGGTGCGTTCACACTATGGTGCGTTCACACTATGGTGCATTCACACGATGGTGCGCTCACACTATGGTGCGTTCACACGATGGCAGATGAAACGATGCAAAGACTGTTGATTTGGAGCAGCTGAGCTACATGAATGTTGCTGGATCCATTGACAATGAATGGATATGCATCATTTAATCTGCCCCGTGTGAATGCAGCATAACCCTGACCGCCCGTGGAAGCCACGTAGTCTGAATGGCAGTGCGTCAGAATGCCACTCTGTCCCCGGGAATGAGGATCTATGGAATCTCACATTGCTGACAAGCAATAGTTTGTCGTCATTTAGTCACAGACACCTTCACCACCAACAAACTACTACAATTATCCTTCCAACTCAACGGACTGTGGAACAATTGCACAATAACAAGAAAATGACATTTGGGCTGCAGAGCTCCCTGTGAGAGCTAACAGTGACTAAAGAGCTCACATGTATTTGATGTCATCCTAGATTGAACACTCACTGATGAAGACAATGAGCAAGAGGAAGATTCCACAAGAGGGAATCAC
Organism: Protomyctophum bolini; assembly: GCF_963924005.1. Lineage (NCBI taxonomy): Eukaryota > Metazoa > Chordata > Actinopteri > Myctophiformes > Myctophidae > Protomyctophum > Protomyctophum bolini. Next base: position 4,623,247 of record NC_137874.1, on the reverse strand, counting down.
TGGCAGACATGATGTCATCCTAACAAATGTATGACCTCTGACCCCAGTCCATAGCAGAGGTCACCCTGTGTGTCTCACCCAGTGGTGGAAAAAGTACTCAATGTTTTACTGAAATATAGAAATAAGTAAAAGTCCGGAAATCAAAATGTACTCGAGTAAAATTTCAACTTTTCAAAACAATCTTTTGAAAATAGCAGATCTAAAAGCTCACTATGTGTCGCATCGTGTGTGTGTGTATGTGTGTGTGTGTGTGTGTGTGTGTGCGTGTGTGTGTGTGCGTGCGTGCGTTGTGCGTGCGGACACATGGTCATTTTTCAGTCTTTACTCACGACAATCTGCAGGTTCGTCTGACCGGTCCCCACAGTCATCTACTGTGTCACATTTCCATGACAATGGAATGCACTTGTAGTTCTTACAAACAAACTGATGGGGGAGACAGAGGATTCTGTTTAGAATCAGTAAACAAATAATGTACAACACAAAATACATTATTATAATTTATTACCAAACAATATCCAACTTTTCTTTTCAAGTGAGAGTCAACACAATTTGAGAAGAATCTGAATGTTCACAGTTATTGAGGAGGACCAATATAAAATATCATTGTGTTTCTGTTAGAGGAGTTACTGTACTCTGTGGAACAAAGTACGGCAGGAAATGAGTTCAAACAAATGTTTAAAATGTACATATTAAATAGAATAGCTTGGTACGGGAGTTGTAGGTTTTGTTTTGGTGCATCATTCTGACTGTATTGTGTTGTTTGTATTGCTTTCAATGTGAGTCACTGAGTGTGTAAACACTGGGACGGATGTAGTTTGAGAACACAAACATAATGGAACATGGAACATAATTTACTGAAAACTAAATGAAATGAAAATGAAGTAATGTTTCAAATGCAGACATGAGAGTGAGACATGAATTCAGACAGAGTAACACAAGTGAAGCTGAGGTGAATCACCTGGCTGGCAGTGCAGTTGGACATGCACTGCTTGTCGGTGGGACAGCAACACTTGTAGCCTCCTCCAGGTGAGAGCAGACACAGGTGACTGCAGCCTCCATTGTTGGTCTGACATGGATGACCAGACACTGCAGGGTGGAGAAAACATGCAACACATGTAAGGAATATGAGAACACACACCTATATGTTACAACAGTGCTTTATAAACCTGTTGTAACCAAGAGACATGCCGATGTGTGTAAGTAAAACAATAATAAGGAACACCTGTATTCATAATGAAAACAGCTGTTCTACAAGTTCACAACACATCCCGCCGCGATGCATTGTGAAATTGTACATATGCTGTTCAAATGTATTTCTTATTTTCCTTTTTAAAAAATTCCTTTTATTTATGTATTAACCCATTTTGGGCGGGAACCCCTTTTAGTGTTTTAAGCATTATGTTATACTTTAGCTATTGAAAAATAGCACATCTACCAGCTCATAGCGCGGACGTGCTACGAGCTTGTAGGTCTGCTATTTATTTATTTTTATCGTGAAAATGTATGGGGGGGGGGGGGGGGGGAGATCCCTGGAACAACATATTTTCAGATGGGGGTCGAGGCATATGTAATTCTGGGGGTCCTTGACATGAAATATGGAGTACCACTGAGGCACTGGCACAGAAACATGAGGTATTTCAGAAAACTGTCAAAACTGTGTGTGTGTGTGTGTGTGTGTGTGTGTGTGTGTGTGTGTGTGTGTGTGTGTGTGTGTGTGTGTGGGGGGGGGGGTCATTTAAATATGTCCACATATAATGCAACAATAAGCTTGCCTATAAAATATAATGGCATTATCACAATAGGACCACCAGGTTGTAGGGTTACAACACTTTTCAAAACATATCAATTAATACAACAATACAGAAGAAATAAAAGTCATGAAACATAATGAAGAGTAATAATGAGTGTTACAGCGGGTGGTACAGACCCTCAGGTTGTCTAGAGGGGTGGTAGATGTGGATGTCATATGGAAGGTTCAGCTTGCTGATGATTCTGGTCTTGTCGATACCATGAGTCTTGTTGGCTCTGTAGATGGACCTGGTCGTCCAGTCTGTCCAATAGATGTAATCCTCAAACACAGTAATAGTCCTGATGCTGTCCTGGCTCACAACTACAGACACACAGAACCCCAAATACAAAGAGGCAGACTGTTATAAAATGCAGGGATAAAGTAGTACAAATACTGCTTTAACATACAATAGAGTATAACAAAGTGAACAATGTTTTCTGTGTGTGCGCGCACGCGCGTGCAAGCAAGCGTGTGTGCATGCGCGTGCCTGTGTGTGTGTGTGTGTGTGTGTGTGTGTGTGTGTGTGTGTGTGTGTGTGCATGTGTTGTGCACCTGTCTTTCTGTTGGTTCCATCCAGGTTGGCAAACTCAATGCGTGTCTCATCGTTGGTCCAGTAGACGTGATCATTGATGTAGTCTAACGTCAGGCCGTAGGGCTTGGAGATCTTCTCCTTCACGATGACTGTCCTGGAGGTGCCGTCCATCCCCATCCTCCCTATGTTGTTCTTCATATAGTCTGTCCAGTACAAGTATCTGTCAGGGAGACACCGTGTCAGGGTCAGGGTTGTGCGACTGTGCGTGCGCGTGTGCGTGTGCGTGTGTGTGTGTGTGTGTGTGTGTGTGTGTGTGTGTGTGTGTGTGTGTGTGTGTGTGCGCGTGCGTGCGTATCTGTATTTATTTAACATATGTTTTTGGAAAGTATACTATTAAATATGTCAGTATATGTCTTTGCATATTTATTGTCATAATCTGTCCTGTGCAATTTTTGATTACGAAGCCTTAAAAGCAATCTGAAATTAAAATCGATTAATATGTTTTAATGTTCAATGTCAAAAACACAATTCAATTGTTGATAGCAATTATTTGTGTGACAATTATCCAACTTAAAAGTGTAAATGTGACAGCCCTATTCACAGGATGGTTGATAAATTCAGTGTGTGGTTCATGATGTCACCACAGTGTTCTTACCCGTAGCGTACATCCACAGCTATGGAGTATGGCGTGACCAGGTCAGTGTTGAGCAGGACTGTTGGGTACGACCCGTTTAGTTTGGACACCCCTATGGTGTCATGTATCGGGTCAGTCCAGTATAGGTTTCCTCCTATCCAATCAACAGCCAGACCCCGTGGTGTGATGGTCGAGGTGTCGTGAATGACCTGTTAATGAACCATACATGCACTCTGAATATACTCACCACGACTTCATTCTTACATTATGATAGTTAGAGTTTGGACTGCATGGGGTACGTGCGTGGGTGTGTACACTAACTCAGTGGTTCTCAATATCAAGAATAACATATTACAGTACATATTATATTACATATTAAACCCGGACCTCCTGCAAATAAAAAGTACAACAAAACAATCTGTTTAGCCGCAGCTCCTTTAAAACTGAATCAAACCGAGTCAAACTGAATAATATAAAACAAAAATAGTCTCATCTTTTTCTGCTGCATATTCCACATTGTGTACAGTAGATATCTATATGAAATACAGCAGTTAAATCTCTCTTGACCTTTTAAACTAAATGTTTTCAATGAGCTATTTTTTACATATTACATGTTTTTGGTTAAGTAATGCCTTACAGTAGCCTACTTATTACAGTAATATACAACAAGTAACTCGTTACTGCCCAACTGGCTATTATAAGTACACTGAGTACTAGTATAAAATACAACAAGTATCCTTCATTCATCCTCATAGTTGTCGTTGTCACACTGACCTGGACGTCACTGCCGTTGATGTTCATGACACTGATCATGCTGTGATAGGAAGGGGTCCATTCTGTCAAATCTATCCAGTAGATCTTCTGCTGCTGATAGTCAAAGTCCAGAGACAGTGCACTCTTCAAGTCCTGTCACACCACAGCAGTTGTGTTAGTCTCAGACTGGAATACATTCCAGCATATCAAAAGCAGTGCGTGTAGAATATTGTATAGGATTACATAGGAGGATGTGTTGTTAATTATGTCCAATGGTTTTCACCTGTTTGAGATTTGAGCTGGAGCCGTCCAAGCTGATCCTCATCAGGTTTCCAATGTTGGCTAAAATGAGGAAGGGCTCCACCTCTGGATAAAATGAGACATTACACTTGAGTTGGTTTACTTTTAGAAATACACCAATCTGAGAATCCCATCGTCAAATATTATTAACTGGGGACCCCCAAAATGAATCATATTTGAAATGGGGACCCCAAAAATGAATCATATTTGAACTGGGGACCCCTAAAATGAATCATATTTGAACTGGAGACCCCCAAAATGAATCATATTTGAACTGGGGACCCCCAAAATGAATCATATTTGAACTGGGGACCCCCAAAATGAATCATATTTGAACTGGGGACCCCCAAAATGAATCATATTTGAACTGGAGACCCCAAAAATGAATCATATTTGAACTGCAGACCCCCAAAATGAATCATATTTGAACTGCAGACCCCCCAAATTAATCATATTTGAACTGCAGACCCCCAAAATGAATCATATTTGAACTGGGGACCTCCCACCCCACACACACACACACACACACACACACACGCACGCACGCACGCGCGCGCGCACGCACACACACACACACACACACACACACACACACACACACACACACACACACTCTCTTACCTGTGGTGTCATGTGAAGGTGTAGCATGGAGAGCTGAGGAGGAACATAACAAAGTAATTGAGCTTCAGTGGAACAACAGCATGGTTGGTACGTTGTATCTGAGGTTTATCTGTTGAAATAATTAATACACGTGAAAGATATCCTTTGGTTCTCCTCTTCACTGCTATTTATTTGCCCCAGGATGGGAATCATGAGTAACTACGATTTCTATCAGAGTTCACATGAAATGAAAATAGCCGGTGTTATGATCAGATCGCCCATGGCTGTGTACTTGTACGTGAATATCTCGCATTTTAGTCTAGTACTCCTCTACACTATCGTATACTTGTCAGGCCATTGTGAACCCGGACATGTTGCATGAGTACACCAACGTTTTATGTTAGATGTGTTGAGTATGGGCCCCCAGCATGTAGAAACTGTTTTATGTTAGATGTGTTGAGTATGGGCCCCCAGCATGTAGAAACTGTTTTATGTTAGATGTGTTGAGTTTGGGCCCCCAGCATGTAGAAACTGCCGGATGCTAACTTGCATATGTTGAGCAATTTTCATAATTGGCATAACATGTGACCATACCATTAACAACCTATAGAAGGCAAAATTTCATCATGTTTTAAAGTTTATGTAGATGTGATGTGTCAAACTAGGGGGTTTTCATGATGCTGAATCCATTCAAAGCATACAAAAAGAAAATAAGTGAATTGTGCAACTCCGAGTGGGGGTGTGGGGGTGTGGGGGGGTGCCAGACCCACAGGAACGCACCCAGGGTGCCGGCCCGATTCTGGCGAGCCGCCCCGCGTCCGAAACGGTTGAGAAATGACCGCTGAGTTACCGTGTGAGGGTCCCTCTACTTACCCCCTACTGTACTGTACTGTACTGTACTGTACTGTACTGTACTGTACTGTACTGTACTGTACTGTACTGTACTGTACTGGCACCATATATACAGTTAATATGTGTGTGTGTGTGTGTGTGTGTGTGTGTGTGTGTGTGTGTGGGTGTGTGTGTGTGTGTGCGTGTGTGTGTGTGTGTGTGTGTGTGTGTGTGTGTGTGTGTGATAGGTTGCGCACAGGTGGGAAAAACAACCATGCTGTTTTCGTGCTCAGATGCACCCAGCCACCCACCCACCCAGCCAGCCAGCCACACACAGCTCCGTAAGGGAGTGGTTGTCCCCCCCTCCCAGTGAGCTGTGGCGTCCCACAAGGAAGCATACTAGGGCCTTTACTGTTCCTAATATATGTTAACGACATGAGTCAGCTTGTGACTGCAACTTGTTCCTGTTCGCAGATGACTCGGACAGGAACAAACTGCAGGTTGAAAAGACCCTCAGCTCTGAACTCGGTAGAATCTGCACCTGGCTCGCTGATAACAAACTATCCTTACACCTGGGAAAAGGTGTAAGGTACCCATGTACCTGTCTAAATACTTCCTTAATGTAAACGAAGTCCACACCCACAACACCAGAGGGAGTGCAACAAACCATGTACAACCCAGATTCCGCACAAACAAGGGACTAAATTATTTTCGCTCCTATGCCACCAAAATGTGGAACGCCCTACCAACAGTCATTAAGACATGTGAATCCCTTGACTCCTTCAAAACCACTCTCAAAGGGCACCTATAGGGCTGCAATTCGAAACTAGCCTCTGTAAAATCTGAATCCCCCCACCGCCCCCCCCCCCCCCTTTTCCCCTCACTGTATATGTATCTTTTCCCTTTTTGCTTCCTATATGATGAATTCCTGTTCTGTTTTTAACTAGAAGTGTCTATTTGTATGTCTCTAAATGTTTTGATGAATTGAACAATGTGGACCCTGTTGTAAACAAGTGTAATGCTTAATTGGGTCGTCCACTCACAGTTAACAGTCTTTGTATTGTATGACTGCAGCTGTAGTTGTTATTTCTGTCATTTCTTTGTTTACTGATAAATTATTTTATTTTGTTAAGAGTCGAGTACCAGATGTTTGTGTTCACGTCATTTCCGGCCATCAGGCCTTATATGGTCATGTGAGTAAGGCTCACTATAGTTCAGAGTTGTCGCTTCCGTGAGAGGGAGGCCGTTTGTTTGTTTGAGAACACGTCGCTTAAAAGGTTTGTTTAATTGTTTTGTGTCAACATTTTGAGTTCTCAGTCTACATTATGAGTTCCATGTTATATTTGTTTATGAGTTTAATTGATCGATTTACCTTTGTTTCAGTTCGACAGTTTATTGATTCTTTTGGGCATTCCATGAACTTTTACATCGCTATGCAGCCAGCGAGGTACATTCATTTGTCAAGCACATTTTCCATATCGTCATGTTTGTATTGTATAGTTGGCGATTTTCTGATCATGTCTTTATTATTTTGTGTGTCACCAGTTTGACGTTGGTCTTTAAGTGAGGAAAGTGCTTAATAAACCACCAGTAAAGAAAAGCAACCTGTCTCGTCTGTGAAGGGAGTGACATATTTAGTTTGTGCTTGAAATGTACTGTAATTCTACAAACTGTTAATTAATATTTTAATCAATCAATCAATGCACCACTCAAAAACACTCATTGGGCTAAAAACGTCTAACCTGACGCTGCCAGATCCAAGAAGCTTGCTACACAAATTTGTTTCACAGCTTATTGGGATCTGGGATCTCGGGAGCAAATTCGACGACAGGGCTGTTCCTTTTTTTCAAGATACTTGGTAGATGATTGGATGGACCGTCTGTCTATCACCGTGTGGGCGTGCAAACACAACCAATCATATTGACGTGTCTATATAGCGTCACATCCGGTTTCGCACATGTCCCGCCCTTAGCTCACGCTGATTGGTTCGAACCACGAGTGGTTCGGCGTTAGCACAACTCCCTGAGATATCCCAGATGGAGGCTGTGTTGGGGAACATGGTTACCCAATACCGCCCCCAGCTGGCAGAGTCAGGTTAAAAAACGTCGGGGGCGGACCAGAACATAATAAAAGTATATTAAAAAATATATATATATACAGTATGTTTTTATATCTGTTTAACATAATTGTGAATAATGAATCAATGGACTGATGAACTCATTCTAATAATAATAATAATTTGCATAGGCTATTTATTTATTCTCATAATTATAAACCAACGTCCTCACAGACATGGAACACATCTCATTTTTAAGCATAACTTATACAACGGCGTCAGTGATACAGATCTACAATCTCACATGTTGCTGATCAACTCGCATCGAACAACACTGTTACACATACACACACACACACACACACACAACAAAGAAGAAGACTACACAGGACCGGACCCAGGACACAGAAGCAGCCCCTAGGAGGACCAGGACAGACCCAGGAGAGAACCGAGAAAAGGAAACAGATGAACCAGAAATAGACGAGCCAAGGACCCCAGGGGAAGTCTACAAACACATCAACACCGGGAAGAAGAACCAACGTTGGAGACTATTCCCAAAGAAAAGCATCCTCATCATAGGAGACTCAAACATGAGCCAACTTCCATCTCTGACACGACCAGATCTGCAAGTGGATTGCTACCCAGGAATGGGCTTCCAACATACGAAGGCCCTACTAGAGAGGATACCGAGCAACACCACTGTAGCCTATTGCATCCTGTCGGTTGGGATAAACGAGAGAGGCCACGCTCCAAAACAAGCGCAGAGGGCATTGAGAGAGGCCATCGCAGCAGCACAGAACGCCTTCCCAACTGCAAGTATCCATGTCCCTTTAGTCAACTACTCAACTAATTTCTCAATAAAGGATAAGGATAACATGAGAGAGCTAAATCGCAATATTGTTACCTATAATTACCTCCCTAAATTGGATGACAGGGAGTTTAAAGTGGTTCCTGATAACGTACATTGGACAACAGAGACAGGCAAAGCAATGCTTGTAAATTGGCTTACTAGTTTAAACTTATAGACCCCATAAACCCAGAAAGGAGGGGGGGCAAGTCAAACATAATTAATCTGTCCCATTACTTCCAGCCAGATCAACACCAGACCGAACTGCTGGAAAAGGGACTTTCCTTTGTCCCGACACTGGATATCTATAAACAACAAACCAACAGGTTAAAGAAAGACCTTTCTCAGTATCACCGCAGATTGAAACTAGCTACACACTTTGGAATGGACCAAGGAACGGAGATACTGCCTTTTCGACCAAATATCTGTCTGACTGACCCCCTGGCTCAGATGCACCCAGCCACCCACCCACCCAGCCAGCCAGCCACACACATAGCTCCGTAAGGGAGCGGTTGCACCACTCAAAAACACTCATTGGGCTAAAAACGTCGGAGGCGGACCAGAACATAATAAAAGTATATAAAAAAAAAATATATATATATACAGTATGTTGATTTTATATCTGTTTAACATAATTGTGAATAATGAATCAATGGACTGATGAACTCATTCTAATAATTTGCATAGGCTATTTATTTATTCTCGTAATTATAAACCCACGTCCTCACAGACATGGAACACATCTCATTTGTAAGCATAACTTATACAACGGCGTCAGTGATACAGATCTACAATCTCACATGTTGCTGATCAACTCGCATCGAACAACACTGTTACAACTCGTTGCGCTAAAAACAGCCATATCCACTTTTCACGGTGACACCCCCCCCACACACACACGTGAGGCGCCCCACACACAAAAACAACAGTATAGCTTAATTGCACCACACACCAACCCTCCCCCAGGACCCCCCCCCCCTCCCTCTGCCCAATGTATACCAACCCCCCCCCCCTCCCCCTCCGCCACAAGCCTCACAGCCTGTGTGTGTTGATAGCCGTACAGACCACTGTGGAGAAATGGATTGATTCAATAATGATGTTCAATAGATGAGCGATCACAGCCACACCCAGCCTATAGCCTATCCTGGCTCAACAGCTACATGATTGACAGTTACAGTTGGAACCAAAATGGGCCCTGGCTTACGGATCAGTACCTCTGAGAGTGTACAAATGGAACCAAACCGGTCCATTTGGTTGCATGTGTACTGTACGCTCTCAGAGTTATGGGCCGGGGTCCCTGAAATAAAAACCTTTGAAACCTCAACTCACACACTGTAGAGCAGTGGTTCCCAAAGTGGGGTCCGGGGACCCCCAGGGGGTCCTTGAAGGAGTTCCAGGAGGTCCCCAGCTAAATGATAGTTTGGAACCATGTGGACCCTTATGGGTCTGTAACTCAGAGAGTGTCATGTCAAGGAATACACTATTGCATGTACTGCATGTACACACGCGTGCGTGCACACACACGCACGCACACATACACACACGCACGATGGTGCGTTCACGCGATGGTGCGTTCACACGATGGTGCGTTCACACGATGGTGCTTCACACTATGGTGCGTTCACACGATGGTGCGTTCACACGATGGTGCTTCACACTATGGTGCTTCACACTATGGTGCGTTCACACTATGGTGCGTTCACACAATGGTGCGTTGACACGGGCAGATGAAACGATGCAAAGACTGTTGATTTGGAGCAGCTGAGCTACATGCATGTTGCTGGATCCATTGACAATGAATGGATATGCATCATTCAATCTGCCCCGTGTGAACGCAGCATAACCCTGACCGCCCGTGGAAGCCACGTAGTCTGAATGGCGGTGCGTCAGAATGCCACTCTGTCCCCGGGAATGAGGATCTATGGAATCTCACATTGCTGACAAGCAATAGTTTGTTGTCATTTAGTCACAGACACCTTCACCACCAACAAACTACTACAACTATCCTTCCAACTCAACGGACTGTGGAACACTCCTAACAATTTGCACAATAACAAGAAAATGACATTTGGGCTGCAGAGCTCCCTGTGAGAGCCAACAGTGACTACAGAGCTCACATGTATTTGATGTCATCCTAGATTGAACACTCACTGATGAAGACAATGAGCAAGAGGAAGATTCCACAAGAGGGAATCACTGGCAGACATGATGTCATCCTAATAAATGTATGACCTCTGACCCCAGTCCATAGCAGAGGTCACCCTGTGTGTCTCACCCAGTGGTGGAAAAAGTACTCAATGTTTTACTGAAATATAGAAATAAGTAAAAGTCCGGAAATCAAAATGTACTCGAGTAAAATTTCAACTTTTCAAAACAATCTTTTGAAAATAGCAGATCTAAAAGCTCACAATGTGTCGCATCGTGTGTGTGTATGTATGTGTGTGTGTGTGTGTGTGTGTGTGTGTGTGTGTGTGTGTGTGTGTGTGTGTGTGTGTGTGTGCGTGTGTGTGTGCGTGCGTGCGTGCGTGAGTGCGTGCGTCGTGCGTGCGTGTGGACACATGGTCATTTTTCAGTCTTTACTCACGACAATCTGCAGGTTCGTCTGACCGGTCCCCACAGTCATCTACTGTGTCACATTTCCATGACAATGGAATGCACTTGTAGTTCTTACAAACAAACTGATGGGGAAGACAGAGGATTCTGTTTAGAATCAGTAAACAAATAATGTACACAAAACACAAAATACATTATTATAATTTATTACCAAACAATATCCAACTTTTCTTTTCAAGTGAGAGTCAACAAAATTTGAGAAGAATCTGAATGTTCACAGTTATTGAGGAGGACCAATATAAAATATCATTGTGTTTCTGTTAGAGGAGTTACTGTACTCTGTGGAACAAAGTACGGCAGGAAATGAGTTCAAACAAATATTTAAAATGTACATATTAAATAGAATAGCTTGGTACGGGAGTTGTAGGTTTTGTTTTGGTGCATCATTCTGACTGTATTGTGTTGTTTGTATTGCTTTCAATGTGAGTCACTGAGTGTGTAAACACTGGGACGGATGTAGTTTGAGAACACAAACATAATGGAACATGGAACATAATTTACTGAAAACTAAATGAAATGAAAATGAAGTAATGTTTCAAATGCAGACATGAGAGATGAATTCAGACAGAGTAACACAAGTGAAGCTGAGGTGAATCACCTGGCTGGCAGTGCAGTTGGACATGCACTGCTTGTCGGTGGGACAGCAACACTTGTAGCCTCCTCCAGGTGAGAGCAGACACAGGTGACTGCAGCCTCCATTGTTGGTCTGACATGGATGACCAGACACTGCAGGGTGGAGAAAACATGCAACACATGTAAGGAATATGAGAACACACACCTATATGTTACAACAGTGCTTTATAAACCTGTTGCAACCAAGAGACATGCCGATGTGTGTAAGTAAAACCAGGGGCGCAATAAGCTAGGGGACGGAGGGGACGAATCCCCTGCCAGCGTCACATTGGTCCCCCCCAAATGAGTTTGGGGGTCCCCCTCTAGCTTGGGGGTCCCCCCCTTAAATCCTGCGTTCATAAACGCGATATATTTTGAAGGGTATATTTGATCCACCCCTGTCTAAATCCCAAAATGGTTTGGCCCATCTACCTTCGGGAAGTTGTTACACCGCCATCAGTGACCCAATGTGCTTTGCACTCTGTGGTGATTGCGTAATGATTCTAATAATACAGGAACAGTATTCAATAGGTCAGCACTTTTGGTGTCACGCACAACTTTTGGTAACGTGTATTGACTAGATCGATAGGAGATGAATGAATATACTTTATCCTCTACTCTAGTACAGTGGTTCCCATCCCAAACCTTTTCGTGTCAAGGACCCCCAAATGGACACGTATTAGCCCTCAACCCGTTTAATTTCAAGGACCCCGCTGCGTCCACATGACATGCCACAATTAAGGCGACAAGGGTCCATTTGGTTCCAAACTATCATGTAGCTGTACCCCCTGGAACTCACGGCTCAAGGACCTCTGGGGGTCCCCGGACGGCCGGACCCCACTTTGGGATTTATATTATTATATTAGCCACTAATGAAAGCACAACTGTCAACACCAGGTAAAGTGCAACTACATATTTAAAACATGCGAACCCTCTCCTCTCCTGAAAACTGCCCAGGTGTTGTACATTTTATATAGAATAGGCTAACTTACATGAGGTCAGTGAGTTTTGACCTGTTTTAGGCGTTGCTGATAATGTGGTTAAACTTTTACGTTTTGAGACACATGGGAGGAGGAGGAATCACAGCCAGGTAATTCATAATAATAATAACTGTGCCAAAGCAGTTTTGTATGTGCATTGAGTCACTGGAACAACCTCTCTGTAATCCGACCCTAACCATAACCCCACGTTTTGGTGGTTAGACCCCCCCATCCCCCCCTCCCCTAGGGTGGTGGGGGGGACGGGGGGGACGGATTTTTCGGCGGCGCCGCTGTTGTCACATTTTAAATGTTTTTTTTTTTTTCCTTCTTAAAAAATTCCTTTTATTTATGTATTAACCCATTTTTGGCGGGAACCCCTTTTAGTGTTTTAAGCATTATGTTATACTTTAGCTATTGAAAAATAGCACATCTACAAGCTCATAGCGCGGACGTGCTACGAGCTTGTAGGTCTGCTATTTTTTTTTATCGTGAAAATGTATGGGGGGGGTGGGGTCCCTGGAACAACATATTTTCAGATGGGGGTCGTGGCATATGTAATTCTGGGGGTCCTTGACATGAAATATGGAGTACCACTGAGGCACTGGCACAGAAACATGAGGTATTTCAGAAAACTGTCAAAACTGTGTGTGTGTGTGTGTGTGTGTGTGTGTGTGTGTGTGTGTGTGTGTGTGTGTGTGTGTGTGTGTGTGTGGGGGGGGGGGGGGTCATTTAAATATGTCCACATATAATGCAACAATAAGCTAGACTATAATGGCCTATAATGGCATTATCACAATAGGACCACCAGGTTGTAGGGTTACAACACTTTTCAAAACATATCAGTTAATACAACAATACAGAAGAAATAAAAGTCATGAAACATAATGAAGAGTAATAATGAGTGTTACAGCGGGTGGTACAGACCGTCAGGTTGTCTAGAGGGGTGGTAGATGTGGATGTCATATGGATAGTTCAGCTTGCTGATGATTCTGGTCTTGTCGATACCATGAGTCTTGTTGGCTCTGTAGATGGACCTGGTCGTATCGTCTGTCCAATAGATGTGATCCTCAAACACAGTAATAGCCTCGATGCTGTCCTGGCTCACAACTACAGACACACAGAACCCCAAATACAAAGAGTCAGACTGTTATAAAATGCAGGGATAAAGTAGTACAAATACTGCTTTAACATACAATAGAGTATAACAAAGTGAACAATGTTTTCTGTGTGTGCGCGCACGCGCGTGCAAGCAAGCGTGTGTGCATGCGCGTGCCTGTGTGTGTGTGTGTGTGTGTGTGTGTGTGTGTGTGTGTGTGTGTGCATGTGTTGTGCACCTGTCTTTCTGTTGGTTCCATCCAGGTTGGCAAACTCAATGTGTGTCCCATCGTTGGTCCAGTAGACGTGATCATCGATGTAGTCTAACGTCAGGCCGCGGGGATTGGAGATCTTCTCCTTCACGATGACTGTCCTGGTGGTGCCGTCCATCCCCATCCTCCCTATGTTGTTCTTCCCCACGTCTGTCCAGTACAAGTATCTGTCAGGGAGACACCGTGTCAGGGTCAGGGGTGTGCGACTGTGCGCGCGCCGCGCGTGTGTGTGTGTGTGTGTGTGTGTGTGTGTGTGTGTGTGTGTGTGTGTGTGTGTGTGTGTGTGTGTGTGTGTGCGTGTGTGCGTGCGTGCGTATCTGTATTTATTTAACATATTTTTTTGGAAAGTATACTATTAAATATGTCAGTATATGTCTTTGCATATTTATTGTCATAATCTGTCCTGTGCAATTTTTGATTACGAAGCCTTAAAAGCAATCTGAAATTAAAATCGATTCATATGTTTTAATGTTCAATGGCAAAAACACAATTCAATTGTTGATAGCAATTATTTGTGTGACAATTATCCAACTTAAAAGTGTAAATGTGAAAGCCCTATTCACAGGATGGTTGATAAATTCAGTGTGTGGTTCATGATGTCACCACAGTGTTCTTACCCGTAGCGTACATCCACAGCTATGGAGGATGGCAGGTCCAGGTCAGTGTTGAGCAGGACTGTTGGGTACGACCCGTTTAGTTTGGACACCCCTATGGTGTCATGTACGAAGTCAGTCCAGTATAGGTTTCCTCCTATCCAATCAACAGCCAGAGCCCGTGGTGTGATGGTCGAGGTGTCGTGAATGACCTGTTAATGAACCATACATGCACTCTGAATATACTCACCACGACTTCATTCTTACATTATGATAGTTAGAGTTTGGACTGCATGGGGTACGTGCGTGCGTGTGTACACTAACTCAGTGGTTCTCAATATCAAGAATAACATATTACAGTACATATTATATTACATATTAAACCCCGACCTCCTGCAAAAAAAAGTACAACAAAACAATCTGTTTAGCCGCAGCTCCTTTAAAACTGAATCAAACTGAGTCAAACTGAATAATATAAAACAAAAATAGTCTCATCTTTTTCTGCTGCATATTCCACATTGTGTACAGTAGATATCTATATGAAATACAGCAGTTAAATCTCTCTTGACCTTTTAAACTAAATGTTTTCAAAAGGCAGCCAACACAACTGTTTACTCTGAGAAATATGTAATGTGCTATTTTTTACATATTACATGTTTTTGGGTAAGTAATACAGTACTCGTTACTGGGTTAAATAATAATATTACAGTAATATACAACAAGTAACTCGTTACTGCCCAACTGGCTATTATAAGTACACTGAGTACTAGTATAAATACAACAAGTATCCTTCATTCATCCTCAGAGTCAGGGCCGGTTCTAGCCATAGGCGAACCAAGCGGTCACTTGGGGCCACAACCACTGAGGGGGCCACGTCACAGGGAGGCCTTTACATGGGCTACTGGCCACATGTGGCCCCCACCTAGCTTCTTAATTTTGATCTCAAAGTGCACCAGATTGAAGCATTTTCATGGCAAATTTACAGATTTTTCTGGACCCCCC
Source organism: Protomyctophum bolini (assembly GCF_963924005.1). Lineage (NCBI taxonomy): Eukaryota > Metazoa > Chordata > Actinopteri > Myctophiformes > Myctophidae > Protomyctophum > Protomyctophum bolini. Next base: position 4,607,738 of record NC_137874.1, on the reverse strand, counting down.
CGGCGTGGCAGGGCAGGGGGGGGGGGCACATAATATTATGTTGCCCAGGGCCACTAAAGGCCTAGAACCGGCACTGCTCAAAGTTGTCGTTGTCACACTGACCTGGACGTCACTGCCGTTGATGTTCATGACACTGATCATGGTGTGTGCCTCTATCCAGTAGATCTTCTGCTGCTGATAGTCAAAGTCCAGAGACACTGCACTCTTCAAGTCCTGTCACACCACAGCAGTTGTGTTAGTCTCAGACTGGAATACATTCCAGCATATCAAAAGCAGTGCGTGTAGAATATTGTATAGGATTACATAGGAGGATGTGTTGTTAATTATGTCCAATGGTTTTCACCTGTTTGAGCTTTGAGCTGGAGCCGTCCAAGCTGATCCTCATCAGGTTGTCACGGTTGGCTAAAATGAGGAAGGGCTCCACCTCTGGATAAAGTGAGACATTACACTTGAGTTGGTTTACTTTTAGAAATACACCAATCTGAGAATCCCATCGTCAAATATTATGAACTGGGGACCCCCAAAATGAATCATATTTGAACTGGGGACCCCTAAAATGAATCATATTTGAACTGGGGACCCCCAAAATGAATAATATTTGAACTGCAGACCCCCAAAATGAATCATTTTTGAACTGCAGACCCCCAAAATGAATCATATTTGAACTACAGACCCCCAAAATGAATCATATTTGAACTGCAGACCCCCAAAATGAATCATATTTGAACTGGGGACCCCCAAAATGAATCATATTTGAACTCCCACCCCCACACACACACACACACACACACACACACACACACACACACACACACACACACACACACAGTCTTACCTGTGGTGTCATGTGACGGTGTAGCATGGAGAGCTGAGGAGGAACATAACAAAGTAATTGAGCTTCAGTGGAACAACAGCATGGTTGGTACGTTGTATCTGAGGTTTATCTGTTGAAATAATTAATACACGTGAAAGATATCCTTTGGTTCTCCTCTTCACTGCTATTTATTTGCCCCAGGATGGGAATCATGAGTAACTACGATTTCTATCAGAGCTCACATGAAATGAAAATAGCCGGTGTTATGATCAGATCGCCCATGGCTGTGTACTTGTACGTGAATACACAATGTACTAGATATGTATTGTGTACTGCCTGAACTGTAGCATACTTTATAGTTAGCTACTGGAGACATACCAAAGGAATAATTCAACTGGATTGTCACACACCACCCAGCCTGCACACACACTACCGGTCTGCCAGAACCAGACAAGGCTCCAATTAGAGTTTACAACAGCCGGCAAGCAATATTTTGTTGTAAATTAACTGGTTGGCTCGCATTTTAGTCTAGTACTCCTCTACACTATCGTATACTTGTCAGGCCATTGTGAACCCGGACATGTTGCATGAGTACACCAACGTTTTATGTTAGATGTGTTGAGTATGGGCCCCCAGCATGTAGAAACTGTTTTATGTTAGATGTGTTGAGTATGGGCCCCCAGCATGTAGAAACTGTTTTATGTTAGATGTGTTGAGTATGGGCCCCCAGCATGTAGAAACTGTTTTATGTTAGATGTGTTGAGTATGGGCCCCCAGCATGTAGAAACTGTTTTATGTTAGATGTGTTGAGTTTGGGCCCCCAGCATGTAGAAACCGCCGGATGCTAACTTGCATATGTTGAGCAATTTTCATAATTGGCATAACATGTGACCATACCATTAACAACCTATAGAAGGCAAAATGTCATCATGTTTTAAAGTTTATGTAGATGTGATGTGTCAAACTAGGGGGTTTTCATGATGCTGAATCCATTCAAAGCATACAAAAAGAAAATAAGTGAATTGTGCAACTCCGAGTGGGAGTGTGTGTGTGTGGGGGGGTGCCAGAACCACAGGAACGCACCCAGGGTGCCGGCCCGATTCTGGCGAGCCGCCCCGCGTCCGAAACGGTTGAGAAATGACCGCTGAGTTACCGTGTGAGGGTCCCTCTACTTACCCCCTACTGTACTGTACTGTACTGTACTGGCACCATATATACAGTTAATATGTGTGTGTGTGTGTGTGTGTGTGTGTGTGTGTGTGTGTGTGTGTGTGTGTGTGTGTGTGTGTGTGTGTGTGTGTGTGTGTGTGTGTGTGTGTGTGATAGGTTGCGCACAGGTGGGAAAAACAACCATGCTGTTTTCGTGCTCAGATGCACCCAGCCACCCACCCACCCAGCCAGCCAGCCACACACAGCTCCGTAAGGGAGTGGTTGTCCCCCCCTCCCAGTGAGCTGTGGCGTCCCACAAGGAAGCATACTAGGGACTTCACTGTTCCTAATATATGTTAACGACATGAGTCAGCTTGTGACTGCAACTTGTTCCTGTTCGCAGATGACTCAGCACTGCTGGTCTCGGACAGGAACAAACTGCAGGTTGAAAAGACCCTCAGCTCTGAACTCGGTAGAATCTGCACCTGGCTCGCTGATAACAAACTATCCTAAGGGAAAAGGTGTAAGGTACCCATGTACCTGTCTAAATACTTCCTTAATGTAAACGAAGTCCACACCCACAACACCAGAGGGAGTGCAACAAACCATGTACAACCCAGATTCGGCACAAACAAGGGACTAAATTATTTTCGCTCCTATGCCACCAAAATGTGGAACGCCCTACCAACAGTCATTAAGACATGTGAATCCCTTGACTCCTTCAAAACCACTCTCAAAGGGCACCTATAGGGCTGCAATTCGAAACTAGCCTCTGTAAAATCTGAATCCCCCCACCCCCCCCCCCCCTTTTCCCCTCACTGTATATGTATCTTTTCCCTTTTTGCTTCCTATATGATGAATTCCTGTTCTGTTTTTTAACTAGAAGTGTCTATTTGTATGTCTCTAAATGTTTTGATGAATTGAACAATGTGGACCCTGTTGTAAACAAGTGTAATGCTTAATTGGGTCGTCCACTCACAGTTAACAGTCTTTGTATTGTATGACTGCAGCTGTAGTTGTTATTTCTGTCATTTCTTTGTTTACTGATAAATTATTTTATTTTGTTAAGAGTCGAGTACCAGATGTTTGTGTTCACGTCATTTCCGGCCATCAGGCCTTATATGGTCATGTGAGTAAGGCTCACTAGTTCAGAGTTGTCGCTTCCGTGAGAGGGAGGCCGTTTGTTTGTTTGAGAACACGTCGCTTAAAAGGTTTGTTTAATTGTTTTGTGTCAACATTTTGAGTTCTCAGTCTACATTATGAGTTCCATGTTATATTTGTTTATGAGTTTAATTGATCGATTTACCTTTGTTTCAGTTCGACAGTTTATTGATTCTTTTGGGCATTCCATGAACTTTTACATCGCTATGCAGCCAGCGAGGTACATTCATTTGTCAAGCACATTTTCCATATCGTCATGTTTGTATTGTATAGTTGGCGATTTTCTGATCATGTCTTTATTATTTTGTGTGTCACCAGTTTGACGTTGGTCTTTAAGTGAGGAAAGTGCTTAATAAACCACCAGTAAAGAAAAGCAACCTGTCTCGTCTGTGAAGGGAGTGACATATTTAGTTTGTGCTTGAAATGTACTGTAATTCTACAAACTGTTAATTAATATTTCAATCAATCAATCAATCAATGCACCACTCAAAAACACTCATTGGGCTAAAAACGTCTAACCTGACGCTGCCAGATCCAAGAAGCTTGCTACACAAATTTGTTTCACAGCTTATTGGGATCTGGGATCTCGGGAGCAAATTCGACGACAGGGCTGTTCCTTTTTTTCAAGATACTTGGTAGATGATTGGATGGACCGTCTGTCTATCACCGTGTGGGCGTGCAAACACAACCAATCATATTGACGTGTCTATATAGCGTCACATCCGGTTTCGCACATGTCCCGCCCTTAGCTCACGCTGATTGGTTCGAACCACGAGTGGTTCGGCGTTAGCACAACTCCCTGAGATATCCCAGATGGAGGCTGTGTTGGGGAACATGGTTACCCAATACCGCCCCCAGCTGGCAGAGTCAGGTTAAAAAACGTCGGGGGCGGACCAGAACATAATAAAAGTATATTCAAAAAATATATATATACAGTATGTTTTTATATCTGTTTAACATAATTGTGAATAATGAATCAATGGACTGATGAACTCATTCTAATAATAATAATAATTTGCATAGGCTATTAATTTATTCTCATAATTATAAACCAACGTCCTCACAGACATGGAACACATCTCATTTTTAAGCATAACTTATACAACGGCGTCAGTGATACAGATCTACAATCTCACATGTTGCTGATCAACTCGCATCGAACAACACTGTTACACACACACACACACACACACACACACACACACACACACACACACACACACACACACACACGAGGCGCCCCACACACAAAAACAACAGTATAGCTTAATTGCACCACACACCAACCCTCCCCCCAGGTTCCCCCCTCCCTCTGCCCACTGTAACTCTGAGTGTCATGTCAAGGAATACACTATTGCATGTACTGTATGTACACACGCGTGCGCGCACACACACACACACACACATGCACGCACGCACACATACACACACACACACACACACACACAGTCACACATGCACATGCAGTCTCACACACACACACACACACACACACACACACACACACGTCAGCCGTGATGGGCAGATTGGTTCAATGTATAGGCTAACTATATTAACCCAAAATATATTCAATCATGAATATATTATATAAATACACATGTAAATTAATTAATAGTAAATTATAACACATTATTTGTAGCCTATAGCACCTTTTATGACATGCAATGCAACTCAAAGTGCTTCTCATAAAAAGAGCAAAACGTTTAGCATGGTGTTGATAGCAGAGTATAGGCGCGTACCACATTAAATGTTTTCAAAAACATTTTTGAGAGCAATGTTTAGCTGTAAATGGCATTGTGTGTTACTGTGTTTACGTGGCTGTCATGTTGGTAAATCAAGCGGGGCGCAGCAGGTGCTCCGAGGGTTTGATTATAGGCATCGGTCCGTTACAGAGCGGAGCGGTCGTTATCCAGAAATAACACACTGCTGAATATTCAGCGATTGACCAATCAGAATCAAGCATTCAACCAAGCCATGTAATAATTAAACCCATACAAATAATTACCCACAAATGGGCCCCGACCTGTTTGGGAAACAGTTGACTGTCAATACATGCAGAAAACCCCCAAAATAGGCTATATATGGCACAACGGCCATTTCCATGCCATGACACACACACACACACACACACACACACACACACACACACGCACGTCAATTTCTTTATGCGAGTCCACATTTATAAAATACATTATCAAGGGCACAAATATTTTTCAGTTGCTTTTGATATCCACACACTCGAAAAATCATGTGTCTCAGCTTGAGACACATGATGGTCACTTCAGTCTGTCATATTACCAACACCGAAAGAAAAGCATGGGTACAAAAAGCACCTTCTCCAAATAGACCGCAGTACTAAATGTGTTTAAGCGTCATGGTTCTCTTATAGTCGTACTAATAGGTCATGGTTCTCATAGCTGTACTAATAGATAATGGTTCTCATAGCTGTACTAATAGGTCATGGTTCTCATAGCTGTACTAATAGATAATGGTTCTCATAGCTGTACTAATAGGTCATGGTTCTCATAGCTGTACTAATAGATAATGGTTCTCATAGCTGTACTAATAGGTCATGGTTCTCATAGCTGTACTAATAGTTAATACATCATGGTTTTCAGTGTCATTTCACATCCACATCAAGCAACAAGTGTCATTGTAACACTGTGTTTACAGTGTTTACCTGAGCTCCAAAGCAGTAGAAACAATATCACCGTCTCGTCCATGTCTGGATTCTCTCACACTGGATTCTCAACTGGAACTTCACCGATCTGCACCGACTGGTTCTGGCTGGGATTCTGGTCGACACTCTCTGACCTTCACCGATCTGCACCGACTGGTTCTGGCTAGGATTCTGGTCGACACTCTCTGAACGTCACCGATCTGCACCGGCTGGTTCTGGCTGGGATTCTGGTCAACACTCTCTGAACTTCACCGATCTGCACCGACTGGTTCTGGCTGGGATTCTGGTCTACACTCTCTGAACTTCACCGATCTGCACCGACTGGTTCTGGCTGGGATTCTGGTCGACACTCTCTGAACTTCACCGATCTGTACCGACTGGTTCTGGCTGGGATTCTGGTCGACACTCTCTGACCTTCACCGATCTGCACCGACTGGTTCTGGCTGGGATTCTGGTCGACACTCTCTGAACTTCACCGATCTGCACCGACTGGTTCTGGCTGGGATTCTGGTCGACACTCTCTGAACTTCACCGATCTGCACCGACTGGGATTCTGGTCGACACTCTCTGAACTTCACCGATCTGCACTGACTGGTTCTGGCTGGGATTCTGGTCAACACTCTCTGAACTTCACCGATCTGCACCGACTGGGATTCTGGTCGACACTCTCTGAACTTCACCGATCTGCACCGACTGGTTCTGGCTGGGATTCTGGTCAACACTCTCTGAACTTCACCGATCTGCACAGACTGGGATTCTGGTCGACACTCTCTGAACTTCACCGATCTGCACCAACTGGTTATGGCTGGGATTCTGGTCAAGACTCTCTGTCGTCTGTGTGTTTTATAAGTGACACATGTCAGCTGGTCTTATCTCTTCATCATTATGTGGTGTTTTCTTTCCTATGTAAATTCACACCTTTCTTGTTTACTAGAAGCTGCAGCTCCTCCTGCCCTACGTAGTGAGTGAGTGCTTCACATACATTAGAATAGGCCTACATTCATTATTTAAAGTGTGGCATAGAAATGGTATTCCGATCTGCACCGACTGGTTCTGGCTGGGATTGTGGTCAACACTCTCTGAACTTCACCGATCTGCACCGACTGGTTCTGGCTGGGATTCTGGTCGACAATCTCTGAAATTCACCGATCTGCACCGACTGGGATTCTGGTCGACACTCTCTGAACTTCACCGATCTGCACCGACTGGTTCTGGCTGGGATTCTGGTCAACACTCTCTGAACTTCACCGATCTGCACCGACTGGTTCTGGCTGGGATTCTGGTCAACACTCTCTGAACTTCACCGATCTGCACCGACTGGTTCTGGCTGGGATTCTGGTCGACACTCTCTGAACTTCACCGATCTGCACCGACTGGTTCTGGCTGGGATTCTAGTCTACACTCTCTGAACTTCACCGATCTGCACCGACTGGTTCTGGCTGGGATTCTGGTCGACACTCTCTGAACTTCACCGATCTGCACCGACTGGTTCTGGCTGGGATTCTGGTCGACACTCTCTGAACTTCACCGATCTGCACCGACTGGTTCTGGCTGGGATTCTGGTCGACACTCTCTGAACTTCACCGATCTGCACCGACTGGTTCTGGCTGGGATTCTGGTCGACACTCTCTGACCTTCACCGATCTGCACCGACTGGTTCTGGCTGGGATTCTGGTCGACACTCTCTGAACTTCACCGATCTGCACAGACTGGTTCTGGCTGGGATTCTGGTCGACACTCTCTGAACTTCACCGATCTGCACCGACTGGTTCTGGCTGGGATTCTGGTCGACACTCTCTGAACTTCACCAATCTGCACCGACTGGTTCTGGCTGGGATTCTGGTCGACACTCTCTGAACTTCACCGATCTGCACCGACTGGTTCTGGCTGGGATTCTGGTCTACACTCTCTGAACTTCACCGATCTGCACCGACTGGTTCTGGCTGGGATTCTGGTCGACACTCTCTGAACTTCACCGATCTGTACCGACTGGTTCTGGCTGGGATTCTGGTCGACACTCTCTGACCTTCACCGATCTGCACCGACTGGTTCTGGCTGGGATTCTGGTCGACACTCTCTGAACTTCACCGATCTGCACCGACTGGTTCTGGCTGGGATTCTGGTCGACACTCTCTGAACTTCACCGATCTGCACCGACTGGGATTCTGGTCGACACTCTCTGAACTTCACCGATCTGCACTGACTGGTTCTGGCTGGGATTCTGGTCAACACTCTCTGAACTTCACCGATCTGCACCGACTGGGATTCTGGTCGACACTCTCTGAACTTCACCGATCTGCACCGACTGGTTCTGGCTGGGATTCTGGTCAACACTCTCTGAACTTCACCGATCTGCACAGACTGGGATTCTGGTCGACACTCTCTGAACTTCACCGATCTGCACCAACTGGTTATGGCTGGGATTCTGGTCAAGACTCTCTGTCGTCTGTGTGTTTTATAAGTGACACATGTCAGCTGGTCTTATCTCTTCATCATTATGTGGTGTTTTCTTTCCTATGTAAATTCACACCTTTCTTGTTTACTAGAAGCTGCAGCTCCTCCTGCCCTACGTAGTGAGTGAGTGCTTCACATACATTAGAATAGGCCTACATTCATTATTTAAAGTGTGGCATAGAAATGGTATTCCGATCTGCACCGACTGGTTCTGGCTGGGATTGTGGTCAACACTCTCTGAACTTCACCGATCTGCACCGACTGGTTCTGGCTGGGATTCTGGTCGACAATCTCTGAAATTCACCGATCTGCACCGACTGGGATTCTGGTCGACACTCTCTGAACTTCACCGATCTGCACCGACTGGTTCTGGCTGGGATTCTGGTCAACACTCTCTGAACTTCACCGATCTGCACCGACTGGTTCTGGCTGGGATTCTGGTCAACACTCTCTGAACTTCACCGATCTGCACCGACTGGTTCTGGCTGGGATTCTGGTCGACACTCTCTGACCTTCACCGATCTGCACCGACTGGTTCTGGCTGGGATTCTGGTCGACACTCTCTGAACTTCACCGATCTGCACCGACTGGGATTCTGGTCGACACTCTCTGAACTTCACCGATGTGCACCGACTGGTTCTGGCTGGGATTCTGGTCGACACTCTCTGAACTTCACCGATCTGCACCGACTGGGATTCTGGTCGACACTCTCTGAACTTCACCGATCTGCACCGACTGGTTCTGGCTGGGATTCTGGTCGACACTCTCTGAACTTCACCGATCTGCACCGACTGGGATTCTGGTCGACACTCTCTGAACTTCACCGATCTGCACCGACTGGTTCTGGCTAGGATTCTGGTCGACACTCTCTGAACTTCACCGATCTGCACCGACTGGTTCAGGCTGGGATTCTGGTCGACACTCTCTGAACTTCACCGATCTGCACCGACTGGTTCTGGCTGGGATTCTGGTCTACACTCTCTGAACTTCACCGATCTGCACCGACTGGTTCTGGCTGGGATTCTGGTCGACACTCTCTGAACTTCACCGATCTGCACCGACTGGTTCTGGCTGGGATTCTGGTCGACACTCTCTGACCTTCACCGATCTGCACCGACTGGTTCTGGCTGGGATTCTGGTCGACACTCTCTGAACTTCACCGATCTGCACCGACTGGTTCTGGCTGGGATTCTGGTCGACACTCTCTGAACTTCACCGATCTGCACCGACTGGGATTCTGGTCGACACTCTCTGAACTTCACCGATCTGCACTGACTGGTTCTGGCTGGGATTCTGGTCAACACTCTCTGAACTTCACCGATCTGCACCGACTGGGATTCTGGTCGACACTCTCTGAACTTCACCGATCTGCACCGACTGGTTCTGGCTGGGATTCTGGTCAACACTCTCTGAACTTCACCGATCTGCACCGACTGGGATTCTGGTCGACACTCTCTGAACTTCACCGATCTGCACCAACTGGTTATGGCTGGGATTCTGGTCAAGACTCTCTGTCGTCTGTGTGTTTTATAAGTGACACATGTCAGCTGGTCTTATCTCTTCATCATTATGTGGTGTTTTCTTTCCTATGTAAATTCACACCTTTCTTGTTTACTAGAAGCTGCAGCTCCTCCTGCCCTACGTAGTGAGTGAGTGCTTCACATACATTAGAATAGGCCTACATTCATTATTTAAAGTGTGGCATAGAAATGGTATTCACTCCTTCAAAGATCTTTATATTGATTGTGAAACCCAATAAAGCTGGTTGTTTGCCACTACGCCACCTTTTTTAACGAGGATGGTCCTCTGCATTGACTGCATAACACTCTTAACGTCGATATAAAGATGCACACAGGTTCTAGTCTTATACCAGGTAAAAGAGCATTTAAACATAGGAAACGCAGGAATAACTGAAACAGAAACAGTTCTAAGGTACGGTTGGTACAAAACAATGTGGATTTTATTAGCCTTATACATAGGCCCTCTAAGATGGCCGATTAAAAATACAATAGAAACATCTAAAAGCCTAACCTACCTATATCCTATAAACAAACAAACTAATTAACCAAACAACCAAAACAATAATCAACTAATCTTAAAACATTTACTGTTCAAAATGTGCAACTTGCAAGGGGGCAATTAAGGCCTATTCATAGTCTGGATTTTCGGTGATGAGGTGACCACCGCTCCGGTGGTGAGCTGACCACCGGAGCTGAAATAACATTGAGCGGTGGTGAGTAAAAACAGAGAGAAGGGCTGGAGCGGTGGCGGTGGTTTGCTCTTCACCGCGGCTCGTGACGTCATGTTGTAGTTCGGTGGTCACCCCACCACCGAAAATCCAGACTGTATGAGCCTTTAGTCTCTTGGCAGACAGGTGGGTTCGAGGGAACTTCTCAGCATCACTGTGAACACACAATGGACACACAGCCAGTTCATCCAGTCCCAATAACCTCACTCCACAAGGCAGCTACAGACAGTATACAGTATGTTGTCAAGGTCAACTTGAAGGACACAGAGGGGGTACTTAGCTATGGAGAGGGGCAAGTCGCAACTTAGCCCCTCTGCTGCGGTGATTTGGCTTCCCCTCTGTCACTGTCTCGTCTGCCGGTCCAGATCCTTGGTTAGTTGCACAACTCCTCCTCGATTACGTCCCATGAACAGCCACGCAAGCCAGTAAGCTCCATGGCTTAGCCTGGGAGCTGTCTCCTCCTTTGTCCTATCGTCCGCACACAACAGACCCACTCCTCCAGGCCTTCTCCCTTTCCTGTGTCTCTTGAATGAATTCTCTGGCCCCATTTATAGCCACTGTAGCTCCACCCCACTCATTGACAGGGCTGGCACTGGTCAGGTAATTAAGGGCTTAAAGGGGACGTTCAAGAACACAACCCTTAATGATATTACACAACACAACAGTACATTAAGACAGTAATATAAAGGACACAAGGGAAAACAATATTACTGATTAACAGGTAAATAATAAGGCCATTAGGAAACACAAAAAAAAAAAAAATCATCCAAACAGAAAAGTCCTATCTGATTGTATTACACAACGTCAAACGCACTAACATTGCAGCTGTACGAAAAGCTTGACTTATTCTCTTTCTATCCTCAAAGTGTTTGTTTCCTAAAAATTTGTTGCAGTTTGGAAGTGCTCGTTAGATATCACTCAACTGCGTACCACCTGTTTTCAATTTGCACATAACACAGGAGGCAGCAGGACGTTGCTTTACTGAAAACGAGTGCTTCCAAACTCTGATGGCAAGATGGCCGCGGTCTGCAAATGGTCAATAGACCCTGGTGAGCTGATCTAAGGCTCCTGCCAGGCACATACTGCTTTAGCAGGTCAGTCGGTATGCTGGTAACCAGTGACTGTGTGTGTGTGTGTGTGTGTGTGTGTGTGTGTGTGTGTGTGTGTGTGTGTGTGTGTGTGTGTGTGTGTGTGTGAGTGTGTGCGCAACAACACATAATAATAATTAATAACCCATCCGTTTCTACACAATACTGGGTTTACAAACACAGCTGAAACATGAAGTGGACTCTGTCAACTCCCGCAATTTCCTTCTTCCCATATTGCGCTGCAACGTAACGTAACTCTAGGATGAGTAAAAAAAAATCATCAATACTAATTAACAAACATGGCAAATGGGGGTACTCTTCTTTAATGTTGGGGGGGGGGGGGGGGGGATATAAAAAGCAATACCATAAGATATGCCTCATATAGGCAAAATCTGTGAAAAATGTGGGAATTGTTAACACAATTCCAATCCCGCACCAAAGACCTACTAAGGCAGACACAAACCAGCCAGGCAGATACAAGCCAGCCAGCTATACTGGTGGTCTTGCACGGCACCATATTAATCCGCCTGCACGGCTGTACTGAATGGGGGTGATTAGGGGGCCGTCGTGTCACATAACTAGGGATACGCAGGGGGGGAAATAAACTCAATGCACTAATAATATACAATAACTATCAATAAAGGCAGAGAAGCCCAACAGATATCTGAAAAGTTTTGCATTTGTTCACCAGATTATAAGTAGCAACATGGTGACATAATACACGGCATCTACAGTTAATTGACGTATAGAAAACACAACATTGTGTGTGTGTTTTCAGCGTACGTTTGTACAGAGATCTGCAGCGAAGCAGGTGTTCTTAGCAAGGCTCAGGCTTGTGGTCGGCTTGAAGGTTTCATAAGTGCACGTACGTGTGTCATTTCTGATCAATAAGCATGATGTACATCCTGCTCTGTCTGTGACCACATCCTCTGCTCTAGTGCTGCTGTCGTCTATGTGTTGATTAGTGACATGTCAGCTCTTCATATCTCTGTGTACATCATCATGTGGTTTGGATGTATTCACACCTTTCTTGTTGACAAGAAGCTAAAGTTCCTCCTGCCCTACATAGTGAGTGTTAACTCAACTGTCAGCATTTAGTCAACTGTCATTTCTGGAGAGGAGTGAATTAAATAAGGAATGAATTACACTACAGTAAGGGTGTTCACACTATACCTATCTTATATGAATAAAACAAAAAAAAGTGTTTTTGGTTTTATTAATTTTTTCTGCTTCGGCCATCATGATTCATGCGTTGGGATGGTTCTGTACACAGTGGGGACCTCATGTTTTTTTTTTGTATTGTCTTGGTGTAATGTGCTCTGTGTTGTTTTTGATGTGGGTGTTGAACAGATTGTGAAGACGCATATCCTTCGGGACAATAAATGGAGTTGGAACAACTAAACTTCGGGAGGTTTGGCCAAGCATGAGACAACCCACCTGCCTGCCATCTCCTCCCTTGCCAACCAAAACTCCACCCTTGCCAACCATGCCAACCACTCACCCACCTACAACTAACCTGGCCACTTCTGCGCCGCCCATCACCGTGGGTACTTAAACTCAAGTGCAAAAAATGCCACTGTGCCAGTTTCTTGTAAACACGCACACCCTAACGTTACAACTAGAGAATAATCGCGCATTTTTCTCTAGCTACCAGCCTAGCACAAACAGCTAAAAAACACTCTCAGCATGTCAGACCAAGGAACGCCAGACCTTAACAGGTTGCTCCACATCCACGCCGAGGAGGACGAGGACCTCTTCCTCGGCATGCCGACCCACCAGGACGCTAACGAGGTGCCCGACACGCCACCGGACCAGCAAGGCTCCAGGTCAGCAGCCGTCCAAGCACCTCCTCGTCTCGCCGCGTCCCTTAACAGGACACCCCGGGAGTTCCGCGAGGATTCACTCACCTCTCCAGCAATACAGCAGAACCGTGCCGTCACGTCCTCGCGCGGCTCCAATTCCGCACCAACTTTAATATCGGACTGGACTGTCGTCGGTCTCCAACGCGCGCTCACCACGAGAGGCATCCCGTTCTGCAGGACCGCCAGGAAACCCATTCTTTTCAACCTCCTCACGACCACCCGCAGCGCACAACACTCCGACAGCACCACAACAACAACACCAGCCTCGCCAGCCATCGCGGGTCCGTCGCACCGACGTGACGTCATGCGTCGTCCTCCAGGAGAAGCCCAGCAGGCGCCCGTTCAGCCGAAAGGCGGCGTCGTAACGCAGCAGGCCGCTCTGCCACGACGCAGCAAGAGGAAGGCTGCCACAGTGACCTTCCAGAGGCAGCCTTTTTCCCCAGATGTCCACCCTCTCCCCCCCCACCCCCCCTCTGAAAGAGCTCCAGCCACCTCAGCTCTCCCTACCCCCCACACTGCTAGCGTTTTCCAGCCTCCACACATCTCCCCATCACATTATCCACCCGGGTCTTTTCCCCATGCCCAACCTGTCCCCCCCCCCCTTTTCCAGCAGGCCGCAGCACCCCACCTCTACCCCCCCCACCCCACCTCTTTCCCCTCCCCGTACTATTTCCAAGCTCAACCTCCCCTAGGTTTTCCCCCAGCAGCACTCAGCGCCCCACACAACACCGTGCCTTCTCTTCCCCCCCACCCAGTGTTCCCCAACCCCCCCCCCCCTGCCTTCTCCCTCTTCACAGCCACGCCAGCACCCATCCCGCCATCAGCCATCGCCCTCAACGCCCCCATGGTCCCATCACACCTCCGGTCGCAGATTCTTCAAGGTATGGACATTGACCTCTCATCACTCATACGCCCCTCCGCTAGCACAGCCCAACACCGGTCAGTAGACCTCGGAGGAGTCTCCATCACACTCCGTGACCTCACCCCATCCACTTCCTCCGTCCTCACACCCACTGAGTTCGTTCTCGCCTTCTCCATTTTCCGGGACATCATATGCACCTCCTTCCCTTCCCGCCGCCAAGAACTAGACGACCACCTGTACCTCTGCATGGACCTCTGCACACGTTTCGGGGGGAGCCTTTTCTACGAATATCACCGCCAATTCTCCGCCAGGGCCGCCTCCAGATTTAACAGTTTAATACCACAACCTACTGGGGCTCCCTCGAGCTAGAGCTCTACTGCAGGATATTCGCCGGAAAAACTTCAGAAGCGTGCAGTCTTTGCAGCTGCCCCACCCATCCCACCACCCAATGCACCTTCCGAGCTCCAGTACCCCGCCCCCACACCGCGCACCAATCCAGCTACACTCCCCCCCCCCTCCTGAGCGTCACCACCTCCAGCAAGGTTTTCCCCGCCGCCTCCAAAGGGAAAGACAGGCGTGGCCGCCCGCTTGTCTTTGTCGGCAGCAAAATGCTTTGCAATAATTACAACGACGGAGGCTGCGAGCTGTCAGCATGCCGCATGCTCCACATCTGTACTTTCTGCGGCGGCTCCCACTCCCGCCCCAACTGCACCGACAAGCAAGCATCACGCCCATCCCACAGTTGACTGTCCAAGCATCTCAGCACCCCCATCATCATCCCGGAACTAGCCCAAGAACTCACCAACCACCCCAATCCCACCTTCATCCGCTTCTTCCTAGACGGCCTCAACTACGGTTTCTCCCCCGGACTCATCACCCTACCCTCCTCCAACCACACCTGCGACAACCTCCTGTCCGCCACCACCGATCCGGAGACCGTCCTTTCCCTCCTCCAGAAGGAGGTCAAGAATGGATTCATGATCGGCCCCTTCCCCTCCCCCCCCTTCCCCACATTCCGCATCAGCCCCATCGGGGTAGCTACCCGCAAGTACTCCGGCAAGAAACGCCTCATCATCGACCTTTCATCCCCCCACGGCACCCACATCCCCAGCATCAACAGTCTCATCCCCAGCGACGAATTTGCCCTCCAATACGCCACAGTCCAACACGCCATAAACCTTATCCGTCTCGCCGGCCGCAACGCCTGGCTGTCCAAAGCTGACATCACTGCCGCCTTCAAGGTTCTGCCACTTCACCCAGATTCCTGGCATCTGTTTGGCGTCCGCTGGGACAATTCATTCTACTTTGCCGTCCGCTTGACTTTCGGTTGCAAGAGCAGTCAAAAACTATTTGACAATCTCTCTGAACTCCTCTGCTGGATACTCACCAACAATTACAAACTCCCCTACCTGGTCCACCTCCTCGACGACTTCCTCACAGTCGACCCCCCCTCAGCACCACCAGCAAGAAGCCTCACCACCCTCAAGTCCGTCTTCCACCGCCTTGGAATCCCCCTCGCAGCAGAGAAAACCGAAGGCCCCCTCACCACCATAGAATTCCTCGGCATCACTCTCAACTCCGTCACCTTCCAAGCCTCACTCCCCCCAGACAAGCTCAACCGCATCCTACTCCTCATCTCCGAACACCTCGCCGCCCCGCAGTGCACCAAGCAGCAGCTTCTCTCACTCCTCGGCCACTTCAACTACGCCATCCGCATCATCCCCCAAGGCCGCTCTTTCATCTCCCACCTCCTCCTACTGGCATCTTCAGTCCCCTCGCTCCACCACCAAGTCCATTTCTCCCCGGAGTGCCTCTCCGAGCTGAAAATGTGGCACCAGCTCCTGACCCACTGGAATGGCATTTCTTTCTTTTACCAAGACTTTGTGACATCACCAGAAGACCTACAGCTATTCACCGACGCAGCACCTTCCATCGGCTACGGAGGATACTTCGGTGGTCGGTGGTTCGCCGCCGAGTGGCCCCAGGCGTTGCTGGCCCAGTCAGCTAGCGACGTCCACTCGTCCGCACTTTACGAACTGTACCCCATCGTCGTGGCGGCTTGCCCTTTGGGGGTCAGAGTGGGCCAGCAGGTCAATCCTGATCCACTCAGATAACCTCACCACCGTGCACATCATTAACAAAGGCAGATCCTCATCACTCCCCATCATGGCCCTCCTCCGCAGACTCACCTGGATAACAGTCACAAAAAACTTCATCCTCCGCGCAGCACACATCCCCGGCCATAAAAATTCAATAGCTGACTCCCTTTCCCGTTTTTCTTTTCAGAAATTCAGGAGGTTGGCGCCAGAAGCCGATCCAACACCAACCCCGGTTCCACCCTTTTCGGAGATGACCTTCCCCTGAACCATCCATTTCACCACCTCCTCACACAATCCCGGCACATGGTCCTGCAAGGTATCGCCCCATCCACCCTCTCCTCCTACTGGACAGCCTGGAAGAACTTCCGGTCCTTCCACACCCTCTTCCACGTCCACTTCCCATCATCGGACCTCATCACCCTCTCTTCCTACATCAGCCACCTCCATTCCTCAGCCACCAGGTCAGCAACCATCCGAGTCTACTTGTGCGGCATCAACTTCTTCATCAAACTCGTCACCGGCTCCCCCCATCCATCCATCCAACATCCCCAGATCACCCTGCTACTCAAAGGCTTCCAGAGGATCGAGCCAAAACTTCCCCCCCAACGCCAACCCCTCACAGCCGAAATCCTAACCAGCTGCATCCACGTCCTCCGCACCGGCTACTCAGACCCCCACACCGACGCCACGCTCGAGGCCATGTTTCTATTAGCCTTTTTTGGGTTCCTGAGAAGCTCAGAGTTCACCTCCTCCAACTCCAGGTTCGACCCGGCTCTCCACCCCAGGCTGGTCGACCTAACCACCCACAGCACTTCCTCCCTCATCTTTACCATCAAGCACAGCAAAACGGACCAGTTCGGTAAAACCACTCCCATCTTCCTCTACAAACTCAATACCTTCCTCAGCCCCTATGAGCCCCTACTTAACTACACTCTTTCCCGACGCGCACAGCACGCAACGCCTTCAGATCCCCTCTTCGTGACAAACAGAGGATCAATCGCCACCAGAAACTGGTTCCACTCCCACCTCCGCTCAGTCCTCACCAAAGCGGGATTCTCCCCAGAGCACTTCTCCGGCCACTCCTTCAGAATCGGAGCAGCATCCACCGCATCAAGCAAGGGGGTCCCGGACCACGTCATCCAAATCCTCGGCCGGTGGTCATCCCTAGCCTACCACGGCTACATCCGCACCAACGCCCAGGACCTGCACAACGCCCAGAGATCCATGGTCTCGTAATCTAAGCGGTAAGATACTTTTGGGGTTTCTACTATACCACTCAGGCCTACGCCTCGACCCCTAAGCCAAAGTATCTGGGTCCGCCCCCTCGAACCTCTGGTCACACCATGTATTCATGCCCTGGCCGTCTACCCCACGCGTCCCATGCCTCGCATGCGACACGTTCTAGGCGACCACGCAGGCTTCACAATGTATTCTAAGCCATGGCCGTTTATGATGCGCATTCCATGCCGCGCATGCGGCGCATCCATAAATGACCATGCTGCTCCACTATGTATTCCACGCCCTGGCCGTTCATGCCTCGCGTCCCGTGCTTCGCATGCGACGCGTCCATGGGCGACCATGCTGGCTCCACCATGTATCTTAAGCCTTGGCCGTTTATGATGCGCATTCCATGCTGCGCATGCGGCGCATCTATAGACGACCATGCTGCTTCACTATGTATTCCAGGACATGGCCGTTTATGCTGCGCGTCCCATGCTTCGCATGGGAGCACTCATAGACGACCATGCTGGCCCACCATGTATGTAATGCCATGAACGTTTATGCCGCGCGTCCCATGCTGCGCATGCTACGCTCCCATAGACAACCATACCCTGCATTTATACTTCGTGCTTGGCATTTGTGACAGCAAATGACCATACTCCACCCTTTTCAATAAACCATCTTAAAGGGTTCCCATGTCTGATGTTTGGTCTTTCCTAGTGAAAGATTATTATTATACGCTGGCACGGCGCATATAAACACATCAAACGGCGACATACGAAAACTATTTGTGGCCATTTAGCATCTTAATTTGTTCACAAGCTACTGCTGTACCTGCCCGTCGGCCTACTTGGGAACGATACAATGTCCGTTGTCATAGCACCCGTTTTAACTATCTGTCTGTGTCCCTTTTGTGTCCATATTACACACACACACACACACACACACACACACACACACACACACACACACACACACACATCAAAGAAAGAAATGAAGGACAAAAACTGCAGGGCCACCGATATCTTTGTAATGATATAAAACAAAGATAATATTTAAAACAAAAATACAATAATAGGCCTATAGGCAGCCCTGCTACCTAAACTAGAAAACATTAATATTATCACCATCACCAACATATTTGACCTAATAGTCCATAAAAATATTTCTGAATGAGGGAGATTAGTCACATGACTAGGGATACGCAGGGAAGGGAAATAAGCTCATTCCACTACATATATGCATTCACTACTGCATATTATATTCTTGACATAGAAAACAACAACAGCGTGTTCAGCGAATGTTTGTGCAGAGATCGTTGCAGATCGTTGCAGAGAGGCAGGTGCTTTTTGCAAGATTCAGGCTTGTGGTCAGGTTGAAGTTGTCACACTGATGTACAGCTGGCTCTGTGACCACCACCACCACCTGAACCCCCCCTCCCACACACACACACACACACACACACACACACACACACACACACACGCACACACACACACACACACACACACACACACACACGAGTTTTCCGGTATTCGCTCAAAACCCCCACTGCAAAGATGCGCGCACGCATACACACACACACACACACACACACATGCACGCACACACAGAGGCACGCGCTCGCTCGCGCACACACACGCACACACACACACACACACACACACACACACACACACACACACACACACACACACACAAGCTAGTCATTTATTTATTTTCTTCTATATTTTTCATGACAGTATGACTGGCTGACGTTATCTGGCTGCATTGAAGTGTAGCCTTCTATGATTCAACTTTTAACGTTTATATTGTACATTTTTTTTAAATGTTAGTATAGCCTACCTACAGTAAAACGTTTTTTATTTATTTAATGTATTTATTTTAGGGCTGGGACACGATTAAATAAATAATTAATTTGAAGCATTGTAACAGATTATGGTAGGCTATACGAGTGAATCAAATGAGTGAGTTTTTTTAATCAGGGGTAGTGGCTGGATGGCAACCGCAAGGTTACCAGTTCGAACCTGGGCTCCCCCCACAATAAAAAGTGTGAATGGAGTTTCTAGGTGAAAGTGATTTTTTGACGTGTCATAACCTGCCATTGAGCCCCATTATAAATTTCCCAAATTTGAAAGCACTATAGCCCATTTCTAAAACTATGAAACATTTCAAAGATTAATTTTGAGGCAAACATGTCCACCGTTTAAGATTAACCTAAATAGATTTGAATGGGGTTGCTAATGCTATAGGTGTAAGTATGTAGGACAAGTAGCATGCCAAAGTTTGTGCTATTGCCATAGAGTTAAATAACTCAGAAACTACAAAACATGTCAAAGTCAAAAGTTCCAGCATGTGTCTTCACAGTATGTAGGACTATTAGGTATGTAAACCGTGCTGCAGCCGTTCTGGAAAATTCAGGGCAGAGGTCCATCGTTGGCATCCAGGGAGTGTGTGTGCAACGTTTGGCATCAACCAGGTTAACGGTGCCGGTATAGCGGACAGATGGGGACACACACGGACAGAGTTCAAAACATATTCTCCCCATGCCCTCGGCTGGTGGAGACAATGAAGGCGAACATGTTACCGTTTGGAATCCCACCTCTGATTTCTGCATCGTTTCCTTTAATTATTTCCCTATTGCTTGCACAATAGTGAAAACCATGCCGATGACGCCCCCCTTGCCCGGTTCCCCCTGTAGAATGCCAAGCGAGACCCAACATACGGATCTCGGGCCGAAGCTGTGTCAGCGTAGGCTGGCTCAGGGAATGCAGAGTCAACAAAGGCAGGTGCTGGACCAACAGGCTGGAGGCCCACATACCCAAGCCTGCAAGCAGGCTGGCGAGTAGGCTGGAATGATGGCTGGGAGGAGGGTTGAAAAGGGGCCGACGGAGTAGGGCGGCCAACACCATACTCCCACCTGGTCTTTGCCACCAGTCTGGCAAAATCAGGGTTAGTCTTCCAATAAATCCCAAGGGAATTGAGAAAAACTGGGTCTTCATAAAAATCCTCCCTTGTCATTCCAAAATCCTCCCATGAAAAGGGCAGGCAGAACTGGTGATTATCTGCCATGATAGACTCTCAAAACTGGCAACAAAGTCCAAAAACAAAAGCAAAACATCTAAATCAAACCTCTGTCCGCTGGGTCCAGACTGGTGGGATCTTTCTGTCACGGTGAGCCAAGGGGGTAGGACCCAAATGCAGGACAGAGAGGCCGAAGAGCTCAAATGCAAACAGTATATTTAACAGAGACTGGAACAGAACACTTACTATGACAGTTTAAACAAAGATCCCACCAGGAACTGAAAAGACAGGAGAGTATAAATACACACAGGGATAACAGGGCACAGGTGAACAAGACTAACACATCAACACAGGGATTGGCTGGGAGACTAACAGGACACAGGTGGAGAAAACTAATAATCACAGGGAGGTGAGACAAGACAGGCAATCACAACTAGGCAGAACTGGAAACAGTAGGGCAACACTATACATAATAAAAGTACACAAGAACAGAAAACATTAACCAAAACTAGGAACAAGGACCACTAGGTACCACGGATTGTGACAGAAGCCTTGTATATTTTTATTTTATTCGAATGACTGTTGTATACTTTATTCCATTCTAATGCAATGTGTTGATGTTGTAGATCTATCTTTGACAAAATGTTAGATATTATGACATTTTCACTGATAATGAAAAGCCCAAAATAGGGACGCTACATTGAAAGTGGTCATGTATGTCTGTGACTTTTATACATATCTAACCAGTATTAAGTGTGACTACTGTACATAATTCTTTGAAAAGTTACGGTTTTAGTTTTCTGCCCGACAGCAACGATAGGCCTACTGGTTTTCAAATTTTGAAAATTACCACCAGCCTTTATGCACTGTACTGTAAAAACTTTTTGCGTACTGTATGAAAAGTTGTCACTTTTTTTTATTATTAAAACAAAAAGTATCCAGCCTGTACTTTCCTTCCATCTTGGATTATAGAATGTATTGGCTAATTAGTTCTCCCATTCATCAACAGCAGAGCACTACTAGTTTGACACTTAATTACATCGAAAGATTTACTTTTCCACATTGAAAATTAATCATTTTGCATGGTGCCGTGTTAACAGGGAAAAAGTTCCATTTCAGTATGCTATCTGAATCTACAAACTAAGGTGCAGTTGAAGGAAATTGGCTGGAAATGCTGACTTCAAATCAAAATATCTACAATAAATCACAAACAAAATGCACATATTCAGGACCCGTTAAGATAGAAAATAGCACACATTTTGGTGGGAGCTTTGTGTAAATGGCAAGAAATATAGTCAAGAAAATTCACCTTTTAAAGGTGAATCTTTTAATAAGACAGTTCAGTATGAATCATAAAAATCACATTTAAGTTAAGCACAGTACCCCTCATAGTGGTAGCCTTCCTGAGCAAATAAGCCACTTATATGAACGAGATACTTTTGTGTCAGTCATGTTTGCATCATAATACGGGATTGGTCAGTATCCCCCCAGCCCAAAAAAAAAAAAAAAAAACGTTAAATAGAAAAATAAATAAAACCAAAATCCACAGTTTTGAGTTTCAGTGTTGTGCAGTTGGCCTGAGTAGAATGTAGTGCCACTGATCCCTAATGTCCTGTGTCCAGGTCCCTCATATAGTCCTGAAGGGCCTGTAGCCTGGCATCAATCTCTGACAGCTCAGCAGCACCGGTATCTATGGAGCGTTCTGGAGTGAAGATATGACGCAATGGTTGGAATTCAAACGGTAGCATTTTGTGATGGTACAATAATATTCTGCATGTTTTGAAGGAACTATTATCTTGTAGAGTTTTAGTCCATGAATGATGTACAGTCATGTGGACAGGTTACCTTTGTCCGTTTTCATCCTGTATGTGGGAGTGCTACATAATGGCTTCCTGGTCAACAGGTTCCCTCTGTCACGGACAACGCTATAGCGTTGTCCGTGACAGAGGGACCATTGTACATCCGATTTCTTTCTCTGAAAACAGTGAGGAAAAAGTAGTAAAGAAGTGGTGCATCATTAGACATGTTATTCCACACTAGTGGAAGTATTTTTTATCACCAATATGGCTTATATCTGATATCATACAGTAGTGTAGTATGTGTTATTTATAACAACCTAGTCAATGTTGTTGTTTTTTAAAACATACTATAGTAGGGCATGTGCTTGGGGGAGAATAGTTGGCATTTGGCATCTCTCACTTAATTTAAAAGTAGTGTATTCTTTTATTTAAATGTTTTGTGTGTTTTATATTCAATTCAAGTCGATAGCGGTCGGATTGGGCTGAAACCTAACCCAGATATGGAGTTGTACATCAAGCGCAGATAGCTATGCGAGGAGTCTCGCATATAAGCCACCTAATGAAACGTCTGGGGACTAAATGAAATTAAATGTAGAGGCTAGAACTGAGTGGGAACAATTATTATTACAGAACCAATGCAAAGACTTTAGGGTGATTCATCATTATTAGGATGGTATCAGAAATATTGGTTGTCAAGGCAGAATTATAGCCTGGGGTCCACCTATGCTTTCTAATAGCCAGCTCCCGGCGGATCGAGAATCTAGACGCAGCTGCGCGACATGAGACTAATTAATTAGAGTGACAGAGAGAGAGAGAGGATTGTGTGTGTGTGTGTGTGTGTGTGTGTGTGTGTGTGTGTGTGTGTACGGGTGTGCGTGGCTAATTTAACAAAGGTGCAGACGATCAGAAATCAGCAGAGAGTGATCGACGTTTGCGCTACTCTATGTCGAATTGAAGTGGACTCGGTCCCAGACTTTTTTTTTTTTCTCCCTGGAAATAAAAACTTCTGGGATTTCCGAGGCTAAAGCAGAATAGGCGTAGGTTTGTTAGCAGACGTTCTTTCCGCTGTTCTAGACCCAGCCTACATTTAATTCAGGCTATGTTGAGACCATTAGACCTGGCACAATGTGTCCGTTCCACATGGATCCTGTCATTTTGAAGACATACTGTACATGTGTACAGTATTTTGACAACATAGTACAGTATGGTCTATTTTTGCCAATACAGTATGGCATGGTGTGCTGTATTTCTGTACAGTACGTAATATTGTCAAAGTAATAGACAATACAGTGCACTACACTGGTATGTGGTACTTCTGATCATAAAGTAAGGCATGGCATAGTATTAGTTAACCCATTCAGGGGTTAACTGGGGACAGGGATGAACTCCTTATGGTCAGCACACTCTATAGTAGGGAGGATTATCACAAAAAAAAAGAAAAATAAGTGATTATTATTATTAAATCACTGAATATACCTTTAAGCTCTGTGCCGCTTAACAGCCAGAAATGTATTGGTGTGTTGTTTTTTTGTAACAGACCAAAAGAGACATATCAATTGCAATTAAATAATACATAAAAATAGCAACTCACTTTTTAAAGTCTACTTCCTGTTGCCTGCGCTGTTTGTCTTCGACATAAGCAGTTGGGTTAAATCGTTGTATCCGTGAGCCTGGAAATAATTAACACAAATTGTAATGGAAATGCAGACTGGCACTGTACAGTACCGTAATTACCGGACTATAAAGCACACCTGAATATAAGCCCGCACCAGCAAAAAATTGGGAAATAAAAACAAATGTGTACATACATATACAAGCCACACTGGACTAGAGATAGATTTAGGTGGTCTTTACACGAGGATGGTGTTTATAGAAAAGGGCAAAATAAAGTATTGTTTGCTGTGTTCCATTTAGACGAGAACTGTGTTTTCAGGAGGTGAAAACACAACGAAGTGAAACCACCTCCCAGAGTGGAAATCTTTGAGAACGCCGTTTTATCCCTTCTCCGTTTAAACAGGCAAAACGGTGAATCCGCAAAACTTATGACATCATGGCTCACGTTGGCTCACAGCGCATATGTTATTACATTAATGCAGAGCCATACATAGATATAATGGAGTTCCTGAACAAGCCTCCCTCCTCGCCTACAAAGCGCTGCTCATCAGCGATGGTGAATGTAAAATCATGATGTAAATAAAAAGCCTTGTGATAGGCGGCAGACGCGGCAGCAGCGTTTATGTAGCCTAATGTATTATAAAATACTAGTCCTTACCCGTTCTGAATATATGAACAGCAAATATATATATATATATATATATAGAATATTAGTGGTCCATGACATGAAAATGATGTTTGACAGTCAGCAATATTGTTGCTTATTCTAGATTTATTTTCGGATTTTCTGACTTTATCTGGCCTGTTAACATTTTCATAGACCTGGTTGCTTGTTTCCCTCTCAGTCAATGTGGCAACCCTGGCCAGTGCCGTGTTGATAATGTAGCTTAGCACACAACAGCTAGGAGGATGTAGCCCGCCTTCTGGCGTCATGTTTAAAAGTATTTTGCGCAATTTAGGTCCCCGAATGTATGGATATGGACTTATGGCTCCATCGCTGCCTCTTTCTTTAGTAGAAGTAGAAATTTAACGTGTTGCTGAGTGTTTCCCGTCCGCGCGCGCACGCACACACACACACACACACACACACACACACACACACACACACCGCGTCCTGGCCTGAGGGGGTTGGAGTGATGTAAAAACAATATTTGTACAGTGAAATACATCGGTAAAATCGGTAAAATGTATAGCCTAGCTGGATTCTGGGAGCGTGCAGATTTTTTTTGCCATGGAGAGATGTGTGCTAATAGTGTGGCTCGGTCGGAGATAGACCACGGATAAACGGCTGTGCTGTCTATTAGGACACACACACACGCGGCGCCAAATTGTATAGGGCACATTGTGTTGCAGCGGTAGCTAGAGGAAGCATGCCAGTGGGGTAACGGTGACAACAGTGGCCTGTGATGCAGGTGTCGCTAAGGGACGGAGGTGCGAGGTTAATTCACTAAATTCATTATTAATCATTAATGTGTCAAATGGGGAAAAGGGCTCCGTTAAGACCTCCATATAATTATGGTCCATGCCTGTGTGAAAAGTGGGAGTGATTCGTGCAGTTAATGATGAGATAACGCGCTGTCAGTGACATTCAGACAGACAGACAGACAGACAGACATTCAGACATTGTTAGAATTATTATTTAGATATAACCATCCCGTGGCGCGCTCTGCCTGCATGCTCTGGGTTGCGTGAAGGGGTTCTTCTTCTTGTATGTGGGTGACTGGTCTATTTGGCAGCCCGTTACCGCCACCTAGCGACGTTATAGCGTTTTCATAAAGTGTGACGTTCTCGTGTAAAGCCTAAAAAAAAAAAAGAGAACGCAACGGGACTTTGACGTTTTATCTGGAGATGGTCGCCGTGTAAAAGAGGCCGTAGAAGGTCCCCTAGGTGCCGTTAGCTGGACAAATCCATAGATTAGCTGCACCGTTGTATAGGCCGCAGGGTTCAAAGCATGGGGGAAAAGTATAGCGGCTTATAGTCTGGAAATTACGGTATATTGTTATACACGTTGTTGATTACTTTATTGAAGTCAAACCAAAGAAAGAGACAACGTCTCGGTCTGTGTGAGAAAATGGCAACAAGCCCAAGCACTTTCAAAACCCATTACCTGTGGGAGAAGGTGATGGCCTGGGAATTCGAGCACGGGGCCCTGACGAGTCTGCTCTCCTCCCTCTTTCCTCTGGCCGTAGTGCTCTGTATTCTAGCCTCTCTCTTGACCCTGAGCGAGCCCTGATCACCGCGTGCCCTGATCTCCGCTCACGGGACAGCGAGCGATAGACTTCCCCATCACCCCGAGAGCCAGCGCGTCCAGAGTGGACAGGTGTCACCCTGCTACGGACAAACACAGAGACGTGTCCATATTTTAGCTAAAAATGTGGAGGTCGAAAAGAACTCAAAGAAGGACAGAACACACAACACAATAGTTGGGTCGCATCTGATACTTCCGTGACTGTACCGATCAGGTTGTCAACATGGCATTTGACACCACGGCCTCAAACACCGGCCATCTCACAGCAGCCTGCATTGCCATCCAGAACTCACTGGGTCGACCACTACTCTGGTTCCGGTTGCCGGCACCACATCGGAGAGGTGCTCCACAGCCTCATTTTCACTCACCTCAAGGTGGAGGTGTCACGATCGCCAGAGGTGACATTGTTTACACGTCTGCGGGACAACTGGAACCTGTTGCCACACAAGGGCGGCACATTGTCCTGCTTACATTCCTGGGGATGCTGAACCACCATTTCTTGGCAAGTTGCGTATCGTGAGTTTGTGCAGCTATGTCTAGTGTATCTGAGTGCAGACATTGCAGATCAAACTCCAGTAACCTTGCAACGACCGGGAGCACTGCACAAGGCACGGTGGATGGCCAAGCTGCTCTACACCCTCAAGCTGGCCTTGATGGAGCAGCACATTGCGTTGCTTCCTCAGGGGACCATCACAACACAACAGCAGGTGTTGAAGATTCGGGCGTTTGCCAAGTTCATTACGCACATCTACGCAACATGGTGGATGGCCTGTGACACGGCCGTGGATGCTGGATGGAATGACCTCACACTCTACCGCCACCTGTGTGAATACAAGGCTGTTGACGAGGGCATCGCTGCATCAGCAATTAAGGCTCTGGAGAGGCACCTATGGTACCTGACAGGCGAGATGCTGCCCCTGGCACTCTTCAGCACCATGGTGCCAGTTGGTGAGCGGCGCGCACTTGCAGATGCCATCTTGGAGCACAAGCCGGCTGATCTACCCATGCGAGCCCCACAGCTCCGCTTTGGCACTGGCTTTGGCAAGCCGAAGTTTCCAACCCTCTCGCCGACCACCAGCTTGGCTGACCTCGCCAAACCCAGACTGCTGGTTCGGCATGCACCTGCCGCACATTGATCCAACTTTTCTTTCACTGGATGTATAGAGGATTTGGACTTCCAGTGCAGCATTTCAAACGGGTGCAGTGAATGTACGTGCCGTCGATGTGGTGAATGACTGTGCCGAGCGTGGGCGTCAAACTGACGTCAGACTTCGTGGCAGCAGCCAGGAGCGAGGAGCACCTGCAAAAATGTGCTGCGGGCAGTTGAGCACGACCGCACACAAAATCCAAATCTTCGCCGCAGCAAGCGCAAGCTGGACCAGGAGTAGGACACTATATTGAGACATGTTCGAGGACAGTAACTTGATTTACTTGAATACTGTACTTAAGCACAGATACTGAGGAGTTGAACTTTACTTGAGTATTAGATTCTATGTTGTTCTATTCAAAATAAATGTTCTAAAAATCTATTTCGTGTCGTCTTTGAGATTGCACCGATGTTTTTCAGGAAAGCATCCAAAAACGCCCATTTTGGTATTTTTCACATGCTGCGTTGGACCTCTAAATCTCAAGTAATTATCCCAAAACTTTGCACAAATCATTTGTATGTGTGTCATAACAAAATGCAACCCCGGGCAGAATGATATGTTGAGATTTAATTTTAACATTGCAATTTGATGCACCCTAGCCTCCATGTACCTCACAAAAATGCGGGGGAAATTCATGACAGGCAGGCACAATAAGGCAAAATGACCTAAAATTCATTCTGCTTTAAGTAGCATGTGACATGCTGTCAAATTAGGGCGTTTTCATGATTCTGAATCCATTCCAAGCATTAGTTTTGCACAATAAACACTCCTTGGGCTAAACACGGCCATAGCCACATGCCCAAAATGTGCCCAAGTGTGCTGGCCTCATCACATTTGATGAGGGCTATGGCCGTTTTTAGCCCAAGAGAGTTTTTTGTGCAAAACTAATGCTTGGAATGGATTCAGAATCATGAAAACCCCCTAGTTTGATATGTCACACGCTACTTAAAGCAGAATCTTAGGTCATTTTGCCTTATTGTGCCTGTCAACATGGTTGTTGATGGTGGCCATATGGATTTGGGTTTCTCATGAATTGTCCCCGCAATGGAGGCTCAATTTGTGTTTTAACCTTCATAGACAAATCCCCTGAGAAACTGACCTTTGCTCTCCGCGGTCACGGAAGTATCAGATACGACCCCACTGCAAGTGAATGAATGGGAGAGAGAAAAGACAGAGAAAAGATATACATGCTTATGCCTAACCCTCTCCGTAGCACTGTCAGTTCACTCATCAGGCTCTTGACTCGAATCTGCAGAGCATGCACACTCTGACGCCTTGAGCTCCTCCAGCTAGACAAAGCAATACACAACAAAAACGTTAAAACAACCAACAAATGCCAACTTCACTGAAGAGTGACTAGATTGTGACGTAAAAAAGAAAGCACCACCTGCTCCACTAACAGAAGTTGCTCCTGACCTCTCTTGCTTGCAGAGCGCTGACTTTTAGCTCTCTCCTTCAGAAGCCGTTCCTCCAAAGTCCTCACCACATCTTCTCTGTCCCTCCATGACTCCGCTCCGGCCGTGGAGATGCACCCCCCTTGCTGAAGGCGCTCCAGAGCCTTAGCCATGGCAGACCCAAACCTTTTCTTGTCAAGGACCCCCGAATTTACACTTTATTAGCCTGTGGAACCTAACCCTAACCCGGCTATAATCCATGGTCAAAAACGATGAAAAACGAGGATTTGAAAAAAGACAAAATCACTTCCAGAACATGGGCTACAGTCCATGGTGTCGGAGTGATTTTCGTCCTCAAAAATTGTGAAAAACAGCATGCTACAACCCTAACCCTTGATCGTAGGAGATAGTAATGTAGGACTCTACAGATCGAGTGCTATCCAGTCATAAAGTTTGAACACTTGAAGAAACTACTACAGAAAACTGGAAACACCGCCAATGTGGCGCACTGCATCCTATCCGTAGGAATGAACAATCGACAGCAGGTGACAACAGAAACAGGACGGAAGACAATGAGGGCGGACACAAGTGTGGCCTACATGGGTCACATATAATTCGCCCAGCTGGTACCCACTTAAGGCCCAATCAGATCTCTCTCTAGGTCGTCCTCAGACGAGCCCTCCATCGTCGTTTCCAGTCATCTCGGTTCTCCATACATCCGGCCAGTTCGTTGGTACTTTGCACTCCTGCATCGCTCTTGAGTACATCCACGTATGTTAGCGCGGGGCGTCCTCGTGATCGATGCCCGTGTGTTGGTTCCCAGAGCACCAGTTTGCTGGCTGGCAGTTCTTGATGCCTTTGGCAGTGTCCTGCTAGTCTCATTCTCCTGGCTGCTATTTTCTGGCTCACCCTCGGTAGTCCCTCATACAGAGTCATGTTAGTGACATGTACAGACTTGCTGATGTTAAGTAATGCACGCAGCATTCTGGTGTAGCACCCGTCAAGGGACTTCTCCAGGGTTGGCTTCAGGGTCCAGCATTCACTGCCGTATAGGAGAACAGACTCCACTGTTGCGTAAAAGAAGCTGAGTTTGATTTGTCGGGGGAGATTGGAGTTCCAAACACTGTTCATGCCATTCAGGGCCCTCCATGCAAGTGCCTTCCTCACTTTCAGATCTTGCTCGGTTGAGTTGACCCATGAGCCCAGGTACTTGAAGTCCTTGACTTCCTTCAGCACCGTGCCTCCTGCTGTTGTGAGAGGTGGATGTTCCGGTGAGATGTTGTAGGTGATGACCTCAGTTTTCTTGGCATTTAGCCTAAGGCCAACTTTGGCACACTCCAGCTCCACACTGTTCAGGAGTTCCTGAGCTTGTTCCACGCTGTCGGAGAGCAGGCCGATGTCATCCGCATAGTCCAGATCTGTCAGGACTACCTTGGGATGTCGTCTTGACCTCCTTGGAGTTAGGGTGAAGCCAAGATCCTGCTCTCGTCCACTGATGGCTTTCCTGAGCGCATAGTCCAGGACTATGATGAAGAGGAAAGGGGCTAGGGTATCCCCCTGCATTACCCCGGCCCGGATATCAAACTCCTCGCTGTTACCATCTGGGGTCACCACCTTGGCCCTTGTTCTTGCGTACATGGACTCTATTGCCCGGAGCAAGTTGGGAGGGACACCGTAGGCCTTAAGGATCTTCACCATTGTGCCTCTGTGAATCGAGTCAAACGCCTTTTTGAAGTCGATGAAGCAGAGTACAGCAGTCAAGTTATCCTTCTTCACCTCCTCAATCATTCTCCTCAGTGCCAAGATCTGTGCTACGGTAGTTCTCCTCTCTCTGAAGCCATTTTGGTTCTCTCTCAGGAGAGGGTCGATGGCATGCCGTATCCTGTTTAGTATCATTCTGTTGTAAATCTTTGCAGTGATACAGGTCAGGCTGATGCCTCTGTAGTTGTCTGGCTTTGAGAGGTCCCCAGCTTTAGGCACTGGAATGATGTTGGACAGAGACCATATTTCAGGCTGTTTGTTGTACATTAGTGACAGGTTGCAAAACTCCAGGGTGAGGTCATCAAGGTCACAGTTCTTTAGGACCTCTGGGGGTATGCCATCTGGCCCAGCACTCTTGCCCTCCCTCACTGTGGATTTCGCCTTGGAAAGCTCACTGGACGTAAAGGGACCATCTTCGATGTCCAGGCCCTGGAGGATTGCCGGCACATCCTCCTCAACTCCATCCTCTGCTGTACCCAGGAGCCCCTGGAAGTGGCCGAACCAGGTAGTCACCCTGTCCTCTGGGCTGTGTCCCTCCATCTGTCCCTCCTTAGATCTTTTCCGCCCAGTCATCTCATTGATGACTTTCCAGGCCTCCCCATATTGCCGTTCACCATGCGCTGCCTGCACTCTCTGTACGCTCTCCATCAGTTCCACTCCTTTTATGGTGTCGTATGTACTGAAGAGAAACTGCTTGGCTTCATTCAGTACAACACGTCTCTCCACGGTTGGTTCGCGCTCAAAGTTGAGCCGTGCTTCCTCCACCCTGCTGCGTGCAGCTACAACCTCCGGATGTCTGGACCGCATGGACACTCTGGCTTTGTCCAGCATTGGCACGCACAGCCTGGTCGCCTCCTCATTCGCAACAACGAATCTCTCATATTCGCTGCTGGGCTCAGCTCCCTTGTCCAGCTGCCCAAAGCGCCTCCTAACCTCCTCCGTGTACCTGGCTTGCAGGCCTGGGTCGGCTGCGAATGCCTTCCAGTCGTGCCGGATCTTGGGGCTTGGCTTGGGAACCCTGAGGCTAAGTCGCACCTTCATGGAGACCACGCGGTGGTCAGAGCCCACAGAGCTGAAAGTGCTGATCTCAGTTCAAACCCATATAGGCAAACACAGGTGGCGCACGCATGGTTCTGAAATAAAATGGCCCATTTGGATACCACCTAAGATCCAGTTAGAAACCCACATAAGCCCATATGGGCTAACACGTGTGGGCCCTTTGTGAAAACTGGGTGCACGGCCCACTTGGAACCCATGTTAGCTGCATGTGTGTGGTTGTCGGTTTGGGGAAAGTGCAAGTCATTGTCCAGGGCCTCAGGGAGGTCAGTGCGTCGGACAGGGGCCAGTGACTGAGTCCCATGCAGGTGTGGAAAGGCTGCACATTCACCACATGAGAGACACCCCCATGTCCACAGCCTGGTCAACCCAACTTCTCACTGACAAGTTAGGGCAGTGAGTTCCCAAACTTTTTCATGTCAAGGACCCCCAAAGTGTACACTAATTAGCCCCATGGACCCCCATTTGAAACGAGATGCCAGGGACCCCCATAAGAGAAGATTTTCACGGCTCTAGCAGTGATTCTCAAGCCCATTTAATTTCAAGGACCCCCAGTTTATGCATTTACGTAGGCTATACGGACATTTCTATTACCTGGCATTTCTATCTCTGAGACCCCGATTTATATTGTAAAATCAAAAGGGTCCATTTTGTTCCTAACTATCATTTAGCATGGGGACCCCCTGGAAGTTGGAACTCCCTCAAGGACCCCTAGGCGTCCCCGCCGGACCCCACTTTGGGAACCACTGACGTAGGGGACCACATGTAAACAGCGGAGCCAATTTAGTCAGACCTATATAGGATGGGATTTCACCCTCACAGTCTCAGGTGACAGGTCACAGTGGTGTTTCTGTCTGATGTGACTGTGATCAAGAGCCGCTCTGGCATGGTCATGGTCATGGTCTTCCTGGAGGGAGGCCCTCAGAGTCCCTCAGAGGCCCTCAGAGTCTCTGGGTACGCCACAACCAAGCCTTCATCCATGCCCTCACAAGAAGGCTGTGTCACAATTGAAACAGACGCGCCACCGTGTCTGGAAAACACTTAATTGACGCATTTCCGTGCATTTGCTTCCCTGACGGCACACACTTCAATCAAGCCGCCAGTTTTCTTTGGCTCGGCTTGGTGGGCTGACAGACTGAACAGGAAGGAGGTGACATAGCCTATACCTCTTAACACCGGCTGCCATTTTGGGAGAAAACTTTCGCACACCTAGAAAAGCAGGCGTATGCACAGGTGCGTATAGGCCATCAATGAAAGCAATAAGGTACACCCGCACGCTATGTGTACAAACTAAATTCACTCAACAAGACAAGAAGTTCTGAATTAAAGTGCTTATATATTTGACGTATTAGTAAATAGCGTTTTTTTGGGGAGAGACACTCAACTACAGAGTACTGAAAAACATGCAATCTTAGTTATAACATGACGTTTAGTAACAGCTCATCATTGAGCTCCTTTGGGTGAAGGGTTTGGGCCAATAATATCTGAAGCGCAGCCGTGCTAGTCCCACTGGGAGGAGACCAAGGCGCAGTTGGAGGAAACACATCCACTCACTGGCCTTGGAACGTCTCGGGGATTCCCCCCAGGAGGAAGTCACTTAAGGTTGCTCTGGAGAGGGAAGTCTGGAGCACTCTGGTTGGAGCTGTTGCCCCCGCGACCTGACTACGGATAAGCGGTTGAAGCTGGATGGATGGATTGAGCCGTGCTATAGTGTCTTTGAAACACCAAGATGACCTGCCGTGGGATATATGGTCATGATGCACGGTGCTCAACTATTGGACGTGGGGGCATGGAGTTTGAGCTCCTTCAATGGGGCGCAAGACACATCTGGATTCAATGGGGCGCAAGACACATCTGGATTCCGGGTCTTTGCCGTAAAGCAGACTGTCATGAACAACGCATATACTGTGGGAGGCTTTCTTCACCCACATCCCCTTATCACTCCTCAATCCATAAACTTCAACTAGTACAGAATACAGCTGCCAGGATCCTATAACAAACACACCCCGCAGATCTCATATTACTCCCGTACTTGCTATACACTCCATTGGTTGCCCCGTCAAATCCAGGATCAATTTCAAAAATTCTCTTAATAACATACAAAGCATTACACGGGACTGGCTCCAATCTACATCTCTGAACTACTGCATGCTAAACCTATAACACACGTTCACTCAGGTCCTCCGATAAAGGCCTTCTGTCTATCCCTATACAACCAGACTCAAAACGAAGGGTGACCGCGCATTTGAAGTGGTCGCCCCCCACTTTGTGGAATGCCCTGCCCCTTGAACGGAAGAATGCAGAGTCTGTCGACGGTTTTAAGAGATTGTTAAAAACGTATTTATTTCGCCAGCACTTTATTTTATGATATATATATATATATATTTTTTTTTTTGCTTGATTTGTTGCATTTTAATGTTTTACCTTCTACTGTTTGTTTCGTGCCCTTGTTTTAACATGATTATTTTACCTGTTGTTCAGCACTTTGTAACTTTGTTTCGAAAGGTGCTCTATAAATAAAATGTACTTACTTACTTACTTACTTACTTACTTACTTACTTACTTACTCTCGAGATCTCCGAGAAGCTGCCCTGTGACTGGGTCATCCCACTCACAATGTGAACGGTCCGCCACAGTGGTTCGTGTGGCTCAAATGCCGATAGAATAATCGGTGGTTCCCAAAGTGGGGTCCGGGGACCCCCCAGGGGTCCCTGAGGGAGTTCCAGGGGGTCCCCCCAGCTAAATGATAGTTTGGAATCAAATGGACCCTTATGGGTCTGTTCTGTAACTCAGAGAATGGAACCATGCACCATTTAACCAAATTGACCCGTTAGGGTCCATTTGTACACTCTCAGAGTTAAATCAACATTGATTTTACAATATAAATTGGGGTCCCAGAGATAGAAATGCCATTAAATGGGGGTCCGTAACCTAATGCCTGTCAAACTGGGGGTCCTTGAAACCTTAAAACAGGTTGAGAATCACTGCTAGACGCTGCTAGAGCCATACAAATCTTCTCTTATACGGGGGTCCCTGGCATATCTTTTCAAATGGGGGTCTGCGGGCTAATAAATGTCAATTTGGTGGTCCTTGACATGAAAAGGTTTGGGAACTTTAGAGTATAGTTTGGGAACCACTGGTTTAAAGTCCTCTGTTGGGTGTGTAAGTCAGTCACACTTGTCATGGACAGACCGGTTTTACGTTTTGCTGCCATCTAGTGTTCGCCAGCAGACACTGCATGTGTGAAGATTATTCTGGGTGCTGTAAATCAGTGTTTCCCAAACCTTTTCATGATTGTCAAGGAGTTCAAGGACCCCCGAATTAATGTCAGGGACCCCCATTTGAACATGTGTTGTACCAGGGACCCCCATCTGAACGTTATATGTTGTACCAGGGACCCCCATCTGAACATGTGTTGTACCAGGGACCCCCATCTGAACGTTATATGTTGTACCAGGGACCCCCATCTGAACATGTGTTGTACCAGGGACCCCCATCTGAACATGTGTTGTACGAGGGACCCCCATCTGAACACTATGTTGTACCAGGGACCCCCATCTGATCATTATGTTGTACCAGGGACCCCCATTTGAACATTATGTTGTGCCAGGGACCCCCATCTGAACACTATGTTGTACCAGGGACCCCCATCTGAACATTTGTTGTACCAGGGACCCCCTGGAACCCAGTGCCAACTGTGTCAACAGTGTAAACTAGTTTAGTTAAACTAGTTTAGTTACACTTAGTTTAGTTTAGTTAAACTTAGTTTAGTTAAACTTAGTTGTCTGCCTGGCAGTACTCTTCTCTCACCCCGTAGTCCAGACATTTAGCCCATTCAACATGTGCACCGAAGCAACCTGATTATAGCTAGAAAAGATCCGAAAATAGTCTGGCAGCCAACAGGTTTCTTTTGTTTAAAGTGGGCCTTTCTTTCTTTTTTTTGCCTAAAATATTGTACATACATTTATGAATCCACATGCGGACCGGCTGTCAGCATTGCGCAAATCTTTTATAGGGGGGGATATGTGACCATATACCATTAACATCCTATATGTTTTTTTTCTAAATTGAATTATGCTTTAAGTATGCTTGGGGATGTTCATGATTCTGAATCCATTCCAAGCATTAGTTTTGCACTAAAAACACTCCTCGGGCTAAAAAAAAAAACGGCCATAGCGACTTGCCCAAATGTGCCCAAAATGTGCTGACCTCATCACATTTGTGACGACGGCTATGGCCGTTTTTAGTGCAAAACTAATGCTTGGAATGGATTCAGAATCATGAAAACCCCCTAGTTTGACACGCTATACATAAAGCATAATGACATTTTGAAATATCTTTTGCCTTATATAGGATGTTAATGGTATCATTATGGTCACATATAAACCCCTATAAAACAAATTGCTATACTGACAGCCAGTCAGCAAGTGAATGTATCATTTAGATAATTACACTTGTATGTATATAGGAATATATATATATATATATATATATATATAAATATATACCAAATGTATGTATTGTATGAAATATATACATTATTTTTTATAGCAAATACATGTTTATAAATATATATATATGACTTACACTGTTACTTTATTTAATGTACTTGGTTTCTCTGAAGATTTTTTTAGTTTATACCATGTTGGTATTTATGTGATGACGTCAAGCGATGACGCTGAAATAAGTTATAAAGGGGTAGGGTTATATAAGTTTTTTTATTATTTTATTTTACTACTTTCCGAACACACAAAAGTTAAAAAATAAAATAAAAAATAATTATACTTGCGGCCAGTGAGGCTTGTTTTTTGTTGTTGCTGTTTATACTTTGGGACTATTATTTTATTGCACTTATTTTTATTCTTTGACTTTTTTTGTCTAATTGTTATGTTCGGAATAAAGTTTGTCATTCATTCATTCATTCATTTTCATTCATATGTATATCGACAATATTTTAGGCCAATAAAAAACAACATACCAAATTTCCCACTCCACACCCCCTTGGCTGCGGGACTCAAAGTAGAATGAGAGAATCCGTCCCAAAATACATGTGCCAAAGTTGTACAGTATAGCATCATACCCGAAAAGAAAAGTCTCCAATTATTGCTGCCAGAGGTGTATAACAAAGTGTTCATTAAAAGGGTGCGAATACGTATAGGGATGTCCCGATACACTTTTCTCGCTTCCGATCCTATCCGATCCCGGTACCACAATGTCTGTGTTAGCCGATACCGAACACCGATACCAGTGTCGTGATCTCACGTTGTGTTTATCCCATTCTGACCTGAGATCAGATTCAGACGAGGTTTCCACTGGACACACACTGGTCTGATTAACCCATTCTGACCTGAGATCAGATTCTAAAAATGTCAGTCGTTCTTCGAATTTTTCAAAAATAGCAGACCTACAAGCTCGTATCGCGCCACTCGGTGGCGCGATATGAGCTTGTAGATCTGCTATTTTTCAATAGGTAAAGCATAACATGATGCTAACACCAAAATGGGTGCCCGGTCAGAATGGGTTATAGCACTCTATAGCTATATATCTCGTGTTGTGTTTATATAGCAGACTCCTCACTCAGATGTGAACTTGCAGTTTTGGGGCAACTCCAAAGCAAACTCCACATGTTCCCAACGTTTGATTTACCTGCCATAATAGTGTTGACCCCTATGACCCCTGTGTCGGATCGGTGGTTAGACTGGCATATTTGCCGATAACAATATGACCCGATATGACAAATAAGGGCCGATCCGATACTTTTCCAGATACCGATACAGTATGGCGGACATCTCTACTTATACGCATGTTTTGTTTTATTTTTTATATATATACATTTGTAAAAATTCTAAAATGCCCCTTTAGATTTGTCATCATTTGTCATTATGACTCTAGCATTTGGTCCTTTGATTTTAGTGTTTTTGTTGACTCACTGTTTTACCTATTTCATTGTCTTTTCGTGTATGTTTTCATCACGCCTCTGTCCTATATATGCTTTCACTGATCTTGCTCTGATTGTGACCCTGATTATGACGTTGGTTGATGTTTTATGCATTCTTTTTGTGATGTCGTTTGGTGTTTTTGGCATTCTTTTGTACTTTGATTGTGCCTTGACGGTTATGTCGTTTGGTATTTTTTGTTTTATATACTTTGTACTTTATTTGTCTTGTAAAGCACTTTGCGCTGCACTCGTGTCATGAAAGGTGCTCTATAAATAAAGTTTATTGTTATTGTTATTTTGTTATTGTTATTATGCAACATTTAATGTAGAATTCTGAGCAAAGAAAAGTGAATGAATCCATTTTTTGAATAAGGCTGTAACAAAACAAAATGTGCAAAAGATGAAAGTGAATACTTTCGCAAGGCACTGTAATCAAACTGGTTCCTCAAGTTGCATCAGCTAAGCCGTGTGGTTCCCAAAGTGGGGTCCTGGGGACCCCCAGGGGTCCTTGAGGGAGTTGCAGGGGGTCCCCATGCTATAAACGACCCTTCTGGGTCTGTAACTCTGAGAGCGTACAAATGGAACGGGTCCATTTGGTTCCGTTAACACTCTCAGAGTTAAATTAACAATGATTTTACAATATAAATATTGGGGGTCCCAGAGATTGAAATGCCATTAAATGGGGGGGGGTCCGTATAGACTAATGCATGTCAAACTGAGGGCCCTTTCTCTCATGGGGGTCCCTATAGCATATATCTTTTCAAATGGGGGTCCTTGACGTGAAGAAGTGTGGGAACCACTAAGCTATACAAGGTTAGCGTGTTGCACAGTTAGGGCTTTTGCCTTGACTATGATGAAGCCAAAACCAAAAATCATCTTATCTTTGAATGCAATTGAGAATTCATAGAGAAGGGGACAGAGGGGGACAGGCATTTCCCTAACAGATAAAGAGTTGGAGGGAGCCCAACGTCACTTATCAGGGGTGGGCAACTTTGACCGTGGAGAACTTAAGGCCACTACATTGCATATTACCGTCGTAGCAAAAATAGTCAAACTATATACAAGCTCAAAACGCGCCGCACTTGCGATGTGTTCTGTGCTTGTAGATCAAGCTATTTTAGCTATTATTTGAATTGAAATCCAGAATATTATGTTTGGGATTCTAACGGCTGAAAAAATCAATAATGTCGTTATTTTTCCGATATTTAACCTGCAGGGCCACATTAACCCTTTCTGGGCGGGAACCCATTTTGGTGTTAGCACTATGTTATGCTTTAGCTTTTGAAAAATAGCAGATCTACAAGCTCATAGCGCGCTGCACCGAGTGGCGCGCTACGAGCTTGTATAGGTCTGCTATTTTTGAAAAATCGAAAGAGCGACTGACACAGAAGACATTTTTCAGAAGCTGATCTCAGGTCAGAATGAAAACTGTCAGGATGTATAGAAGACATTTTTAGAATCTGATCTCAGGTCAGAAGGCGGTGGGTGGGACCGCCAGTTGCCCTGCATGTCTGACTTAGATAGGCCTGGCTGCCGCCATCGTTATCTGTGAGGACAGCCCCAACAGACCCCCCCCCCCCCCCCCCCCCCACCCCACCCAACCAGTTACCATGGTAACTATAACAGGCTGTCCCAGCTCGCACTGTCCTCACAGAGCGAGAGGGCGTCCACCAGTGGTGGAGAAAAGAGTATTCAAATGTTTTACTAAACTTATAAGTAAAACTTGTTACGGTACCAGGAATGCAGAACCCAATTGCAGAGACAAAAGCAGAAAATGTATCAAATTAACTTATTTATTAAGGCAGAAAATAGTTTACAACTAAAAATAGGGAAATGCAAGGAGTAAACTAGGAATTCCAAAAAATGCAAAACTTCAGGAACAAAATGCTAAATGCCAAAAAAATGAAAATACTTTCAATAGCATAATGCATAAACCAGAAGTTATAAGCTATGCAAAACACAAATACCTCTTAGAAGCCCAAAAACACACATGAGGAGTCCAAGGCAGAACACTGGAACAGGGAAGTATGTACTGACAGTTCGTGTGTGCAAAGAGTCCGGTATTTATAGGTAGCAGGATAATGGCAAAGGGTTCACAGGTGTGTAATGGGAAGCACTGCAGGGCTGATGAGAGTTGGAGACAGGTGTGCAACGTGTGAGGGAATGGAATGAGGGAGTGGCCAGGGAGGAGACAACATGGTCTGTGGAGTGACAGACCATGACAAAACCATAAATACTGCAATGTACAGTTACAAGATATAGAAGCCCCCGTACTCAACATGTACTCGAGCGAAAGTACAAGAGTATCGGCATCAAAATGTAGGCCGTACTTAAAGCACTGCAAGTAAAAGTATACTCATGTTTGCAGAATGTCCCATTTCACAAATGTGTGCGACATCTATTCAATCTAAAAAATGTGTGCGAGCTCACAATGCGACGCGTGACACATCGTGAGCTTGTGAACACACATCTGCTGTTTATTATTATAAGGCCAAAATGTATAAAGGGTTGATAGGTGGTTGATTGATTTGATGATTTCTAATCCAAATTTAAATCTACAAAGCAACCAGTAGTAACTAAAGTAAAAGTGCGGGCAATTTGGAAATACTGAGGTAAAAGTAACCTCAAAATAGTACAGTACTTAACTTAAGTAAATGTACCAGTGGTGACGGGCTGTCCCAGCTCGCACCAGTCCTCACAGAGCGAGGGCGTCAGTGCGTCACCCTGCACGCACGTATACAGTATACGTATACGAACAATATCATTACAGGACTGGGGCCGGTTCAAAATGTTATTTTCTTCTAAATCCTAACAGTTTTCTGAAAAACCTATATATGTCAGTGGTGCCATCTGGAAATATGTTGTTCCAGGACCCCCCCCCCCCCCCAGAAGCAAACTTGACTTATTACTTGACCCCTTTTGGTGTTTTAAACATTATGTTGTAATTTAGCTATTGAAAAGTAGCCACGAGCTTGTAGGCCTGCTATTTTTGAAAAGGCGTGAAAAGGTGGCGCAAATCTTTGAATATGAATGAATGTCAGGATTTAGAAGGCATTTGTAGAATCGTCCTCAGGTCTAAATGACTTAAGCCCTTTAAGCTCCTCTAGTCTAGGCCGCGGTGCATATAGGCCGTTGACAAAATGTCCTCCATTTCACTCGGCTTTTAGCCGTTCTTTGGAGATCTCCCCAAGTTGAGCCCATGACTATCTTGCCATGTCTGCCTCGATGCTCCTTCTCCAAGCTGTTCCTGGTGGCGACCTCGTTTCCTTTTCCCCTGCGGGGTTCCATTTCAGGGCTTGTCGGGTGATATTTGTCGCAGGTTGGCCAATCCAACTCCAATCCAGTTGGCCAATCCAGTTGGCCAATCCAACTCCAATCCAGTTGGCCGATCCAACTCCACTTTCTCTTTTGGGATCTGTAGGTTAATGGGATTGTTGTTTTCCACAGGTCCACATTGCTAACTGTGTCCCTCCACCCGATGTGTAGAATCCTGCTGAGGCATGTGTTGAGGTGAATGTTTGCAGCCTGTGTGTGTGTTGTGAGTTTTGTTCTTCTCCAAGTCTCATGCTCCATACAGCATCACCAGAAGCAAAGATTTGAGTTAAAAGCTTTCGCTCTGAAAGAATATTCAAAGATTTGTGCCACATTTTCACGATTCTTTAGCAGATATACAAGCTCATAGCGCAGCACCGAGTGCCGCGCTGTGAGCTTGTAGATCTGCTATTTTTCAATAGCTAAAGTATATAACATAATGCTTTAAGTTTAAAACACCAAAAGGGGTTCCCACCCAGAAGCCGTGTGTTGCACATCTTCCTGGCAGCCATGTGCAAAAAGCAGTTATTTGACACCTATAGTTTAATAATCAATTTGAATCACATTAGAATATTGACCTCATTGAGGCTGGGAGGTATGATGTGAACTTTAGCCTCCCTTATGACTAAATGACATTGAAACTGAAACATGAATGTGTCTTTGTAGTATGAGATTAAAGCCAAACAACTACACTGTATACGTTGTAATATGTAATAAATAAATAAGAGGTTAACAACCCATTCAGGACGGGAACCCCTTTTGGTGTTTAAAGCATTATGTTATACTTTAGCTATTGGGAAAATAGCAGATTTACAATCTCCTAGCTATGAGCTATAGTAGTTCTGAGTAGATCTGCCATTTATGAAACATTGTGAAAATGTGGCGCAAATCTTTGAAATACATATTCTTTCAGAGCGAACTCTAATCTTTGCTTCTGGGGTTAGGGTGGGGGGGGGGGGGGTCCCTGGTTACAGCATATTTTTAGATGGGGGTCTAGAAACAGGTCCTGAAAACTGTTGTTTTTTTTAATCAGCCTCAGTCCTAAAATGGGTTAAAGGCACTGTAAAAAAAATACACAGGTCAAAAAAATGACCCGAGGACGATTCTACAAATGCCTTCTGAATCAAGACAGTTTTCAGGAGAAAACAATGTTTCTATTTAACCCATTCTGTACGGGAACCCATTTTGGTGTTGGCATCATGTTATGCTTTAGCTATTGAAAAATAGCAGATCTACAAGCTCGTAGCGCGCCACTCGGTGGCGCGCTACGCTAAGCTTGTAGGTCTGCTATTTTTGAAAAATCGAAGAGCGACTGACATTTTTTAGAATCTGATCTCAGGTCAGAATGGGTTCATCAGACCAGTGTGTGTCCAGTGGAAACCTCGTATGAATCTGATCTCAGGTCAGAATGGGTTAATCTCAAGGACCCCCAGAAATATGCATTTGGTCGCCGACCCTCCCGTCTGAAAATATGTTGATGTTTATTGCAGAAGCAAAAATATTTGAGTTAAAAACGTTCGCTCTGAAAGAACATATAAATTATATTCAAAGACCTGCACCACATTCATTTTCACGATTTCTCCAAAATAGCAGACCTATATACAAGCTCGTAGCGCGCCACTCGGTGGCGCGCTACGAGCTTGTATATAGATCTGCTATTTTTCAACAGCTTAAAGTATTTAAACATAATAAAATAATAATAAAAAAACACCAAAAAAAGAGGTTCTCCCCACCGTCCAGAATGGGATAAATAATAATATAATATATATAATGATATAATAAATAATATAAAATAATAAAAGTGTAAATTCACTGCATGGGGGGGGGGGTGAGAGGGGCGTGGAGGACACAATCTGTGGACGGGGGGAGGGAGGGGGAGGGGGGCAGCCGGGTTATAGGAGAAGATAAGAGGAGTTCAACCCCTCGTTCCTCCTTAACCCATTCTGATCGGGAACCCATTTTGGTGTTAGCATCATGTTATGCTTTAGCTATTGAAAAAATAGCAGATCTACAAGCTCGTAGCGCGCCACCGAGTGCCGCGCTACAAGCTTGTATAGGTCTGCTATTTTTGAAAAATTCGAAGAACGACTGACACTTTTTTTTTTTAGAATCTGATCTCAGGTCAGAATGGGC
The DNA here is from genome assembly GCF_963924005.1 of Protomyctophum bolini. Taxonomy (NCBI): domain Eukaryota; kingdom Metazoa; phylum Chordata; class Actinopteri; order Myctophiformes; family Myctophidae; genus Protomyctophum; species Protomyctophum bolini. The sequence goes on along the minus strand of NC_137874.1, from coordinate 4,564,673 downwards.
TTGATCAGACCAGCGTGCGTGTAGTCCAGTGGAAACCTCGTATGAATCTGATCTCAGGTCAGAATGGGTTAAGGGCCAAACCCCAGATGTCATCTCCGTTATGCTAATGAGCCGGTGGCGGCGGGGTCTTTAAAGCGTCGACTCAAAGGCCCCTTGGAGGTACAGTATGACGGTAGGCCTACCGTTGGTGTCAGCTGTGGTGAGGAGGAGGGTGCTGCTGCTGCTGTGTGGACCGCATGCATGGATGGGTGTCCAGTAGCCTACAGCATACAGAAGAGAGAGAGAGAGAGAGAGAGAGGAGGGGAACAAATATGGTAAAAAAAGCCCCAAAAGCTGCATGATTCATCACCCTGCACCCGGGGGGCCTAAAGAACAACCAGCCAGAGGTGAGTGGACTCTCAATGTGGTCACAGATATTTCAAAATTCTTATATATATTTTTTTTTTTTGCATTTCCTACAATTATTTTCATATTTCTTTTTTGTAATACAATTATATTCCGATTTCATTTTAAGAAGTTCAAATATATATTTATTATTCCATAATTATATATATATATATATATATATATATATATATATATATATATATATATATATATATATATATATATATACACACACACACACACACACACACACACACACACACAAACACACACCCACACAACAAAACAATTGTGCAAATAGATCTACAAGCTCATAGCGACACATTGTGAGCTTGTAGATTGGCTAATATCACCGTTAAATAGTGCTTAAGTGGTTGAATCATAATGGGTTTTATTTTTGTTTGGGTTTGAGTCCCTGGGAGATTTCTTTTGTGTGTGAAAATAGCAGATCTACAAGCTCACAGCGCGTCGCTTCGCGCCGTGTTGTGAGCTTGTAGATCAACTATTTTCCACTACTTCTTAGACATTTGTTTTCTAATTTATGGAATTTCGTAAGACGTATTCAAGAAATTACTTGAAAAATAAAATAATTGAATTTACTATTAACCCATTTCGGGGCGGGAACCCCTTTTGAGTTTCTGTACAGTATGTACAGTATTCAAAAATGTAAAAGCTTTGATGAAAATTGAAGTTTTTCAGAAAACTTAGGTCAGGATATAGAAGGCGTTTGAGAATCGGCCTCAGTCCAAAATGGGTTTCATGAAAACTTCTTAGATTTTTTTGGGGGGGGGGGACGTTTTTTGAAAATGTGTTGAAATTATAATAAAAGCTAAATGTAGGACCAAGTGGTCCAGTTGCGTTTCTAAAAGGCCTCACGCCTTTTAGAAAAAGCAACTGGTCTAGCCTAACTGGTCCCTCAAGGCGTGGAACCGGACGAAAGAGCAGCTCATCGGAAGACCTCCCGTTTGCGCGCTCCTCCCGTTCCAACCCCGAAAACATTAAATTAAGCTTCACATAATTTAGTCCTTTAAATTACACTCATTAACCAGGGATTCTTTGAGAACGTTTCACTTGAATGTGTATATTCACTTGAATGGCGTTGACGAAGTAAATATACTTATTTTGTTCCGTCTTTGGGGTCTTATACAGGATAACGTACGGAGGGGGAGGAGGAACAACACCCGGAGGAGTAAATGTTGTGCCCTGGACAGGATATCATCATATACTGTAAGTTCATTATAGAGACACTACAGTATAGATGATGTACTATCCAGGGTTTCATTCCTCCGTCGTTCCGCTGACGACCAGTGACCAGAGCGGACCACACAGTGACCAGAGCTGGGCAGAGCAGAGACCAGAGCTGGGCAGAGCAGGGCAGGGCAATCAAACCGTTACCATTACTGAGTTTTTGAGTAATGGTAAGGGTTCTATGGCCTTGACTCAATATCATCCTCTGTGACCCACGCACCCACCGACCGACCACGTGATGGGAAATAATCCAATGTATCGATTGTTTTACTGCTATGCATGAACATCAAGATAGAATTTTCACGAATCGTTTTTTTATATACTGAACATTTGCCTATTTACAGCAGATATACTGTAGATGCTAGTTATGAGTTATCCAGATATCCGTGTTGGTTAACATTGAGCAGTTGAGATGAAGATAAGTCCATATTTTATTCTGACCCCCCGACCACCGAAAAGGCCTTTTTGTCCCGAGCCCGTAATTATCCATGATTTATTTATACATTATGGATCATTAGTACTATGGATGGTTATTCGTCTCAACTGCTCAATTATTCAATTATGCCCTGTGTGATATTTAAATAGATGTATGCAGTCATTGCAGTACTATGAATGTCGAATTTAGAATAGATGCTAAGTAATAAATGCCTTTCGTTCTAATCCTCTCTTACACTTTGTTAACCCATTCTGACCTGAGATCAGATTCATACGAGGTTTCCACTGGACACACACTGGTCTGATTAACCCATTCTGACCTGAGATCAGATTCTAAAAATGTCAAGTCGTTCTTCGATTTTTCAAAAATAGCAGACCTACAAGCTCGTAGCGCGCCACCGGGTGGCGCGCTACGAGCTTGTAGATCTGCTATTTTTCAATAGCTAAAGCATAACATGATGCCAACACCAAAATGGGTTCCCGTTCAGAATGGGTTAAGGAGCTCTGGACAAGAAGGGATAAAATGCCCAAATTGTAAAAATCGTGAAACTGGAATACAAATGAGAAACGTTTGTCCAAATGTATTTCTTTTTATTGAATATTTTGTAAAATAACGTGCACTTGATTGACATGTAAATAAAGTTCATTGTTCAAAAAAAAAAAATAATAATTCGTCATTATACAAACGCACCCACACGCGATGCGTGGACGACTCCCAACTGTATATACACTTTGCCCCCGTTTTCAACTGTCTTTATTATATCGTGACGCCGCTTCTTTGGCAATGTAAAACGTTACGTTTTCTCATGCCAATAAAGCTCCTTGGAATGGCATCATTTGGGACATTCCGAGTGTATATACGTTTGTCGAGATCACTTTGTGTGTGTGTGTGTGTGTGTCGTGCTTGCTCCACGTACCCTTCCTTCGCCATGACAACCTATACACACAGTGCGGCAGGCAGCGGTTGGCTTGTCTGAGTGCTGATCTTTGCCCGTGCAAACCGTCTCGTCTAATCACTGGGCAGCAGCAGCCGTTGGTTAGCAGGGAGAAGCCCAGAGCTTAACCCATTCTGACCTGAGATCAGATTCTAAAAAAATGTCTTCTACATCCCGACAGTTTTCCATTCTGACCCCGAGATCAGATTCTATAAAAATGTCTTCTTGTGTCAGTCGCTCTTCGATTTTTCAAAAAATTGCAGACCTACAAGCTCGTAGCGCGCCACTCGGTGGCGCGCTATGAGCTTGTAGATCTGCTATTTTTCAATAGCTAAAGCACGACATGATGCCAACACCAAAATGGGTTCCCACCCAAAATGGGTTAACCCATCTAGGGCAGACGTCGAAATTAAAAAAAAAAAAACTTCAAAATCATGACAATTTTCGGAAAGATTTGAGGCACATTTTAACGATTAAAAAAAAATAGCAGACCTACAAGCTCGTAGAGCTTGTAGATCTGCTACTTTTCAAAAGCTAAATTATAACGTAATGTTTAAAACACCACAAGGGGTTCCCGCCCAAAATGTGTTAAGGGGGTGACACTCGAAGCCCAGCCTCTCTCTCTCTGCTATTGCTTTAGGGCCACTAACTTCATATCCATGTATTTTTTTCTGAAAAACCATGTTTCTATATCAGTGGTTCTCAAAAAAAAAAAAAGGACCCCAAAAATTACATGTATTTGGCCACCGAACCCCCCCCCCCCCCCCCCCCCATCTGAAAATATGTTGTTCCAAAGATTCGAGTTAAAAAAACGTCGTCTCTGAAAGAATATATATTCAAAGACTTGCACTACCTTTTCACGATTCTTCAAAAATAGCAGACGTACAATTTCATAGCGCGGCACTCGGCGCTATGAAATGGGTTTGAGCACTGAGCTGAGTCACTGGGCAGAGGGGATGAATCTAATCACCATTATCTGACCCATTTTAGCGCTGGGTTAGCGCGGCGCTCCACTTTGCCTTCCATTAGGGAGACAACTCAGTCCTTGGGGGGGCAGAGCAAGGCTTTGTGAGGCGAGGCGGAGTAACTGTGGAGAAAAAGGCAAAGGAAACAACACAAAGAAAAAGCGAGACTTGATGAAGGGATGGCAGGGCAGTTACTTGGCAATGGAAGTTAAGTGACTTAAAGTGCAGCGAGGGAGAGAGAGTGGAGGACATTTTTAGCCATAATGTATGCTTGGCTGCACGCATGATGTTTGCTTATTTGTCGTCGAGCACAGGCCTGGACGGTGTATATTATACATGACGTCTTGAGAAATGACACGGCAGGTTCCACTTCAGTTATCTACAGTCCATGTTGTTAGCACAAGGCTTCCCCCCCCGCCCCGCCAAGAGAAAACAGCCCCTCTGAGAGGCCCCAGATAAACCATGTTGGATAGCACGAGATGCTAATCCATAGTTTTAAGTCTGTCGTCACATAGAATGAATTGTTCCTTCTTCCTCCTTCGGACTTTGACCAACAACGCGTTACCTCCATCCATCCATCCATCCACCCATCCTCACTGCTTCAACTTGACGGAGAGCCTCAGTTTCACTTCCCTCAGGAACACCCTGCTCAGGTCCTCTTCGGCCTCGCGGGCCATCCGTGCCACCATTTGGCCGGTTGTTCCAATCACGATTGCCTGTGGACGTGGAAAGGGAAATTAAAAAATAAAAATAAAAGGGGCAAAAAAAAAAGACCCAGACAGTATTCAGAGCAGCTGCCGTGTAAAGAGAAGGATATAGCTTTTTATAGAATAGAACATTCGACGCACGTGTGTGTGTGTGTGTGTGTGTGTTCGTGTGAAATTGCTAATGAATATCAGAAGTACATGTATTGCAGGTGTCATCTGTGGCAGCATGGTCTTAATTCTAGACTCTATAGTCTTAATTCTAGACTATAATAGTCTCTGGTTATACACGGTGGTGGTACATGCATGTGTTACTGTAAGTCTCCAAATGTAAAGTTGATGAAGATTACAGGGAGAAATCTAAGAGGGTTAGCAAAAAAGAAACATAGGATTGAACGGCACGGAAGCAGCAATGCAAGTCGATCACATCTCCACAAATGGAGTCTGGCACTTAACACTGGTCTCTTGTAGCTCATTATCCCACAATCTCATGTTAAAGGGATAGTTCAGATTTTTTAAACTTAAGTTGTATGAAATACTTGCCATTAAACTGTATTAATTGATTGCCTGAGTCCTTGTTTTATGTTGTTAAAGGGATATAGCTCAGATTTCTTGAACTTAAGTTGTATGAAATACTTGCCATTAATATAGTGGTTGCAAGTAACTGTATTAACTGATTGCCCGAGTCCCGTGGTGGGAGTTCTGCTCTGGTTTTAGTGAATATTAAGTAGTTCCGGTCATTTTGTGGGGGGGCACTGGGGGCCACGTAGTAAAAGTAAATTAATCCACAAAACGAACGTAATTTGTATTGTTGACCTATTTCTAAAATATTAGCGCGACTTTCGTTCAACTTTGACCCCTCACATGGAACTATTTTTTGGGCGTAGTGACACAAAAAACATAGTTCTGTGTGAAGGGGTAAAAGAACGAAAGTTGCACTAATATTTTAGAAATAGGTCAACAATACAAATGACGTTAGTTTTGTGGATTCATTTACTTTTACTGCGTGGCCCCCCAGTACCCCCCCACAAAATGACCGGAACTACTTGATATTTCACCTAAACCAGAGCAGAACTCCCACCACGGGACTCTGGCAATCAATTAATACAGTTGCAACCACTATATTAATGGCAAGTATTTCATACAACTTAAATTCGAAAAATCTGAACTATCCCTTCAAGGGATTACACTGTTTTCTTTTTATATAGAGGGATAGACAGTAGGCTGACAGGAAATGGGGAGAGAGATGGGGGTCGAACCCGCGGCACACCGCCAGACTGGATTACCAGCCACGGTGCCTGGGCCGCTGAGCCACGGCCCAGGCCAGGAATTTACAGTTAAAGACAGCTCTGATGCACTACAAAGACCCAAATGATAATGTAACGCATTTAGACCCGAGGACGCGTTAGCTTTTAACCACTTTATATTACACTTTAGCTGTGCAAATCTTCGAATACATATTTTTTTTAACTCATAACCTTGCCTCTGGGGAGGTCCCTGGAACTACATATTTTCAGATGTGGGCCCCCCCGCGGTCAAATACGGACAATTCTGGTGCTCCTGGACATGAAATAGTCTGACCGCCACCGAGTCCCGACATAGAAACATTAGGGTCTTTTCCAGACATTAGGGTTCGGCATGATTTAGAAGACATTTTGGAGAATCTGGTCTCAGGTCTTAAAGGAGAATTCCGTACTAAAAGGCTTTCTTACCTTTCTTTGTAGTTGTTACGTCCCCACCAAAGAGGTCCAGGTGTTATTTTGTGCAAAAGCTCCTTATTGGCTGTTTCCCCTACCATAAGCCCTAAATGAATTGCATTGAATTGAATGGGAATTGAATGGGTCTATGGGGTGTTGTGCTAATTTGCTTATTTCCATCGCTCAAAATTATAATTTCTTTGTATATATCCTCTCTTCATAATGTAAATAATATCCCAAGCGGCACACTTTACTACTTCTTTCGATGGTAATAAGCGAACTAGCACAACACCCCATAGCCCCATTCAATTCCCATTCAATGCAATGCAATTCATTGAGGGCTTATGGTAGGGAAAATAGCCAATAAGGAGTTTTTGCACAAAAAAACACCTGGACCTCTTTGGTGGGGACGTAACAACTACAAAGAAAGGTAAGAAAGATAAGAAAGCATTCTAGCATGGAATTATCCTTTAATGGGTTAAGACTTTGTGTACACCATTTGGCGTTAATAAATGTTCGGCCAGTAACGCTGGTGTGCGGCAACGCATAAATTAGGCTTATTTTACCTTGTGTGTATACTGTATATACAGACGGTGACAATTAGATTATGTGCGATACACTTACCACGTGAGTGTCTTTCATGACGTAGAGCTTCACAGCTATAATCAGCTCCCCATTGGCTCCATCTTGCCAGAGGTCAACGGACTGAAGGACAAAGACATTGTGCTTGTTAATATAGTATTATATAAAACGGTTAGTCCCAATACTTAACCCACACCGGCTTCAATCACTGTATATCATTCGCAGCCGATTCCACATCTCTGTAGCTGTCCTGGGGAAGGGGAGCGCTTGATTGCTGTACAAACACATGCCGTGCGGGGGCGTCTAAGCACCGCCCGGCTCATATCGACTGTGAATGTGTGGCTCCAGGCAGCCCCGTAAAAGACATCAAGCGCTATTCTCCCGTCACACATAGGCTACTTGCCGCGCAAAACAAGGAAGTGATGTGGCTCGCTCTGGTGGCGCAAAGCGTATAGCTACTTTTGTGAATTTAATAGTTTTAGTAGGTTAATATAATGCTATATGTTTGTAACCGTTTTAGAAAAGCAATAAGCCACTCGAGGCCCCAGCTTACCGGGTATTTTACAATGGCTGGGCGGGAACCCATTTTGGTGTTAGCATCATGTCGTGCTTTAGCTATTGAAAAATAGCAGATCTACAAGATCATAGCACGCCACCGAGTGGCGCGCTACGAGCTTGTAGGTCTGCAATTTTTTTTTTAATCGAAGAGCGACTGACATAGAAGACATTTTTTTAGAATCTGATCTCAGGTCAGAATGGAAAACTGTCAGGATGTAGAAGACATTTTTTTAGAATCTGATCTCAGGTCAGAATGGGTTTAACATCGTCACTGACCTGTTTCATGCTGTAGGGAACCTCCTGGGGCAGGTGTTCCAGAAGCTTCTCCCTGATGATGCTGGTGCAGACGTCCTGGGGGCTTTGGTCCGTCAGAACGTCACTGTGGTACTGCCAGGCCCCGGGCCTCGCTGCAGCCACGAGGTACCTCTAAGAGGGGTCAAATAAACAACAACATTATGTCACTGTGGTACTGTTGTGGCGCTGTCATTAGCTCCATAGAGGCCCATGTATTTGGGCCCAACTTCACCTCGACTGTATTACCTTAATAAACATGGTCATGAATTCTTTCTGCTTCCAGTTAGTTTAAAATCTAATTTCTCATGTCATAATATCATTTATAAAAAAAATGACCATAAATTGTCAAGCATGCACATCCAACAGGTCATATCTACAAGAAGCTACAAGAATCTCCTAATCTATATTGCAAATTAGCAATCAATGCGTCGCATTGTGAGCTTGTAGATCGGCTATTTTCAAGTGGCCGAAACGTATATAGGGCTGAAGTCGTTACTGTATGTTTTGTGATAATAATCAAACAATCTACAAAGTAACTCGTAACTAAAGTTTTCAAATAATTGTAGCGGAGTAAATGTAAAATGTTCGCCTCTGAGATGTAGCCTGGAAACCAGACAAAGATGCTACTCTGGCCACGCCAGGCTATCTGAGGTGTAGTGGAGTAGAAGTATTGGAAACACTCAAGTAAAGTGCAAATACCTCAAACGTGTACTCACCCTATGTTTCTAGGTCCGTGGCTCTCAAACATTTCCATGTCAAGGACCCCTGTTACGACCCCCGTTATGAAGAAATATATACCGGTATGTAATTGGACACAGACCCCTATCTGAAAATATGTTGTTCCAGGGACCCCCCCCCCAGAAGCAAAGATTTGAGTTAAAAACGATCTCTCTGAAAGAATATGTTCAAAGATTTGCGCCACACAATTTTTCAAAAACACCAGACTCATAGCGCGGCACCGAGTGCCGCGCTACGAGCTTGTATAGGTCTGCTATGTTTTTTTTAAATCGAAGAACGACATAGCTTTTTCAGAAAAGCGTCATTTTCAAACAGACATTTTTTAGAGAATCTGATCTCAGGTCAGAATGGGTTTTCACCACAGCACTCGAGTACCGGGTATAAGTGCAAAATTGAGTCGACGGGAGAACGAGGCAAAAAACCTTGAGCGTCTCGACGTCCTCCCGGTCCAGCGAGGACAGCATGAAGACGTCCTTGAAGCCGCGCCAGCCCCGCTGCGCGCTCAGTGCCTTCAGCCGCTGGGCGCTGAGCGGCGCGCCGGGCGGCGGCGGCGGCCGGCTCTCGCCCCCGCCCCCGCCAGGCTCGGTGGCGTCGTCGCCCTCGTCCAGGGACGACTCCGGACTGGGCGCGGTCGTCGTCGGCCTCTTTTCCGCCCCCCACGGAGGAGGCTTGGCCGCGGGCTCGACGACGTTCAGCCTGCGTCCGCCCACCACTCCGCACGTCAGCTCCTCCGTGATGGCCAGCAGCCTCATCTTGCTTTTCACCAGGTCCACCTGGTGAGAGACGAAAGGTCGTGAAAAGAGTTAACCCGTTCTGACCCGAGGTCAGATTCATACGAGGTTTCCACTGCAGGACACACACACACACACACACACTGGTCTGATTATAACCCATTCTGACCTGAGATCAGATTCTAAAAAATGTCACAGTCGTTCTTCGATTTTTTCAAAAATAGCAGACCTACAAGCTCGTGGCGCGCCACTCGGTGGCGCGCTATGAGCTTGTAGATCTGCTATTTTTCAATAGCTAAAGCATAAGATAATGCTAACACCAAAAGGGGTTCCCACCCAAAATGTGATGATCACTATGCAGAAGCGCAGTTAGCAGACGCTCTTTCTTATCCAGAGAGACCCAATCCGCTCCCTTTGCTGACTCAATGAGCCCTCACTGACTTACAGTAGCTGCGCGTTCGTGTGAAGTCTGCGAGGGCTTGAGGGATGTCCCGTTTGAAGAAGTCAGTGAGGGCTCAGCCCCGCCCCTTTATGTGCCCTTTGCCAAAGTCAGCGTCGATGCCGACTTTGGCAAAGAAATTACCCACAGTTCATGAAATGACCCACAGTTCATAGCGTTACCAGGGGAACGAGGGGGATCCTCCGAACGTCAATCATTTAAGTATGCAAATGAGTTATGTACCGCGGTTAGAATGTCAACAAACACAATGACAATAGTGCTTTGTCACTGTTCTCAAAGGGAGACGGAATGGAAGCATAGGCTATATATTTAATAACAATAATAATAATAATAATAATAATAATAATAATAATAAGGGAACATGATGAGAAATGACTAATGAGCAAAGTAAAATAATATGGAAATGCAATTTATAATGAATATTATTATACCGGTATATGAATATTACAACCCCTATCACACAGGAAAGTGTATTCATGAAACTAAGAATAAAATGATAATCTTAAATAAATCTTAAAACTAAAATAGACATGATAGACATGTATAAATAGGCCAAGCATGTAGTTATAGGCACTGGCTGTGAATAAGGACAGTTTTAATAAAGTGATTGCAAAGTGTCATGAATGGCGGACTCATCTTCAAAGTGCCGTCCCATTCCTCTCACAGCAATGTGGAGCCCTTGCAAGCCTCTCGCCCTCAAGCACCTACAGCTGACGTCACTAAAGTCAATGAGGGTTCAGGGCTCAGGGCTTGAGGGAGACAATTGGGATTGGGCCTCAATCTAAAAAAGGCATTTTTAGAATGGGTCCTAAATGGGTTCATGGTAGACATCCAATGATATTAATGTACTTTTTTTTTGCTTTATTATTTTTTCAACACAATCTTGTAGATCTACGGATCAACCTGAATGGCCATTGGCCATGCATTCAAAATATATTTCATCTCGTCCGTACAAGATATTATCTCGATAATAATTATCTTTTCAATATGCCCGGTACGTCCTATGGTCAGTCCAGCCCTGGCTTCGTATTGATCAAACAGATACATACTGTAGAGTAATGTCAAATGTTTTTTTATCCCACGATTTTGTAACCCATTTTTCACCCCTGTGTCAATCATCTACTGTGATCCTGGGCTCTACACACCCTCCACCAACCTGGGGAGAGCAACGGACTTAACTCATGCTCCCTTCATGCTTGAGTGTCCAAGTTGCTCCTTTACACCTGACAGGGGGGAGTTTCCCTGGTTGGACGTATAGCACGTGAAAGGAACACGTTATTCCAACCAGTTCCTTTCCCCTTCATCAGGTGCCCCGGCTGGCCAGGGGGAGGCAGTTTAGAGACCAGGATTACTGCATGTTTTTGTGAGGGTACTTACCCTAGGGGACACGGGGAGAACATGAAAACTCCACACAGAAAGGCCCTTTCGTAATGAAGTGAAAATCAAAGGCATGCCTTATTGAGCACCAGGACTGCGGGGATGTCAGCGTGCTGAGCCAGGCATCGGAGGACCTCGAAGTCCAGCGCGTTGGACCTCCACCTCTCTGCCACGTCCACCATCACCACGACTGGAAAGAGACACGAAACGTTACGTTTTAAACCTCATATACCTGTAGATTATATGTAGTGAGGTGTTGTTTTTTTTTTTTTTACGGAAGTCAGCTTCTTTGACCGTGTTCCAGGGATCCACAAGCAAGGACCTCTCCAACTGGTGTCTGGGAAGACAGAAGGAAAATCTTATTACAATTTAGCCATTTAGCGAGAGAGAGTGAATGGCTTTTTCAAAAATAGCAGACCTACAAGCTCGCATAGGGCGCCACTTGGTGGCGCGCTATGAGCTTGTAGATCTGCTATTTTTCAATAGCTAAAGCATAACAAAATGCCAACACCAAAAGGGGTTCCCGCCCCAAAATGGGTTAATAACATTCTTAGCATTTGCCGGCAAGCAAAAATAAATCTATATAAACACATTATGTGAACGAATACGTTACAACCAAAGATATCTGCATAGCATAACTAGCATCTATCTAAACTTTTCGCACACTCTCTAATATTATCACTGCTTGAAGACCAAATCAAAACAAGAAACGTGAGACATTACCTCTTGACTTTTGACGGAGTGGTCAAACCGGGAGTGTCCAGTAAAATCTACGGTCAAAAAGTAGCATCGAATGAGATTTTCCGTAAACATGTCAACGTGTTATTCATCAGAGGAATGAAATAAAAAATCCTGCTCACTATCTGTGTAGCGTCCTCCGTTAGCACACCGAGAGCCCGCGAGCGTGTAGTGTGCACTTTCTTCGACACGGCAAACACCTGTATGAAAGGATTAGGGGCTGTTAGAATGTGAAAATAAACAATTTAGGCATTCATCAGACGCTCTTAATTCAGAGCGATTTACAGTAAGCAACAACAACAACACACGGTAATACATCAAATACGTAGAAATAGTAGGATATCTGTACAATTAAACTATACGTATACACTATAGAATGCTACATAATACCTATACACTATAGAATTCTACATAATAAGTAAGTCAAGAGAGGTGTGTGTGTGTGTGTGAGGGGTGGAGCACCAAGTTCCAACAGGTGTTTTGGTCCGACGGTCATTAGGCCGACAACCTACCTCTATCCCTAACCCAACCATAACCCAAGTGGACAATTAGCAAGAGAGGCCAACTCTGCTTTACTCCCCGTATCCGCGCGAGGTGGGCCTGTAACATTATTAGGAGACGGGAAGAATGTTGGGAGTCTATTCGTTTCCAATGGGAGAGTGAACGTGAACACAGCTTATGAACCATTCCTTATTATTCATTTCCAATGGGAGAGTGAACGTGAACACAGCTTATGAACCATTCATTATTATTCATTTCCAATGGGAGAGTGAACGTGAACACAGCTTCTGAACCATTCCTTCGCCCCATGGTCAATGAACTAAATACTGGACCCAATCATCACAAGGCACACAATATTCACAAGATATTCATAGTAAAATGGCTTCTTTTAGCGAGACAAACCAGGAGAAAATCTACTACTCTCTGTCCATCTGCAATTTCACGGACAACACATAGGGGGCTCTGGCCCCATATCAGAAAATGTGAATATTATAACGTGAAATGAATGGACATATTTTAAACGATTAGAAATTATCCGTATGTGCCCAAATTAGAGCTGGCATACTTTGTCTGCATATTGATGAGACAGGCAGATATGTAGGCACGGTTTGAGGAGGATAGATTATGTGATCTAAAGGAAATTAGAAATGAAATGCCATTCTACAACTCTTTTGAATAAGATAGATCCAAATCATGAATTTATATGGTTGGAGGACTTCGAGAAACAAAAAACGACCATTTCAAAAGTACACCTTTTCATTTGACTCATTCCTTGAAAAGGCCTGGTCAATGAGGAGGGCCATTTACATGTAAAAATGGCCTTGTTTATTTTGTTTTCATTTTTGTTCAAATACTGTACAAATACGTATTCATGTATTTAATGATGCATTTTTGGAATACGAACAGGAAGGACTGTAATGTCAGTTAGCTGTTTTCAATGTACTTTGTTAAATGTGTCATATAATCCCATATGGGATGGGCCAAAGTGGCATGACACGAAAATGAATATTCATTCATTCGTTGATTATTTAAAAGTGAAATAAAATGTGTCTTCTTCGGGTTTCATGGCGGTTGGCAAACCTAAATGGCGCATTACCGCCACCTGAGTGTGGAAACAGTGTTGTTGTCACTTATTATTATTATTTAATTTTTAAATTACATCTACATCTTGTATTCGCCTGCAAGGTCGTCGAGGCCAAGAACATTGACTCAAATGAAGCCAAAATATTACGTATACGTTGGGAAGCGCTAACCTTTCTGCCGAGGAGCTGGTTGGACAACGTGGACTTCCCCGCGTTTGGGGCACCGATTACGGCCACTCTCAAAGTCTTTGAGTCCTCGGGCTGATTTGGATGTCTCAGTAAAAGAGATAGTTGTTCGCCTGGGACAAATAACGATGACAAATTATTGCACGGAATTCACTCACACGCACGCACGCACGCACACAGTCACACACACACAGTCACACACACACACACACACACACACACACACACACACACACACACACACACACACACACACACACACACACACACACACACACACACACACACACACACACACACACACACACACACACACACGAGAACAGTAGGTTGGTTTTGATTGAGTTTAATCCATTTAGGCCAGACCTCAAAATAAAAATAAAATCCTCCAGTTTTCTGAAATAAATATTTGTACGATTTATTTTGAAAAACAGCAGATCTACAAGCTCATAGTGCGCCAGAGGTCTTAACGAAGCCCTTTTTTTCCAATTTAACAACTTATAAATTAATAATGAATTTATTAGTGAATTTAAAAAAAAATGCGAAAACCCACCCAGGGCGCAGTATCTCAGGGGAAATATCTCGGGTAAGGGCTAGTGACAAAAACACCAAAAGGGGTTCCCGCCCCAAAATGAGTTTAAAGGACAACTTTAGTTTTTTTTCAACCAAGGTTCATGTTTTAGGTTGTTATTAGATAAAGTAAAAGATGAGTGTTAATTTTCTTTCATTTGATGCTTTCTTTCGTTTTAGGGATTTTAGCTGTTTTTGACAGGGGGGCGGGGGCATTCGAGCATGGGGCTAAATATGTATTTTTTTACAACATTTTATGGTGATTTATTTTTGTATTATTTACTATAGTCCTAATATACCCCAGGAAATGACATCTGGCCACAGAAGATCACAGGATCTACTGAATGTGATCTACCTACTGGGGGAAGGCTTATACTGTGTGTATAGGCTCAATATGTCAGTTTGTCACATTCAATAGATCCTGTTATCTTTTGTGATCAGATGTAATTTCTTGGGGTTTATTAGGACTATGGTAAATAATAAAAATATAAATCGCCCCCATGCTCGAATGCTCGAATGCCCATGCTCGAATGCCCCCGCGTCAAAAACTGCTAAAATACCCAAAACAAAAGAAAGCAGCAAATGAAAGAAAATTAACACTCACCTTTTAGTTTCTCTAATAACAAACTAAAACATGAACCTTGGTTGAAAAAAAACTAAAGTTGTCCTTTAAGCATTTGAGGGTTTTTATCGATGTTCACATGAATTGTTGTAGCTGAGCCGGTGGGGCTTGCTTACCGCTGTCGGCTGGAACCGAGACCGCGTACTGATGAAAGCTGCCATCTGCCGCCTCGGCAGCTTTATCTGTCGCCAGTCTCTTCAGAAACGCATCTGATGTAATAAAGCAGGCAGGAGTGAAGCTAAAAACGTTCCGCCCTCCAGGGCTGCAGCAGGCGACAGATCCTGGAAAAAGAAAGAAAAAAAAAGAGAGAAATGAATCAACACCACCTCACTTCATTGCCAGCAGACAGACAGAGCCGTGATTTTACTGCCTTGCTTGTTCATGAGATATTATGGAAGCTGGCAAATAACTTTTCTTTGTGACCACCGCACTCCCGACTCATGGTGCGCCGTCACCCGGTCGAATCATGCAATAGAAAGAACGGTGATGGGTCGCACACACACCAAGAACTGCTTTAGTTTTTATTCTTGCATAGGGAGTTAAAGACAAAATGTTCCGGCTGTCGGTCACTGATGAAGGCTGGATTACCTGGATAGCCGAAAGTAAACGTTGAAATATATTTTTTATCCCACGATTTTGTAACCCATTTTTCACCCCCTTGTGTCAATCATCTAATGTGATCCTG
Source organism: Protomyctophum bolini (assembly GCF_963924005.1). NCBI lineage: Eukaryota > Metazoa > Chordata > Actinopteri > Myctophiformes > Myctophidae > Protomyctophum > Protomyctophum bolini. Next base: position 4,549,178 of record NC_137874.1, on the reverse strand, counting down.
GGCTCTACACACACTCCACCAACCTAGTCCCCATATATGGGGGACAAGGGGAGAACAACGGACTTGAACTCATGCTTCCTTCATGCCTGAGTGCCCAAGTTGCTCCTTTACACCTGACAGGGGGGAGTTTCCCTGGTTGGACGTAGCGCGTGGAAGGAACACGTTATTCGAACCAGTTCCTTCCCCTCCATCAGGCGTCCTGGCTGGCCAGGGGGAGGCAGTTTAGTGACCAGGATTACTGCATGTTTTTTGTGAGGGTACCTACCCTAGGGGACACGGGGAGAACATGCAAACTCCACACAGAAAGGCCCTTTCGCCAACCCCGCCTTCGGGTATGGGCACTAGCTGTGAGGCGACAGCACTACCAACTGTGCCACCGTGCCCCCTTGTAAAGTAAACGTTTGTCTTTAATTCACATAGGAAGCTGGCAGACACATTTATAAAGACAAACAGGAAGGCAGGCAGGCAATCAGACCGGCAGACGTGCACGCATCCGCCTCGTTGACAGCAGACTGCTGGGCGAGCGCTGGCGCTTTGGCACATATTATCAACATGGAATTAATTCTGTACTGGCCATATAAGGAGCATGTCTTGAGTGTACAGGGTTTGATGAAGTCAGCTCCATATATGGAGATCTAAGGGACATTCTATTGAGTGTACAGGGTTTGATGAGGGCCGGGCCTGATTTCCAGGCCTGTTGAGAACTCTAGTCTTTCTTCGCCAGATGCCGGACTTTGGGGCAGGCCCGTCTACAGTTTGAATGGACAGGTACAGCATCAGTCAGAAGGGAGACATCGAAGAGGAAGGAAGGATGGGGTAGTAGGATCAACATAATATGGATATTATCCATATATGGAGATCTAAGGGTTTGAGGTCAGATGTACAGTAGAGTTGCTGGCCAATACTGATGACATCATGGATCTCCATATATGGGCTTAATTGTGACAGCAGGTCACATCTACTATGACATCAGGGATCTCCTTCCCTGATGATGTAACGTGATGTCACCAGACCTGGGCCCCATATATGGGGGCTTTCCCCATGTATGGGGATTTTGAGCGACTGACTGACGGGGAAATGTACAATTTAATTTCATAGTAAATGCGACCTGTGGTCGCAATAAATTATAAAACATATCTGACTGGTTGATTAATCAATCTCATGAAAAGGGTTACGAGCTAACTGTAGACTAGATACGCTTATATAAATAATAATAAAATAAAAAAGAAAATAAAAATGTCATCGGCAGCAACAAAATAATGATGAAGCAAACACAGGGACACAAGACAGTGGCACAGCACATAATAATTAAGCTGATTAATTGAAAATGGTGGACCTTAGCTATGGTGGACCTGTCATAAGTAACAGTTTTTGTAACGAGTTGGGCATTCGTTTGAAATGTATACCATTCTGCTGCATACTCTAAATACTCAATCAAGCCTTTGTTTACATGGACATGCGATCAGCTTCAAGTTCCAGACGAACAACCATGATGCAGCAGCACGTTATTCTTGTGTGAGGACAGCAGCATCGCTACGTTAACAGATGCGCAGCAGACAACCTCTCTCTCACTCACACATGATTAAACGATACATGAATCCATAGTTTAAACTTAAAGAAAACCTGGCTGTACTATGAACTGACCCGTTCTGACGTGAGAGGACGCCTTGTTTCCATGTCGGGCAGCAGAGCCGACCATCACCCTGGAGAAGATGCAGGCCGATGTCCTCAGCGTCGCTGCTAGTGTGGAAGCCATCTTGTTTATTTTACAACAACAGTATAAGCGAGTCAAGTATTTACTGTCTATCACTATTTAATACACACGGCTTCAGCGACACCGCCTGTTATTTAAGCATATGGCTACACTGACATGTCTCACACCGCTGGGTTTAGGTTTACACACCGCTCAGGGCGCCGCCATGTTGGAAACCAAAGACACGCCCCTGCTTCCATTCAAGAGCGACTGCGTCGAGACACTTTTAGTCGAGGCTGCACTACTGCCCTCTAGCGACCAATAATAATAAGGACATACCGTACACTATAGTTTTCAACTCCTTATAGTAAACACCGATTAATTGAAAACGGTGAACCTGAACCCTATTGCAAACAAGTGTAATGCTTTATGGTGTCGTCCACAGTGAACAGTTTTTGTATGGAGTTGTGCTTGAAATGTACTGTAATTCTGCAAACTGCATAGAACTACTAAGTAAAAGTTCAGAATAAAGAATTGACTTGAGTAAAATTACATGCATAATGAGCAATTACATTACTCATTATGCAGAATGTCCCATGTCAAGTTTTCAAATGTATGGGCCTAAACAAATTATGAAAATAGCCGATCTACAAGCTCACAATGTGTCGCATCGTGACGCATTGTGAGCTTGTAGATCAGCTATTTTCAAATGGCCAATATAGGGCTGAAGAGCCTGAAGTAGTTAATGTATATTTTGTAGTCCAATTCCAAATCTACAAAGTAACTAAATTGTTCAAGTAATAGTCGTGTAGTAAAAGTACAATATTTGCCTCTGAAATGTAAAGTAGAAGTAGGCCTATTGGAAATTTGAAATAGGCCTACTCAAGAACAAATACCTAAAAATTGCACAAACACTTGAGTGATCTCATTACAGTGCGCAAACACATCTGGCTGATACAAGTCATGATATAAGCCATACTTCTAAATGTAATAGAAGGTCCTTGCGGCTGCCTATATATCCCTGAAGCTACTTGCACCTACTTCGTACATACTCCTCGTTTTATTTGAAATATCTATAGATATACGCACATCATCATCACACACAATCTGACTGAAGTTGTTCGGCTACTGAACACGGTGGGGAAGGTGTTGATCATATTGAACGCAGGCCGCAGGGCCAAAATTACCATTGGGCGCTCATACGAGCTACTACGAGCTTGTAGATCTGATAAAAAGAATTACGTGAAAATGTGGCACACATTTCTGAATATATATTATTTCACAGCAAACGTTTTTAACTCAAATCTTTGCTGCTGGGGGGGGGGGGGGGGGGCTGGAACAACATATTTTCGCATGGGGGGTCGGCGGCCAATTACATATAATTCTGTGGGTCCTTGACATGAAAATGCTTGAGAACGACTGACATAATAGAAACACGAGGTTTTTCAGAAAACTGTCAGGATTTAGAAGACATTTTTGTAGAATCGTCCTCAGGTCTAAATGGGTTATAATTGGCTCTCAAATGTCCCATCTGGGAAATTGGAACGCACATACTGCAGGTTTGAGGGCCCCTGAAAAGAGCACCTGGGGCCCCTTTTTTCATCGGCCATTGATTTTGTTACGTTTTGTTAAGATCGGTGAACCAATATTCTCCAGCAGTTGCCCCAAAACACTCTGGCCCCTTTTTCCACCGGTTGGTTCCCAATGGGAACCGGTTCAGTTCTTTTTGGTTTTTAGTCCATGAGCCAGAGCTCCAAAATTGAAACGTTAATTATGAATTGAGCGGGCAAAACAATTGTTATCACCATGAAACTTACCCAATTGAGTATACTTACACGAAGACAATGATTTATTGTATTACAAATTTTACATTTTTAAATATGCAAATGAGGCATCATGTAGGAAAATATGCAAAATAATCGATAATATGAAAAAGCTACTACTGTGGAAGGGTTATCATGTAATAATTTACTTGTATAAATCCTATAAACAATTTAATATATAGGGTATAGTTTGCCCACCAATTTTGGAGCTCTGGCTCATGGACTAAAAAACAAAAATAACTGAACCGGTTCCCAATGGGAACCAACCGGTGGGAAAAGGGGTCTTATTGTTGCGACCGGAGGTCGCAGTTAACTATGAAACCTTGCGTTCTTGACACCTAAAACACAATCCCCGTCACGCTCTCCCCGTCACTCACCCCAGGTCATCGTGACATGAGTGTGGTGCCTTGAGTGCCCTGTGTCCTATATGTGTGCTGTATCCTGTATCCTGTCATTCCTGTGTCTTGCTTGGGTCCACGCTGAGCAGTGTATAGTCGCACATGCAGAACCTCCACAGAACCTCTTGGGATTCTTCTTTTATCTGGTTCACTATGGATGCGTGTCATGATGACGATGCCCAGCCAACTGTATATACGTATCACAGTACGTTTAGAGTTTAGAGTTTTATTAGGACGTACGTACAGTTGGTACATACGTATCACCATGACGGTGCCAGGCGGTATATCCGATATATGAGGTTTCTATCGTCTGATGTCAGCGCTGGATATCGCTGTTGTCTCCATATATATGGAGCTCTATAGGTGAACGCCTTCATTATTTCTGCAGTTGTACGCACGTCGCTTCTTGCCAGTGTTGTCTTATTATTATAGTTTTAGTCATAGTCTCTTGATTAGTTTTCACTTAGTTTTAGTCACATTTTAGTCGTCCTGGAATGTGTTAGTGTTGGTTTAGTTTTACTAAATGTCATGAGATTTTAGTCGACTAAATCTATAAATGTATTTTGGCGGGCCTTGATTCGGTCGTAATGACACTTGCTGAATGAAAATAGCCAATCTACAAGCTCACAATGCGCCGAGCTGCGACGCGTTGCGACTACTATTTTCAGCATGCAACCAAGTGTAAAATCACTTACTTATACAATGTCAGTATATTTAGGCTAAGTCATCATAGCTTAGTTTTTAATTTAGTTTCCAATAGTTTTTGTCAGTGGAAAAAAGTAGTCAACGAAAATCTTTCCTTTGTTTTAGTCGACTAAATCAATGCTTCTCGTCCCCAGGCGTCTCACTGGTATGTAGACTATAGCTACTCACTCCGTTATAGGAACCTCAGTGTAGACCTAGATATGAGGTTCCAAAGTCAAACAGAGCTATTTCAAAAAGCAGCTCATCGCTTCCAAATTCACTATACAATGACAAGCTGGTGACTTTTCATATCCTATAAAAAGAACTGGCCCCATGATGGGAACAGAGATGTCGTATTGTAACTCGCCTTCAATGGCTCTGGACTAGGACAGAGTGGTGTGTGTATAGCGTAGACTAGCAGAGCGGCGTCATTGAGGGGGCAGAAAACCAGAAAACAGCACTCGAGCGCTGTTCATGGAGCCCTGGAGACAAGTGACAAGTGACAAGCTGGAGGTTGAAATGCATTGTTTTCAACGAGGGCGGCGCAAATATCAGCAACGTTTTAGGCACGTGTGCAACATGACAACTGTTTAAAAGTATTGCACAGTAACAACTAAAGTCTCTGTAATGTTTATGTTGTGCTATTACCAAAAAAAAACTATCTAAAATAAAGGGATTTAAGATCATTAAAGCTTGGGCTGTTGCCCTGAGTCCAGTGCATTCTGTCAACTTCCGGGTCCAGGACTTTTGTCACTCGTCTTCGCCTATAAGTCTGAACTTCTCTGTCCTTTAATGAGCAAGGTCGGGGAGGGACACAGTTTGCGTGTTGAATGATTACTGTTCCCACATTGTTCTCAGTCTCTATACTACGGTAAAAAAAAAAAAAACGAGAACAGATGTCTCCCCGTAGTCCATCAAACATGCCGGCTGTTTGTTAGTCCTCGAGGACGCATCGCTGAGGGCGGAACAAACACCTCCACTGGGGATAATATGAACGATGAAGGATATCAAGTGCCTCGACAATCTGTCATCATCTTAAGCTCCGAAAGCAACCACAGAATAGGAAGAGCGGACACTTGTATACTGCAGGATTCCAATTGAACCAGAAACGAAGGGATATCTTGCAGGATCAGTTATGCTTGAACTCTCTCTCTCTCTCTCTCCCTATACTCTCCCCTCCTCCCACACTCCAAAACACGCACGCACGCACACACACACACACACACGCATCCCTCAGGGCTTTCCTCACATGGCCATTTCACGTGGGAGTGTGTCAGAGTTCTTTCTATGGACTGCATTAACTTTGGCCTTCAGAAAGAAGACAAAAAGGCAGGCAGTGCCTGCAGAGCATTTAATCATAACCGCAGCCTATACTTTACCATCCGAAGCGGCGAGTGCGCTCGCCAGTGAGATTTACTATGGTATGGCGTGATGAAAACCCCCCTCTCTGCTTTCCTGCGCAAGTCAATTTGCAATTGATCCTATAATAATTCATCTGACATAATTGCAATGGAATACAGTGTGTTGTTGACAGGGAAAAGATATATTAGAAATAGAGAGTCAAAATGACGTATACAAATGCAGTCATTTTTGCTACTGGTCTTGCCGACCGCAGCCATAAATTCAGTAGCCTATACTGTCTGACTGTCACGTCACATTGTGTGACAGCGTTGTCTCTTCTTGTTTTGCCTGAAAGCATAACTGGCATATTGATGTGCAACAGTAGGCAATTTTTCAAATGACGCACAAAAAAATGCAGTTCATGGAAACATAACCAAGTTCAGTAAATGATAAGCCCGAGGCCGAATTAAACTATTAAAGCATTCATCAGTCCATCAAAAGTGCATGTAATAAGAGGCATAATGCTGGAAAAACAGGCCAGGACTCTTACTTAAAGGACCACTTCACCACTTTTCAACCTACCTTCATATACAGTAATTGGACCTCACTATAATGTTCATGATGAAATGCCACAATTCTTTTCTACTCGCTCTGTGGGTCTCATGGGAGGGCCGTGGGCAGTTCAGAAACCCGTACACCGGTGCACGTCATCGACGGGGAATCCAAGCTAGAAAAAACAGCAGGCTTTCTATTCCCGAAAAGTTGCAATGCAATAATGGAAGCCATCGTTTTTTTTCAATAGCTAAAGTATAATGCTTAGTTAAAACACCAAAACGGGTTCCCGTCTAGAATGGGTTAAAAAGACAAAATTTGTATTTTATCAGGAACATTAGTGAGGCCCCAGAGATACTTAAACTCCTTCACCTGGGGTCCCTATATAGGACTGCTCAATCTGCTGAGAAGCATGGCCTCACCATATCAGATATCAGATTTGATCCTCATCCCAGCCGCCGTACGCTCGACTGCAAACAGGTCCAGTGAGAGCTGAAGGAGTTAAAGGTGAAGGTAATAAGTATTTTTTATTTAAGGTTGAAGTATCTCAGGGCAGTGAGGCATGGTGGCACAGTTGGTAGTGCTGGGTTCGATTCCCGCTCGGGACGCTGTGGGTGCTGGCGGTGTGTTTCTTCCGCCGCGTTATCAGTGCTCATACCTGAAGGCGGGGTTGGCGAAAGGGCCTTTCTGTGTGGAGTTTGCATGTTCTCCCCGTGTCCCCTAGGGTAGGTACCCTCACAAAAAACATGCAGTAATCCTGGTCACTAAACTGCCTCCCCCTGGCCAGCCGGGGCACCTGATGGAGGGGAAAGGAACTGGTTGGAATAACGTGTTCCTTCCACGCGCTACGTCCAACCAGGGAAACTCCCCCCTGTCAGGTGTAAAGGAGCAACTTGAACACTCTCCCCTTGTCCCCCATATATGGGGACTAGGTTGGTGGAGGGTGTCTAGAGCCCAGGATCCCATTAGATGATTGACACAGGGGTGAAAAATGGGTTACAAAATCGTGGGATAAAAAATATATTTAAAGAAGTATCTCAGGTTCTTGTTCACGATTGAGGGGAGGACGGAGAAGGAGATCAGCCGGAGAATCGGAGCTGCAGGGGGAGCAGTATTGCAGTCGCTGTACCCCCACTGTTGTGACGAAAAGAGAGCGTTCTCCGGGTCTGATATGGACGTAAGATGAAGCCTGTCAGTCCTTGAATTGTAAATCGCCATCTTTGTAGATACGTTTGGGCCCAGCTGGCCATTGGCTGGCCCAGACAACGATGCGGGACTTCCCCACTTCTTCTTCGTTGGTTTTTATTTTGACTCGAACGGGGGGGTGGCTCCCGTTCAGAGACTGTAACGGTAGCCACGCCCCTCAGAACATACGGGACTTTATGGTCATTTATTTTATAAATGGGACCATAATTTTCCAAAAAGAGTATTATGACATGAGAAATGAGACTTTAAACTAGTGACTGGAAGCAGAAAGTATTCATGACCATGTTTATTAAGGTAATACAGTTTTTTGGGCCCAATGACAGCGCCACAACAGGCCATTATATGAACTTTCAGGAAGTCCCGATTTCCATATAGTGGCTTCACAAAATATCTGTCTGACTGCCCCCCTGGTCTATACCGAGCAATCTTTGTTCCTACTCTCACCTACACGTATGGTCTTGAAGTGTGGGTCATGACCGAAAGAATACCTGTCGTGAAGTTAGTTTTCTTCGACGTGTGTCTGGCATCTCCCTTAGAGAGAGATATAGGGTGAGAAGTTCAGTCACACGAGAGAGACTCGGAGTACAGTCGCTGGCTGCCTCGTGACCCGATTACCAGACAACTATTCCACAATCTCCGAATGTTATTATAGAGTCTGGAACTATACGCCTCCCGAAATCCCAGTGAGGAAGCTGGCATTTCCGTTCACGAAAATACAGTATATTTTAAAATATCTTTACATTTATTAATTTCTTCCTTTTCCGCTAAGCAACAAGCTATATTATAATAATGCTTAGATGTTTTCTATAATTTATATTTGGATACATTTGTGCGACTGTAAAGACGAAACAGTCTGGCAACGCGAGACTATACTGTCCAATTAACAAAAGGAGAGATAAATCATCTCGATCTCTTTGGGGTGAACAGATAAATTAGACAGTGGTGACATCATGCTTTTATCTTTGGCGGCGGGGGGGGGGGGCGAGTGCAGCAATACCGTCTGGCCTGGGCAGTGTTGAAACCGGGGCAGCGTCAAATAACTTAATACTAACGCATGTTCGCCAACCTTAAAGGTATATTCAGTGATTTCACTTAATTCAAATATCACTTTTTTTTTTGGTTTGTTGTGATAATCCTCTCTACTATAGAGTGTGCGCTGACCATATAAGGAGTTCCTCCCTGTCCCCAGTTAACCCCCCCAGGGGGGTCAAAAAACCTTAGGTTTCGTTTTTGACTCTCTATCCTGATTGGACGAAAGGCTTTGGGTCCCAGCCAAAAACGAAACCTAAGGTTTTTTTGAGTGAAATCACTGAATATACCTTTAATCCTTGTTGTTTCCCCGGCTTTTCGTTTCATCAATCGGCAGCAGAGCATGCCCATACTCGTCGAAAACAACCTCACTGACCCTACGTCATCACTGCGGTCGATTGATAACGGTCGAAACGGGCGCATTATAAGGCCTTGACTCGCATGCTTGTACAAAGAGGTGATTTAGCTCCCAATCTACCCATATAGGTCACATACATTGATGTTCTGATTGCACATTCTCTCCCTCGGTCGGGGGGGGGGGGGGGGGGGTGGGGGGGTTGAAAGAAAAAAAGGAGAGAGGGAAAAAAAGAAGTTTTATTCATTCTACAGTTGCAATCAATAAGACTTGTCTGTGTGTGGAGTGAATCAATAATGCCTGGCTTTCCATTGAAATCATCAATCACATCACCGGTGGCGAATTTGAAAAAGCGTAATTAGGAACTGCATTCTTAAACATCCTGTATTGACGTCTCCTTTTGGCATGGAGAAAGACGCCATTCTGCGTCATTAACTTTGTATTATTGCCTGATGGAGCCTGCATGCTGCTACACCTCCCCATGCCTGCTGAACTGAGAACTCACACTATAGCCTGCATGTGTGTGTGATTGGGCTTTCAGACAGATAGCTCTCCCTCCTTTTCACGTTGTTGTTGGCGGGGGGAAGTGAGGCCTATATGGTACCATGAAGGATAGGATATATAGTTTGATAGGAGATTTGTATAATACGCCAATGAAATGACCATTGTGCGTTTTGTCCTGACGTACTCAGAGAAATAATCTCATAATAGCTATATTCCCTGTAATTATATATAGTGTATATCTATGGCAGTGGTTCCCAAACCCCCAAATTGACATGTATTATAGTCTGCGAACTCCCATTTGAAGAGATATGCCAGAGACTCAACCCGTTTAATTTCAAGGACCCCCAGTTTGACATGCATTAGGCTATACGGACCCCCGTTTAATTGGTCCAGGACGCAGCAGCCCGCCTCTTAACAGGGGCAAGAAAGTTTGACCATATCACACCTATCCTGGCCACCCTCCACTGGGAGACCATATCACACCTGTCCTGGCCACCCTCCACTGGGAGACCATATCACACCTATCCTGGCCACCCTCCACTGGGAGAGCATATCACACCTATCCTGGCCACCCTCCACTGGGAGACCATATCACACCTATCCTGGCCACCCTCCACTGGGAGAGCATATCACACCTATCCTGGCCACCCTCCACTGGGAGACCATATCACACCTATCCTGGCCAGTGGCCACCCTCCACTGGGAGACCATATCACACCTATCCTGGCCACCCTCCACTGGGAGACCATATCACACCTATCCTGGCCAGTGGCCACCCTCCACTGGGAGAGCATATCACACCTATCCTGGCCACCCTCCACTGGGAGACCATATCACACCTATCCTGGCCACCCTCCACTGGGAGACCATATCACACCTATCCTGGCCAGTGGCCACCCTCCACTGGGAGACCATATCACACCTATCCTGGCCACCCTCCACTGGTTGCCAAACTCCTTTAGAATGGACTTCAAAGTTCTGCTCTTTACATTCAAGGTCACGACCGGCCTTGCTCCGTCCTACATCTCGGAGCTACTCGATCCCTATGAGCCTGCCCGCGAGCTGAGATCCTCCCCCTATGAGCCTGAGATCGTCCTACTCGAACCCTATGAGCCTATGCCCGCGAGCTGAGATCCTCCCCCTATGAGCCTGAGATCGTCCTACTCGAACCCTATGAGCCTATGCCCGCGAGCTGAGATCCTCCTACTCGACCCCTATGAGAACAATAAAAACTGGTTTAAAAAAAACTGTACTATAGGTGACCGGGTCTTTGCACCAGGTCACTTTGGATTGAACCCCAACCTGTCCCAGTCTCAGGGCGAACCCTCTAAACCACAAGGCCACTGAACTGGCTTATACTATAACGCTGCTTTTAATCCTTTATCGTTGTGAATGTGTATGTATTTTCTGATGTATTTTTCACTTTCTGTTATCCAATGCTTTGCTATTATTATTGTGTTCATTGTTGTGTTTCCTTTGTTGCTAAGCACTTTTGTGACCTTGTTCTTTTAAGGTGCTATATAAATAAATCTTTATTATTATTATTATTATTGTTATTATTATTATTATTATTATTATTATTATTATTATTATTATTATTATTATTATTATTATTATTATTATTGTTATTATTATTATAATGGCATTTCTATCTCTGGGGTCCTGCATTTATATTGTAAAATCAATGTTAATTTAACTTCCGAGAGTGTACAAATGGAACCAAATGGACCCGAGTTATGCAGACCCCATAAGGTGCCCTTTTTGGTTCCAAACTATCATTTAGCTGCAGGAGACCCCCTCTGGAACTCTCTCAAGGACCCCTGGGGGTCCCCGCGGATTGAACCCCACTTTGGGCACGCCTGATCTATGGCAATACATGTTCAAACATTCCCTCAACCAACCTGCATGTCTCATGTCCTTGTACAGTATTGACAAAATGGTATCAATTGTGTGTGTGTGTGTGTGTGTGTGTGTGTGTGTGTGTGTGTGTGTGTGTGTGTGTGTGTGTGTGTGTGTGTGTGTGTGTGTGTGTGTGTGCGCGTGTGTGTGTGTGTGTGTGTGTGTGTGTGGGGGGGTTGTAAATAATGGAGTCATTTATTTCAGTTGTCATATAGACAGATATGTCTCTGATCGTAGCGCTGCACACACACACACACACACACACACACACACATCGCAGTGCACAAATGGAGCGTTGCATCAAATCCACAAAGCACATATACGACATGCACTATTGAACACGTCGATGGATCTATTTCACCGTACACGGCCGTATATACACAACAATAACAATACAATATTTAATATATAACAACACAAGAGTATAATCCCGACATGGGGACCACAGGTGTGTTATTATAGTATGTCCTTTATGCCTTATGTTATATTCTTCCTCTGCCGACAAACCGCCCCAGCAGCTTTTTGCACCATGTTGCAGAATGGTATATACTATATATATATATATATATATATTGACTACTGGAGGAATATGAAGGAATATGAAGCTGGTTGTTGTCTATACTCTTATCTATGGTGTTGGTATTGCTGCTTGCGGCTATTATTATAGTTATTGTTTTTAAGTGGTGCAACCACTTCTACATCCAGCTTTGTCCGTGTACCCGTGTACCTGTGTACCTGTGTACCTGTGTGTGTGTGTGTGTGTGTGTGTGTGTCTTTGAGCACGAGTATGTTACGTATTTATACCAGTAGGGGGAGCCAGAAACAGAGAGAGGGGTAGTGCTGTGTCTGTAATGAGAGAGAGAGAGAGGGGGGGGGGGGGGGGGGGGGGGAATTGCACCACTTGGTTCACACAGGTGTGATTTTTTTTAAACTAAAAGGCAAACGATGACCTCACAGAAACCGCACCCTTAACCCTGTTGATTTGATCCGGGCCTATACATTACATGTATGAATGTTTATTTTCACTCTTTCCACATTTTCTGAGCTTTTAATGAAACCGATTTACTATGTGAGAGGCATGCAGCCATCTTCACTATGTTCACTTTATCCTGTTGAAAGAGGGGCCTTTTATCGCCGTTGTCATCCTCTATATAGCTATGGTTCAGTATAGGTCCTATACTGGCCTATAGCTCTGGTAGGCTGTTGTCAGCCTTTCTATGGGCGACCTTTGCGGTCGACACGGCGGCCAAATCCATATGGCCACCATTAATTAACAACCTATATACGGTAACCGTAAGGCATTTTTCTCTAAATTTCATTATGATTTATGTAGCATGTGACGTGTCAAACTAGGGGGGGGGGGGGGTTTCATGATTCTGAATCCATTCCAAGCATTAGTTTTTTTTTTATATATATTTCTTTTATGGAGGGATAATGGGGAGAGAGATGGGGGGGGGTGACCGGTGACATGCCGGGATCGGGAGTCGGCAGGTGTCATCAAGGGAGGAGGACGTCATCACCAACATGCTGGCACGCACCGATGAATTCCTCCACTGGTCCGGGCTGGAGGTGAAACACACAAAATGTGCCGTGCTCCACGAACGCCGCAGCGGCGGCAACCGTTGGTACAAGGCCAAGAAAGACAAGCCTCCCTCCTTCCTAATTATGGGACAACCCATCAGGGTGTACACCCGTAATGAGACGTACCCATACCTGGGCCATAAGTTCAACATTGCTGGTGAGTGGGGGGAGCAAGTCGAGGAGCTCACTAGAGAGTTTCACCGTCGACTCGACCTGATCGATCTGTCCCCCCTCCCTATAGTCATGAAGCTCGAGGCTGTGAGAGAAGTGGCCCTGGCGAAGATACAACACCTATTTGCCAATGTACACATCCCACAACATGCACTGAGAGACATGACAAATAGAACTGTCCAGCTGGCCAGAAAATGGGTTGGCCTAAACTCACACTCCACACGAGACATACTCTTCCTTTCATATGGCGAAGGGGGGCTGGGGGTCCCAAATGTAGAGTGGACTTATGCAGCAACACGGCTGAGCCACCTACTGCACATGCTCAATAATGATGATGGCACCGTCAGAGAAATGGCCAGGGCATCACTCCTACTGGACCTGCGCAGGAGGAAGGTACCCCTGGCTGCTGCAGACCAGAATAACTTCCTGGGCTTTAGGAGGAAAGACTCTGGGAAACTGGACTCACAAGCCAAGGGCTTCGGGGTCTGGTCTGATTGGCCAGATCTCAACGACCTTTGCCATCGGACAGGAGTCCAGCTAAAATGGGCAAAAAACAACGAAAATGTGCCCATCTCAGATGGATTAATTACAGACTCCAGCGTGGTAGTGAAGGCTACCCTCACCCACCAGGGAGGGGACACTAGACTACAGGAAGAAACGGCAAGAAGGGTTCTGCTTAGCACGAAACAGACTGAAGCCAAAGAACATTGGCGTGGCCTTCGACTGCAGGGAAAGTTGGCCTGTGTTGATTCAGCTGATCACTCTGTTTCACATTCGATGTACAAAAATGCTGCTATTGGGGAGGATGTTTTAAAATTTACCATCAAAGCAAGACTACAAGTATTACCAACCAAGTACAATCTGTCAATCTGGTATCCCGACACCCACACTCCACTCTGTATAAACCATCATGATTCTGAACAACACCTAGAATCCATTGCACACATAACAAATGGATGTAGTGCATACAAAAACTTATATATTGCTCGCCACGACCGGATTGTTGACCTAGTGTCTGATGCAGTTCGAAAGCATGTGCCATCTAGTGCAGCAATGTATAAACACTCAAGAGTGTTACCAGATTGGTTTAGCTGTGCATGCGATGTCTTTGCTAACATCCCGAATACACCTGATGTTGTCTTTGTTGACACCAGACACAAGGAGGTCCTGATTCTGGAGGTGGGCTGTGTCTTTGATTTGTACATGGACCAGGCATTCCAAGATAAATATTCTAAGTATCAACCATTACTTGGAAGCATAACAAACTTGGGGTATCGTTGTAGATTTGCCATACTGATATTCGGAAGCCTGGGCCATGTGCATAAACTGACCATGAGTGGCCTAAGAATAGCTGGCATGACAAAAAGCAAAGCCAAACAACTTGCCAAATACTGTTCTGTCTCGTCTGTTATAGGCAGTTTGTCTGTGTGGAGAAGGAGGTGCCATGTGTATCCTTAAGTGAACATGAACTGTCAACCCCGTTATATTTGTTTCCTTGTAAAATTAATTGTAATTTGTGGATTCAAATAAAGAAATCGAAATGTGTGTGTGTGTGTGTGTGTGGGGGGGGGGGGTTGTAAATAATGGAGTCATTTATTTCAGTTGTCATATAGACAGATATGTCTCTGATCGTAGCGCTGCACACACACACACACACACACACACACATCGCAGTGCACAAATGGAGCGTTGCATCAAATCCACAAAGCACATACGACATGCACTATATTGAACACGTCGATGGATCTATTTCACCGTACACGGCCGTATATACACAACAATAACAATACAATATTTAATATATAACAACACAAGAGTATAATCCCGACATGGGGACCACAGGTGTGTTATATAGTATGTCCTTTATGCCTTATGTTATATTCTTCCTCTGCCGACAAACCGCCCCAGCAGCTTTTTGCACCATGTTGCAGAATGGTATATACTAACTACTGGAGGAATATGAAGGAATATGAAGCTGGTTGTTGTCTATACTCTATCTATAGGTGTTGGTATTGCTGCTTGCGGCTATTATTATAGTTATTGTTTTTAAGTGGTGCAACCACTTCTACATCCAGCTTTGTCCGTGTACCCGTGTACCTGTGTACCTGTGTACCTGTGTGTGTGTGTCTTTGAGCACGAGTATGTTACGTATTTATACCAGTAGGGGGAGCCAGAAACAGAGAGAGGGGTAGTGCTGTGTCTGTAATGAGAGAGAGAGAGGGGGGGGGGGGGGGGGGGGATTGCACCACTTGGTTCACACAGGTGTGATTTTTTTTTAAACTAAAAGGCAAACGATGACCTCACAGAAACCGCACCCTTAACCCTGTTGATTTGATCCGGGCCTATACATTACATGTATGAATGTTTATTTTCACTCTTTCCACATTTTCTGAGCTTTTAATGAAACCGATTTACTATGTGAGAGGCATGCAGCCATCTTCACTATGTTCACTTTATCCTGTTGAAAGAGGGGCCTTTTATCGCCGTTGTCATCCTCTATATAGCTATGGTTCAGTATAGGTCCTATACTGGCCTATAGCTCTGGTAGGCTGTTGTCAGCCTTTCTATGGGCGACCTTTGCGGTCGACACGGCGGCCAAATCCATATGGCCACCGTTAATTAACAACCTATATACGGTAACCGTAAGGCATTTTTCTCTAAATTTCATTATGATTTATGTAGCATGTGACGTGTCAAACTAGGGGGGGGGGGGGGGTTTCATGATTCTGAATCCATTCCAAGCATTAGTTTTTTTTTTTATATTTCTTTTATGGAGGGATAATGGGGAGAGAGATGGGGGGAGGGGGGGTGACCGGTGACATGCCGGGATCGGGAGTCGAACCCGCGGCACACTGCCAGACTGGCTTACCAGCCAATTAAGGTGCCTGGACTGCTGAGCATTAGTTTTGCATGAAAAACACTCACATTTGTGACCGTCATCACATTTTCATAACTTTTGGGCACATTTGGGCAAGCCTAATTTAGCCCAAGGAGTGTTTTTTGTACAGTAGCCTACTTGAGTTGAGGATAAGGATATGTATGTTATTTTCCACCACTGTCAAAGAGGTCTTCAAAGTAATGACAAATAAGTAGTTGTAATTGAATCACACCCAATGAGACAATTAGGCATCAAAGTGGAACTCATATCAAAGCATAAATTAGATCTTTATTTTATTATTACAATATTACAAAAAAGAGTAGCAGAACTCTCTCTCTCTCTCTCTTGCCTCTTATCTGTCGTACAGAATGACACGAAACAAAGGCTTATGGACCTTCTTCCATTTCACAGCAATAGTACAAGAAACCAAAAAAAATAAAAATAAAATAAGATTTAAATAACAAGCAAATCAAGTATTTTAAATAGTAACAATTGCAAACTGAAGCTTTGAAACCTGGGGAACTAGGGGGGGGGGGGGGGGGGGGATGTTAAAGCCCAGTGACTACGCGTTTCTCTAAAATATATAATTACAAAATGTTACTCCATTTTGTTTGCACTCCGTAAGAACGAATCTCTCTAAGGAATCGCTTTCTATTCAGAAAAAGGATATTTGTTTTTTCAAATAAAGACAAAGAATAAGAAATGACCGTTTCCACCAAGTATCCTTATACCATTATTTTTCCTTCTTCCATTATTATTATTATTATTATTATTATTTGGGGTTTTCATTAAAACCATGCTCATTTTCAAAAAAGGACCAAAATACTTAAGGCTTCTGAAGGGGTGCATGTTTCAGGCCTCATTCACACCTAAAATTGCACTTGTCTTGTCCGTGTTTAATGCATTTCCAATGGAAGTCACATGGTTTGACCAACCATTTTTGTTTGACGGCCGTGTTCTGCCCCATCAAACAGAAAAGTTTGGTCAAACCATGTGACTCCCATTGGAAAGTCAACAC